>NC_058374.1:89910833-90236250 GCF_018350175.1 Felis catus
ATACCAACTCTCCTCCTTTTTTCTTTCTCCTCCTTTTTTCTTTTCCTCTTTTCCTCTTTTCTCCTCCTTTTTTCTTTCAACTTCCTTTTGTTCTCCCTCTCTTATCTGCCTCTGGCTGCAGGATTCTGGCTGCAGTTTTCTGCTGGAGGCTACTGGCTTGACCTGGTGACAGATTTTTGCTTCTTCCTGGGGGGCTTCCCTTTTTCCTCCAGAAGGTGTAAATTGCCTTGTGCTCATTGTTTAGGGACTTAGTCACTGTCTTGTTTCTGGTTTTCATGAGATCAAGTTGAATGGGGTAATTTATGTGAACTGAGTAACTCACGGCAAAGGGGATGTGTTGCCGTCCTTTGAATCCATTTCCACGCGCTGTGGCTGGGCTCCCAGCCCTCTGGTCTCCCACTCAGTGTTTGAGCATTGCTGGACACATCCACAGTTCGGAAGTAAGCTTCGCTTGTGCACAGTTTGAACACAGGCATTAAAGAAGCTCAGTGAGTCACGTGATCTGTTTGGCTAACTCTTCAGAGTTCATTTATGCTCTATAAAACTGGCATGGGTTTTGGAATCTGGTGGGAAACCTCTTCCTTCAGACCATGTGAGCCTCTTGGGGTTTGCCATTCCCTCTCTGTCCCCAGCCTCCCCTTCCTTTGGTTGTGTTTCTTACAATAAATTGGTTGTCTAAAGCTGGCTTTATATCCTGAATGCCATTGTGAATATTTTTAATCACTTCAATTGTAAATTTAGCTGAACCGTACATTTTACTGATACTCCTACGTAAATATTCTCTTGTTAATAGAAAAGACTTGGGACATTATCCAGCATGTGAGTACATAGTCAATAAATGTTGACTATTATTTCTAGTAGTATTAGCATTATTCATTAAAACCAATTTCGTAGGAGCTCTAAGATGGTGTGATATGATGGGAAAGTCTAGGGATCTAGAATCGGAAAATCATCTTGATTTTGAATTTGTCATTCACTAGCTCTGGGAGCTTTGAAGAGGTTCCTTAACTTTTTGAGTATCAGCTTGTTAATCTTTAAAACATATTCCAGAGGGGTTATATAAGATAATGTGTGTGAAAGTACTCCCAAGTTATAAATTGTTACATAATTGCAAATATTAATGTTTAGAGACTAGTATAAAATTGTTTTCTTAACATATATTGTGTCTTATAAATTGATTTTAAATTCTCAACCTATGGTAGTATTGGAGGTGATACTTGATAAATGGTTATTGAAAAATGAATTCATTCCCCCATCTCATTCATGTATATTTTTTAAATTTTGATTTTCATTAAAAATTTTTTAATGTTTGTTTATTTTTGAGAGGGCGACAGAGAGACAGTGTGTGAGCAGGGGAGGGACAGAGAGAGAGGGAGACACAGAATCTGAGCAGGCTACAGGCTCTGAGCCTGATGCGGGGCTTGAACTCAAAATTGCGAGATCATGACCTGAGTTGAAGTTGGTTGCTTAACTGAGCCACCCCAGGCGCCCCCAAGTATGTCTCTTTTTATATTCAAAATGGTGATTTGTATTTGGGGACCTGAACTTTTTTTTTTTTTGGTAATATTTTTGGACAGAAAGCACGAGCTGGGGAGAGGGACGAGGGGCAGAGGGAGAAAGAGAATCCCAAGTAGGCTCCATGTTCAGCATGAAACCTGATGTGGGGTTCGATCCCACGACCCTGGGGTCATGACCTGAGCTGAAATCAAGCGTCCCACTCTCAACCAACTGAGCCATCCAGGCACCCTGGATGACCTGAGCATTTTATGTCTAAGCAGCAAGTTTAAATTACCTTATGAATGAATTGTGTTTATGAAGCACTCTGATGCTTTGGAGAAAGACGATGTTCCATTCTTATTGATTGAATGCATCAGGGGCTTTGAGTAAATTTAGTTTTAGGCCTTCCAGATTATCCTGTCTGTGAGCTTCATGAGGGCAGGCCATTTCTGTCTTGTTCACCACTAGATGTTCATTGCTAGTGTGGTACTTGGCACAGGGCACCAAGTGGGGGTCTATTGTTATTTGTTTTTATTTATTTTTTAAAGATTTTATTTTTAAGTAATGTCTACACCCAATGTGGGGCTCCAACTCCCCGCATGCTGAAATCGAGTCACATGCTCCTTTGAGTGAGCCAGCCCGGTGCCCTGTCGTTATTCGTTAATTGACCACGTGGTTTTCATTTGGTCAGATTTGTGTCAGAATCCTAATCAAGAAAAATAAGTTGGTTGAAAGCAGTGAAACATGTTTCTTTTTTTTTCAAGGGGAGTAATCCTAAAATAAATAATGGTAATAGATTCTGTATCATGTGAAAGTGAGCCATTTAGGCGAAACGGAACATATATTGGGCTGGGGATGTGGAGACCTGGGTCCTAGGCCTCTACTTTGTTCCAAAGAAGTAGCTTTGGAATTTAATAGCTGATTTATTCTAGAGCTGAATTCTTGATTGGAGGGAAAGTAACGGTGATAAAGGGCTTGAAAGGGATTCCATGAAATGTATTGCGATGCCAAATGAATTAGTTAGGAAATAGCTGTATTAGGTCATATCTGGTTGGGTGGGGTTGAACTTAGGTGAATTGGTTAGTCATGGGTGTTTGAGAAATGAGTAGAATATGTGGAATATGAGTAGAATAAGAATTATTCCTTTTCCTAAAGAGGGAATGTCTTGGGTAAGAAATCAAGGGGGTCCTGATGGTTTATTGAATTCATCCCTATATAGTTCAAACAAGAATGGGTTTCATGCAAGCCAAAGGAAAGCCTTAATTATTGCAGGAGTTGTAAACATGATGTCAAGAACTATTTAAGAAGGAGCCCACCAGCAAGAAACTGGGCAGGATGAATGTAGGAGAGTCTTGTGCTTACAGAGAATGCTAGGGTAGTGTGGGTAATTTAGCCCCCGTGCTTACTGAAGGACGAGTGCTTACAGGCAGGTGTGCATTCACATTTGGGAGTGAGGGAATTGTATTCATTTCCTTTGGAAGATTAAATGTTGTCTTTTGTTTCCAGTGTCTCTTGTATTCCAGTTGGTCTGCATTGACCCTTGCCAGGTAAATGTTCCAAATCAGTTTCTTTTAAATTCTATTATAAAACCTCAGAGTCTTTTGCCTAATACAATATATCCAAATGTGAGGCTTCCAGAGGCTTCTATCCCCTTGCCCACACCCTGTGTAGAGTGCTTTACTCAGCTTCTCCATTCACTGATCCATGGATACCCAGTTCAAGGCTCATTTCTTACAACAATGTCTTGTCCTCTGATTGCTACAGGCATATTTAAGTATCGTCTTCCTGACAAGAATGAAAACTCTTGAGGGCTAGGGATCTTTGCTTTATAGAGGCCATATTGAGTGATTCGTGAATGTGATGATTAACCTGATTCATAATTGAGACATTGTCATTCCCAAGAAGAATTATTTTCAATCTGAGCAATTTATTTAGAACTTTCATCTGTTTCTAATTTCATACAGACTTCAGGAGATACTTCAGCAAGACCCCATAGGGAAAGATAATTCTTTAAAATTTGACTTTTAAACATTTGAGGGATTATTGATAATTTAGAAAGACATAACTAACTCTAAAGGAATGGCCTGGGTGGAATGGTTCCTTTTAATGTGAAGAGTCTGGTTTTCTGCAATTAGCTAGAAGGAACATACTTAAACACATAATTATAGGAAGCTTTGTTTTTAGGAATGGAAATCACAAAAAAATTATTTTTGTAGCGACTCCCATTTTTTTCATTAAGCACATTGTAGTGTCCCTGAAATTCTGTGGTGCATTTTATTTATTTACTTATTTCTTAAAATTTTTTTTTCAATGTTTTGTTTATTTTTGAGAAACAGAGAAACTTGAGTGTGAGCAGGGGAGGGGCAGGGGGAGAGGGACACAGAATCTGAAGCAAGTTCCAGGCTCTGAGCTGTCAGCACAGAGCCCAGTGCGGGGCTCGAACTCTCGAACTATGAGATCATGACCTGAGCCGAAGTCTGAGGCTTAACTAACTGAGCCACCCTGCTGCCCCTGTGGTGCATTTTAGATTTGGAAAATGTGTGATACGATAATACAAAGAGATGGCACATTTAGTAGCTGCTCACATTTGTGTTCATTTTAATTTGAAATGTAGGCTCTGTGAAAATGAGTGTTGTCAAAATGGTTTAGGTGAACTAAAATGTTGCGTTACCATTTTGTGGCAAGCAGAGTATCAAGACTCCAGACCCTTAATGTTACAGTTATTAAACATTATTTGAAGTATCTCTGAATTTGCATATAGGCATTACATTCATTTAGGCAGTGATTGATTTTAACAATTCTAGTGATCAGAAAAGAAGATGTGGGCTGAAGTGTGAAGCAGTGGATTTCCCCAGCTGCATAATTTATGTCGCCCCCCCCAAAAGGTAGACACATGAAGCTGAAAAGCCGTGCAAAGTACTGACCTGTTCTTTGTGGCTATCGGAACTTGCAGGAGTGACTTCTAGCTAGGCCTCCGTGGCTGTCCAGTTATTGAGGTGGAAGGAAGGCAGTGAGAGTGGGGATGAAGCGGAAGAGGGGCCAGGTTGCAGATATTGGTGAATTGGGATGGGGTAGGTCTGGATGTGGGTACTGGGGGGTGGTGAGAACGAGGACAGGGATGAGTTGTGGGTTTCTTGGCTTGGGTGACTGGGAAGGTGATGTCATCACTTGCCAATTAAGGGAATATGGAAGAAAGATGAGATTGGGGAGGGAGGATAAGTTCAGACCGTGTATTGACTCCAGGCAGTCAATAAATAACGAATGAATGAATCTGGGTGTATTTTTTTGAGCTGTTGGTAGGGTGTCAGTGTTCCCTGAGCTTCTTGGTGGTATAGCTGATCTGGGGAGAGAGCTCTGGGATTTGTTGAAGCCATGGGAGGAGGGGGACCCAAGCAAGGAGGATACACCAGCATGCATTCGTTCATTCATAAGTTTGCTTATAAGTTTCTTTATTTTGAGAGAGCATGCAAGTGGGGGAGGGGCGGAGAGAGGGCGGGTGGGGGTGGGGGAATCCCAAGCAGGCTGCCACTACCAGTGGTGAGCCGCAGACGGGGCTCAAACCCACCAACGGTGAGATCACGACCTGAGCCAAAGTCCTATGTTCAACCAACTGAGTGTTCCAGGTGCCCCTTGCATTTAAAGGGTAGGCAGAGAAGGGTGTGTCTCCAGAGATAACCAAAGTGAGTGACTCGAGAGGTGAAGAAAGCCAGGAGAATGGTGTTCTGGGAGCCCAGGGATGGGCCGCCTCAAGAACAGGCACGTGGTCAGTAGGGCAAGTGCGCCACGCAGAAAGGCCAGGGACTGAAGTTGAGCCAGTGGGAGCCTCTGGAGGCCTTGAGGAGAGCCTCTTTGGAAAACTGGAGAGGCAGTCGGACTGCAGAGGGAGGAGGACTGAACAGCTGTGGAAGAGACAGGAAAAGTGGGTGCAAACTGCTCGCTCTTACAAAGGATAGTGCCCTAAAATGAGGCCATGGGGCGAGGGAGTCGTTGGTGTGTTGGCATCATTTTTAGATGAGAGACCTGAGTAGAAAGAAGGCGGATGGGGATATAGGTGAGGCACTAGGGTTCCCTCAAGAAAATGGCTGCCTTTGCAGCGGAAGGGGTGGTGTTTGGACCGGAAGTGGTGGAGGACTGCTTAGAAAGCGGGTGGGTCCTCATGGAGAAGGCGGGCAGGGTTAAGTCTGGTAAACTTGTACCTGATATGGAGTTGGGGGGTGGGGGGTGACTAGAAGTTTGAGTCTGTGGCGGTCGGGCACTGACCAAGCAGGTGGGTATGCGTGTGCAAGTGCTGTTGTGTGGAGAGAAAGCCAGAGGCACAGAAGCAGAAGGGGAGCTCTGTGGTGTGTCTGGAGGACCAGGTGGCCTTCTGGGTGGAGCTGTCGGGGAAGGACACACCTGCGGGTGTGGTGGGTGTGGTGAACGACTGGGAAAGGAAGCCGGCTCTAAAGGGGCCTTGTTTGTCAGGCTGAGGACTTTGGACTGCATCTCCTGGGTGGGGAGGAGCCACTTAGGGAGAAGTAACGGGGTCAGATCTAGGATTTGGGAGCTGAGAGCAGTTTATGGAAGAGTTTAGAGAGAAGCAGGGGTATTGTTCGGGAGGCCATTGGGGTAACCTGGGTGACGGTCATTAGGGCTTGAAATGGGGCAGTTGCAGTGGGAGAGGTGCGGATTTCTGAGGTTGACTGATTCCTGAGATTGACTGATTGACCAAGCGGGGGGAGAGAGGAGGAAAAAGGTGTGTGTGGGGGGGAAGGGGACAGCTGAGAGGATGGCCCTGCCGTTGGGGAACTGGAGAACACAGGAGGAAGAGAGGCAGGTCTAGCCAGGTGGTGGGATAGTTCAATTTCAGGCACATTTACAGAGCGTTTGTGTAGCGCCCAGCTGGCTACGAGAATCAGGATTCTGAAGCTCAAGACAGAGGTCCCTGCAAGAGAGATCGGAAGCATGAGGTCATCATCCTTGAATTGGAAGTGGTTAAGATTTATTTGAAGGAACAAGAGAAAAATAAATCCTGATGTGGATATGGACTGTGAAAGCAAACTTCTTAGACCATTTCAGTGTATTATTAACTTTCTTAGAATAAAGCCTTTGATGACCAGAATGTGGATGTGACCCAACCCCCCCCCCCCCCCCCCCCCCCGCCACCGCCCCCCAAATAGCTCAAAATTAATGACAAAAAGATGTTAGGAAATAAATTCAAGAAGTTTCGATAGAAGTGTTTTTATCTCGATAGTTTTCTTTTTTTTCTATCAGGTCAAAATCCCTTTCTTAATCTGTGTTTATTATTTTTGATAAGAAACTTGAGAAAACTGGGGACTAGCTGGTTGTATTTTTGAAACCTCTTTGAATATGAAATATACTGTCTTGAGTGTGGTATCACTGCATTGTATTCCTCAGGCTTGACATCAATGGATACCTAATAATTAATATTCTAATGCAGTGTCCTTAGATGGATTAAAAAACCCCCAAACTAAAGTGGTTTTCGGGAAATATGCTGATTACAATTTATATTTAGCTCAATACTGGTTTGTAGAGCTTTACTTTGGATCTTCCATAAAATCCACGTTTTTCTGTTTTCCTTCCCAAAATGTAGAAGCACACACTCCTGTTGATCTGTGGAAATGTTTACTAAGGAGAAGTTAAGTCTTTATTTTTTTTCTCTTAATTTTATTTTTATTTAAGTAATCTCTACACCCAACATGGGGCTCAAGCTCTTTCGACTGAGCCAGCCAGGCACGCCCCCCCCTTTTTTGGGGGGAGGGGGAAATAAACTCTTTAAAGAGCTCATGAGCCTGCGGAAAGGGGCAGAGGGAGAGAGAGAGGCTGCATGCTTAGCACAGAGCCCAACGCAGGCTCCATCCCACGTCCCTGGGATCTTGACCTGAGCCAAAATCGAGAATCTGACTGTCAACCGGCTTGAGGCACCAGGCGCCCAGAAGCAAACGTTTTAGATCCTTTGGAAGTTCCAACAGTGTGGTGGGTGCTCTAGAATTTGTATGGGGATGTGGGTGGTTCCGCTTATTTTCCCTAGCCCCCTCCTACTTTTTTCTCAACTATCTGCAACTACTGTATGGTTTATGCTGTAGCAGAGAGATTACTTTCCTGCTTCCATGGTCTCAACAAACATTTATTGGGTGCCTGCTTTATAGCTGGTGTTGTGCTTTGCCCTGGGATTTAAAGAGAAGGAAGGCCAATATCCCACCTCCAGAGCATGCAGTCTAGTACAAAGTCATAAAGAGCCATTGTGATATTGTGATGTGTAGTATATATAATGGAAGGAATTTGAAAGAGCTTCTGGGTTGGTGAACACGGGAGGTGAAGGGGGAGTGGCACTGGTGGGGAGGTCGTGAAAGCTCTGGGCCCCTTCCCACCTACCTCCTCTTATGTATCTCTTGCCGGTTCATGAATTGTATCCTTTGTAAAAAAAACGGGTAATAGTGATTAGAGTACTTACCTGAGTTCTGTGGGCCATCCTAGCAAATGGTTGAACCTGAGAAGGGCGTCATGGGAATCCCTGATTTATACCTGGTCAGTTATAAGCATAGATAACTATCTAGATTTGCGATTGCACGTGAAGTGTGTGTGTAGAAGGTGTCTTGTGGGACTAAGCTCTTAAATTCACTTGTGGTATCTATGCTAACCCCAGGTGGATGGTGTCAGAATGGAGTTGAATTGTAGGACGGACACCGGGTGGGTGTCTGCAGAGAACCGAAGAATTGCTTGCTTGGCGTGAGGGAAAGCCCCGCATCTCTGGTGTCAGAAGCGAAGTGTTGTGAGTAGTGGAGTAGACAGTCCAGTTTTTCTTTTCAGCTATAAAGAGACCATTGTTGGAAGAGACCATGCACGTGGAAGGGATACTCTTACTGTTGATAACAACGATGGCTCAATGCATTGTACATTTATTGGTTCATTTCCTCCTCACACTAACCCAGTGAGGTAGGCGTGGATATTCTCTTTGTAGAGAAGAGGCACAGAGAGGGTCACAGTAGCTGGTAAACAGAGGAACTAGGGTTAGAAAATGGGCAGCCTGGTGTGAGAACCCATGCTTTAAGAAAGCGATGAAGAATAGGGAAAGCAGCAGTCTCGTTGGGGTGACTGTGCCACATTAGCAAAAGTCAGTGCTTAGTGCTTGGCGCTTGGGCCGGGGGTTGGGGGGGACAATGGGAGGGGAAGTCATAGGCTTATGGTTAAATTAAGCCTGGGTAGACTTGTTTCAAGTAGTGGAATAGGAGAGGGGGATGGGAACCAGATAAGGCAGTGTCTCCTTGCATATCAAGATTTACTGCGAAATCCCTACAAATGTATGTATAGATTTGCATATATTGTACATTTATGTTACCTTTTGAATTTCTAGCATTCTTGTTTTCATACCGGTTGCGTTCATTATCATCTAACAAAGTACATATATATGCACTACACGGGTGTAAATGATAGTGGTTGTAATGAATGTCACAACTTGTAAGAAATTGGGGATTTCTCCGTGGTTTGTTGTGATTTAAAGAGCAGTCTGCAATTAATAAGCTTTGGAGATTTGTTTCAAGGAGTGGAAAATGAAGTTCTAGAGGCTGGTTCTATATTGCTGTATATTCTCAGAAAGAAAATGTAAAGGACCTGGGTGAGTTCCAAAAATTGAGTCATTCACATCCTTATTGGCACACTGAGATTGCTCAGATGTTTGCAGTACGTATTGTTGAGCACGGACCATGCACAGGGTTTAGTGCTACATACAATTGGGTTATTATAAAAGACTCTCTCTTCCTTATAAGGAACTCTCTGGGATTATATGAGGAGACCAACATATAATATGCAGTTTGTGAATGGTAACAGCTGTACTAAATGAGCACAGAACAACTCAGAAGAGATTAAATACATTTAAGAGACGTTTAAAATAAATACAATAGTACCCTTGATTTATTTGTTTTGTACAACTCTTGTTGAGTGAGTGGCACCAAGAGGCTGAATAGAAAAGGGCAGACCTAATTAGGAGTACTTCTTGGAGGTTGTAGACACTTGGATTTGGGTTTTGGAAGGGTAGAAGCTCAGACAGTGACTGGGTGTGCAACTTATTTTTCTGTAGAAGAAGGACTGATGTGTGTTTGGAAAAGGTTTAGATTGCCTTAAAAACATGAATTTTCAGAAATGGCATGTGTCTCTAATAGGGATGGCCTCCAGGGATAGGTGCACAGAATGAGTGGTGACTTTCTAGAAACACTACAAAGTGTATCTGTGAGATTGGGATAGATCTTAAAATCATGATCTCATGGTTCATGGATTTTAGTCCCATGCCAGGGCTCAGCAATGCTGATAGTAAGTAGGAGCTTGCTTGGGATTCTCTCTCTCCCTCTCTCTCTGCCCCTCCCCAACTCTCTTTATCTCTCTCAAAGTAAATAAATAAACTTAAAAAAAAATAGTCATGCAGAATATAGTAATTCATAGTACAGTAATTCACAATACAGTTATTTAGAATACAGTGATTATGTAAAAGTATATGAATGTCTTTATAGCTGATCGTCCAACCTAAAATTTTTTTTTAATGTTTATTTTTGAGACAGAAAGAGACAGAGCATGAGTGGGGGAGGGGCAGACACACACACACACACACACACACAGAATCCGAAGCAGGCTCCAGGCTCTGAGCTGTCAGCACAGAGCCCGACGCGGGGCTCAAACTGTGAGATCATGACCTGAGCCACCCAGGCGCCCCCGCTGATCATCCAACTTTAAAGATAACACATTGCAGATGTAGTTGAAGCCCCTGGGTATTCCTAGCTCCATGTTTTCTCCCCCTCCCTTTCTCTCCAGTTGTTTATCATTGCTGTCCATGTATTTAATACTTTAATTACTGGTGTCTATGTAAATATTAATCATCAATAGTTGAGTGTTACTTTACGTGTTTTTTTTTTTTTTTAAACTTCTGGCTGTAGTGTCCTATTGCATATTTTCTTCTGTAGCTCAACGTCTATTGTTAGCTTTGTTTTTGAGATTCTTGCTACTCTAGTTCATTCTTTTTAATTGCTATACACTACAGTGTGTCCATTTTCCTGTTGATGTACATTTAATTACTATTTCCTCCCATTTTTCTCTATTACAAATGACATTGCAATACACTTCTTTACGTGCCTCCTTTCACGTGTATGCGAAACTTTTCTGTAGGTTGTAATCCCCAGGAGTGGAATCGCTTAGTCACAGGGAAGGGAATGTGTATCTTCATGTTCATTGGGTTAGTACTTCAGTTCCATCTTTGAGTTGGGAAGCTTGAGGATTTAATTATTTCTTTTTAAGTTGTATGCTGATATTTTCTTGAAACTGTAATGGACCTGTGGAAACGTGTGGTTTGGGGACAAGTTGGAATACAGAAGATAATATTTATTATGTGTTAATGGTTGGTGACTTCAATGATTTGTGTAAAATTCCACTTCACTGGATATATGGTTGCATATCTTCACCTAAAATCGCAAAGAAAGACTATAAAAAATAAATTCCTAAACTGTATTTCTTTGGTTATCTGTGCTCACCTGAAGGTACAGGAAGAATGGCTTGGTGGGGCAGGGGAGACTTTTGAGTAGATAATAACATTTTTTTGTGGTGTTTAAATTTTCTACAATTTATTTGAAACTGTCTTTTTAAACTAAAAACATATTTGAGGTGTAACTGATGTGTGTAAGTTTCAGTTGTAGACCGGTAATTTACGATTCATTATTTGTGTATGTTGCAAAATGATCATCAAATGGCAGTACCTTGTTTTTTTTCTTGTCAGGAGAACTTAACTACCTTAACTGCTCCTCTCTGAGCCACTTTCAAATATATGCTGCAGTATTATTAACTGTAGTGTCCATGCTGTACTGAAAACTTCTTCAGTCCTCTTTCTGTCTCAAAGTGATCAAGTAGAAGGGAATGAAGAATGGCATAAATCCTGATGGCATCTTTTTGGAATAACCTGGGGAGTGCTCCCTTTGGGCAAAGGGAGGGTGGGGGGTTCGGTTAGGTTTTCTTACAGTCTTCCTCAAGCTGCCTAGGTTTAGTTTGTGGTTTCCAAGAGACCTGTTGGACTGGCTTTAGGCTGATAATATCAGTTTCTTCATGTTTTCCCCACGTCTCTTAAAGGAACTTTTATGTAACTCTTCTTTTCAGTAAGATCCTAAAACCATTTGCTATTATGGTTTAGTTGTTTCTGCAAACATTTATTTCCTTCTGGCAGGAATCCGTAAGAGAGCTACTTCTCATGGATCTTGGTTACAAGTTCTATGATGAGTCATTATTGACAGAAACTTTATGCCGGAATACAACATGAAAGGCCTCCTTGCCATTGTAGGAGAGGGGGTGAGGGATGAGCTTTGCATTTATGCAGATTTAATGTCGATCAGATCACCGACTGATTAATCTTAGGGCCTCTTACATATTCTTCACTGTCCTGCTAGTTTGAACTAAGAACTTTAAAGCAGGTGGTGGTCAAAGTAGAGAACAAATGGGAACCCCTGTGGAGGTGGGGTCCCACGAGTCTGAACAGTTGTCAGGGTGGGGACTCCAAGGGACATTTCATGGGCAGTTAATGTGTTCTTCAATAGCAGCATTTCTTTAGTCATGCATGGACAGCCTCTTTTGTGACTCTCTGAATTTCTAGTGATTCTCCTGCTTTAAAAATATTTTTTAATGTTTATTGATTTTTTTTAACAATGTTTATTTATTTTTGAGAGAGAGAGCGAGCGAGCGAGCACGTGTGCGAGCAAGCTTACGCGCATGAGCAGAGAGGGGCAGAGAGAGAGGGAGACACAGAATCTGAAGCAGGCTCCAGGCTCTGAGCTGTCAGCACAGAGCCTGACGTGGGACTCGAACTCATGAACCACGAGATCATGACCTGGCCGAAATGGGACACCTAACCAACTGAGCCACACGGGCGTGTTGTTTCCCCCTCCCCCATTCTTACCCTGAGACTTAGAGCCATCGAATTACAGTTACTTGTTGCAAATCATCTACTTACTGTATTAGGCTTCCTTGTAAGCTGATCAAAATGAGCTCTGGTTGATGGCTCATCCACCTGGTTATTTAAGTTGTTTGCTTTCTGCTCTGACCTGCCAGTTCTACCTCTAAAAGCGTGCCCTTAAATTAAAAAACAAAACAAAAACCACAAAATCAAACCCCCAAAACCCAAGGATGTATGAAAAATCTGTTCTAAGGCGGCTCATCAAATCATTGTTTTTAATAGTGGCAAATTTGGAAACAGAGTGAAGGTCCAACATCAAACCTGTCCAATATACAGACATTCAACAATTTGAAAATATTTATATCGGAAAAAAATGTTTGTAGGCTACAGTGTCTAGAACTTCAGGTTCTAGAGCCAGACTGTGAATTCTGACTCTGGTGCTGCCCCTTAGAGCTGTGTGACCTTGGGCGAGTCTCTTTCTCTCTTTTAAAAACTACGGTAAAGTATACATAACATAACTTTTACCATTTTAACAGTTTTTAAGTGTATAATTAAGTGACATTAAGTGTATTCACATTGTTGTGCGGGCAAGTTTCTTAACTGACCATTGTCATCGCGGCTTTCTTGAGGTTGTTTTGAATGTCAAAGAAGGTCATGCATGTAAAAAGCATAGTCATGGCCTAATCCCTAGTAATACTCAAATGTCAAAATATTATATATATTTTCATTTAAATAAAAATTGTTACGTATTTAAGACCTACAACATCATGACTTGATATACACAGTGAATTATCGCCGTCAAGCTAATTAATGTGTCATTTCTTCACAGTTAAGCTAATTAATGTGTCATTTCTTCATAGTTAACCATTATTTTTGTGATGCCAGCAACCTGAAATCTGTTGTAGCATATTTCCTGGGATCAGTATGATATTATCTATAGTCATCCTATCCTGCCTGTGCGTTAACTCTTTAATCTCATCTCGCAGAACTGAAACTTTGTACCTTTTGACCAACAAACATTAACAGTTGTTAAAGTATTCAATACACAGATCTTCACGACATTTTTTAATTGGAAAAGATTTAAAAAATGGTATGTATACAGGTGCCTGGGTGGCTCAGTTGGTTGAACATCTGACTTCGGCTCAGGTCACGGTTCATGAGTTCGAGCCCCGTGTTGGGTTCTGTGCTGACAGCTTAGAGCCTGGAGCCTGCTTTGGATTCTGTGTACCCCTCTCACTCTTCACCTCCCCAGCTTGTGCTCTGTCACTCTCTGTCTCTCAAGAATAAAATAAACATTAAAAAAAAAAAAAAAGGCATGTATAGGTTAAATGCAAGAATAGAGAGGGGAAAAAGAAAACCCCAAAGGGTTTACTTCTCTGGGTGATAGGATGAATCTCATTTGGCTTCTGTGTTGTTTTTTTTTTTTTTTCCTCCTATAATTGTCTTGTTTTTCTTTTGTAAATGAAAAAAATTTGCATATGAATTTTATTCTGGGTAGAAACAGCCGGAGGTTCCTGCAGGTTAATCCTAAAAAGGACAGTTTGATTTTTCAGTTTCTCTTAGAGTTTCATTTGTTCCCCTTGATTGACTAATTATTTAAATAAAGTTACCATTCATTGTGGCATGCATCTGGTTGTGTCCAAAATACACTTTCATACAATGGCGACTTCTTAACAGCATCCTTAAAAGTGCATATCGTTTGTTAATCTTACTGTGGTATTTTGTTTCTCTTAACTGTAGTTTCCTGTTCTTTCGATTTTTGCGTGTCGACTTGCTGAAAATAAATATTTTGTTTTACTGGGTTAGTAAGCCAGACAGAGTGGTGTTGGCAATTCAAGGAAACAGCCCAAGCCATCGTCAGTTAAAATTGCTTTAAGAAGCCAGGAGTACCTTGATTAGAGTTTTATAAGGTAGAGAGCAGGAATATTCTAAATTCCTGGTGCCCGCCCGAGCTGTGAAAACTGTTCCTGAAATGAAGGTGGGGAGAGCAGGAGAGGACGTGGGGTGGGTCAGGGAGAATGAGGGCCAGCGAACCACACTTCAGTGCCCGCGGCTGGGCGCCGAAGACTTCTCAGCAGTGCTTTGTGCTGCCTTGGCGAACGTCGCAGCCTTCTTAACGTCTGCTTAAAAACACCTACGTTTTCTTCGAGGTTTTAAGTGAGACCGCCTCCGGTACATATACCATATTTACCTGACCTCCAGTACACCTTGGTAAGCCCCGAGGTTTGTACAGACACTGGTGTCAGAAGCACAGCCTCAACAGCTTTGTATTTTCTTGCGGAATCAGGTGGGAGTTGTTGATGGTTTGCCTGCTTGGAGAGAGCCTCTGAGTTTATTTTGCCGATACTGAATGCCTGCTGGGCTGAGAATTTTTGAGGGATGGGCTGAAAGGGATTGAAGGAGATGGACAGATAATTATGGCAAATCAAGAGTGATGAGTATGGACCCTATTGATGAATAGGTACTGTATTAAGTGCTTTATTATGTGATCTCCTCAGTCAACTATCACAGCAACCCTGTGAGATAGGTATTGTTACCCACCATTTACAGGACGGTGTATTACAGATGAATTTATCCTTTTTTTTTTTTTTTTTCAACTTTTTTTTTTTTTTTTTTTTACTTATTTATTTTTGGGACAGAGAGAGACAGAGCATGAACGGGGGAGGGCCAGAGAGAGAGGGAGACACAGAATCGGAAACAGGCTCCAGGCTCCGAGCCATCAGCCCAGAGCCCGACGCGGGGCTCGAACTCACGGACCGCGAGATCGTGACCTGGCTGAAGTCGGACACCTAACCGACTGCGCCACCCAGGCGCCCCTGAATTTATCCTTTTTAAAAACCGTTTATTGAGGCACCTGGGTGGCTCAGTGAGTTAAGTGTCTGACTTAGGCTCAGGTCATGATCTCGCGGTTTGTAGATTCGAGCCCCACGTCGGGCTCTGTGCTGACAGCTCAGAGCCTGCAGCCTGCTTCAGATCCTTTCTCTCTCTCCCTCTATTTGCCCTTCCTCTCTTTGTGCTCTCTCTCTCAAAAATAAACATTAAAAAAATTTTGTTTTTAAATATTGCCATTTTGAAAGTTTGTGTTCTTTAGCTGTGTTGTTTTATTAAGTAAAACTTTTTGTTACTAGCCTTCTGTCATCTTTTACCAAAAAAAAAAAAAAACAAAAAAACAACAACAAAAACCCAAAACAAAAGATATTTTGTTCCTGAGGTTAAGAATGGAGTGTGGTTTATCTTCAGACACAGAATCCTCATCTTTATTTGTGTAGGTGTTTGAATTTTGAAAATCGAGGTATGACTAGTATAAAGTAAAATGTATAAATCTTAATTGTACAGCTTAATGCGTGTCTGTTCCCCTCCCCCCTTGCCCCTCCCAACTACCAGCTATTTCCAGCTCAAAATAGAGTATGTTTCTGGTACCCCAGAAGGTTCTTTTGTGTCCACTCCCCCCCCCCCATGTACTTTTAGTTTAAAGTTTATTTCTTTATTTTTTAAGAGCGTGAACGCAAGTCGGGGAGGGGCAGAAGGAGAGGGGAACAGAGGATCTGAAGCAGGCTGTGTGCTTCATATAAATGAAATCTGGAGTATAGTCTTTTTCTGTAGCTGACAGCTTTTGCCCAATGCAATGGCATGTGATTCATCCACATGTGATTTATCATTAATCAACAGTAAACGAAATCCGGGGTGCCTGGGTGGCTCAGTGGGTTAAGGGGCTGACTCTTAATTCTGGCTCAGGTCGGGATCTCAGGATTGTAGCATCGAGCCCCACATCGGGCTCTGTGCTGAGTGTGGAGCCTGCTTAGGATTCTTTCTCCCCCTTTCTCTGCCACACCCCCGCTCATTCTTCACCTCCCTCCCTCCCTCCCTCCTTCCCTCCCTCCCTCCCTCCCTCTCTCTCTCTCTCTCTCAATAAATAACTTAAAAAATAAATGAAGCCCATATTTGTTTTATTCGTGGGGTTGTTTTTAGGTCCTTTTAGGAGTATTAAACAGCACATGAGAAATCAGTCCAATTTTAAGAGTCCTATGTGAGGTACCCAAGGTAGGAAATGCATATGGCTGACCATGACATAGAAAGTGCAGAGGAAAACTCCTGATGATGTGCTGTGGCTGCCCTGGTACCAGGCTTTGTGCAGAAGGAATGAGACCTGTACCTTGGAAAGTGGCTGGACCTCAGGCAGATGGGCACTAGAGTTTGGGCTAAGGGATGGAATCTGGGCTCCCAACAGGTGTTTGTGTTTGATGGCAGGCATAAATTTGGTCCTCAAACCTGGAGCAGGTCAAGGAGGCACTTCCTGAATGTCTGGCCCTGCAACCTTTGAGATATTTCCCACTTTGGAAAGGTTCTTTGGACGGCGGGTATGGCATTGCAGTAGGATGTTGGCCATGTAGAACTGAGGCTCAGGAGGGAGATCTGGGCTGGAGAAAATGAACACAAAACTGGCTGTAGCTGTGGAAGTGGACTGGGGCTCCTGGCTGGAACTCTAGAGTGGTGGGGTTCACCCAGGATGGTTGTCAGAATTGCTCATAAAACTCGTGGAAATACAGTGGCTGGGCCTACCTGGAAGCTTTGATGGGTGTTCTGGGGTCACAGCAGTCACTTGGATTTTTGTTTGTTTATTTTGAGAGAGAGAGCATGTGAGCTGGGGAGGGGCAGAGAGAGGAGAGAATCTGCCTGATGTGGGGCTCAAACTCAAACCAGGAGACAGTGACCTGAGTTGAAATCAAGAGTTGGACTATTAATTGACTAAGCCATCCAGGTGCCCTGCTATTTGGATTTTTAAAAATGCCTCTATTTATTCTAACGTACTTTCCCTCCCCATGCTGCAGGTTAGAACCAGTAAGGAAAATGGGTCTTGAGCTCCCCTCTAGGACACAGTCAGATCCCAGGAGAGTCAGAAGATGGAAATGTTGACACCTGGCTAGGCCAGAGAGCGGTATTAAATGTGTCTGGTTTCCAAAGTGGTCATGATGTCCCTGCTTAAACACTTCCAGAACAGAGAGCTTGCCAGTTTCCCAGGCAGGCGTTTTTGGAAGATCGGGAAAGCTTTTTGGTAAAACAAGCCAAACTGTCTCCTCGTGTAGCTTTCACAGAGTGGGCTTTGCTTTTGAAGAGTGGGCTTCATATCTCCCTGGTTTCCTTTTCGCATGCTGAACCTCCCCCGGGCTTACTCCTCCTGTGGAGTTTTCAGAGCCTTTGTTACCATCCTCTGTCAATTGGTCCTCTTTCCACTATTGCTCTTTAAATAAGGCATCCCCCAAATTAGGCATTTTTTGATGAGCACGAAGTAGAGTGGGACCATTTACTCCTCTCTTGTTACAAAGATAATAATATACTTCTGTCTTTTTTGAGGGGGAGTGGAGGGATCACAAGTGTAGACCTTACGTGTGCCTTTAGTTCATCTTGGATTCATCCTATTCTTTGAGCCCCTGGATGTTAACTTTGATCTGGCCCACCCTCCCAGCTGTCGTTTTTTCCAGCGTGATGAGCAAATTTGATCCTCCCCAAGGAGAAGAGGAAGCAGAGCCTCCGAGCCAGGCTGAAGCAGTGCCTCAATGTCCCAATCTCATGACTCCCATAATGTGCTGAGTTCTGAGCTGACAGAGAAGATCAGATTCAAATATTTAATCAATAGTTGGCTAATGAGTGGTCTTCTGTGGCTAAAATAAAATTGCCTTTGCACCCCAGGAGATGTTTACTAGGGAGTTTTAGGGGTCCTGCCTCTTCCTGTACCTTACAGAAGCAGTTACACTAAACTTGCATCAAAGTGATTTGCCATTTTGGGTGCCTCCTATGGATTCTTACACGTATTTGCTTACAGTAAATTGCACTTCTTGGAAAGTCCCTGCTCTGAGTATTTACTTTTAGTCCTGTAAACTATATGACTTGGAGTTGCACATAGCACTGACTGAGCCAGCCAGGCACCCCCAAACGTTCTTATTTTGAAATATTGGAAGATCTAAGGCAGCAGCTTGAGATTTACAACAGACTAGTTGGTGGTTAGACATTAGATTATCATGCTTTTCAGTGTATCAGCAATATCCTTTTTGAATAGGGATGAAGAGGAGTGGCATCGTGACTCCAAATTAGCTGAGGCAGTGTAATCTTAAGGTTTCTTGAATAGTATAATTTTCTGAATGATGACATATTTTTGTTTTGCTTTGTACAACCAGATCTGTGACTTCTTTAAAGGCATTGTTTTTAAACTTTCTCCACCTTTCTGTGTATGCTGTAGCACAGTGCTTGCTTCCTGGTAGGTGCTCAGACTTTTTTTTTTTTTTTTTTTTGAGAGAGAATGCACACACGGGGGAGGAGCAGGGGGGGGTGGGGTGGAGAGAGAAAATCCCAAGCAGACTCCATGCTGTCAGTGCAGAGCCAGATGCAGGCTCCAACCCATGACCGTGAGATCATGACCTGAGCCAAAATCAAAGAGTTGGATACTTAACCGACTGAGCCACCCAGGGGCCCCAAATTCTCTTTAAAGTCTTGGTGTCTTCAGTACTCAACCAGAAGCATGTCTGTGGAGTGATGTCTGAGGATGACCTAACCGGGTCCTAACTCCGGTTCACCCTCCAGGATCACCAGGTTGGTAGAGGGCGGTTGTTAGTGGAGCTCCTCTGGATCCAAGAGCAAATTCATGTTGGAGAAGGATATTATCGCTCCAGTGTCAGATTGCCCATTTTCCCTCTGTTCTCTCAATTCTGACTCCCGCTAAAATCACTTTAGTAGCACTAGGAGGAGTATTTTCTACCTTGGCATAATCGTCTAGCCACTAGTCTAATTTTTTTTTTTTTAACATTTTATTTTGAGAGAGAGCACGTGCGTGTGCGAGAATCAGGGAGGGGCAAAAAGCAAGAGGGAGAGAGAGAATCCTAGGCAGGCTCTGTACTGTGAGTACAGAGCCTGATGCGGGGCTCAAACCCATGAACCGTGAGATCATGACCTGAGCCAAAATTAAGAGTTGGACACTTAACCAACTGAGCCACCCAGGTGCCCCACCACTAGTCCAATTTTTAATTAAAACTATCTTCCATCTGAAACTAATTCACCAAGGTTCCCTTCTCTCATTTCCAAGTAAATGATTTCAGTCATGTGCATCTTTATTTTTGCATTAACTTCCATGGATGCTATTCAAAAGACAAAACAAAACTACTTATGTGCCATGACTTACTAGTCTTAAGAGCTGATGACACCGATACCCGTCCCAGGAGAAATCCGCTCCAGAATGAAGTGAGAGCAAGGGGAGATGCTTAATTCACAGATGGTTTGTGGACACATTCAGTTCAGCACATACACTAAAATTGGAATGATGCAGAGAAGATTAGCATGGCCCCTGCCCAAGGATGACCTACAGGTTCATGACGGTTCACTGTTGAACAAAGTAGTTTGTGCACAAAGCACATGCTTCCCTCTGAGCAACGCTGGTATAAATCTGTAGAGGTGTTCAAATCTACATAAGGCCCACAGGTATTTTATTTCGTATTTAGTATTTCTGTGACCAAATAGTTTACCTTAAAATCTTGTGATGTCCCATTTCTTTTTTTTCCTTTTTTGAGAGAGAGAGAGCGCTCAAGTGAGCGAGAGGCAGAGAGAGAGAGAGAGAGAGAGAATCCCACAAGGGTCAGAAAGAGAGAAAGCAGGGCTCGTGTTTTTGTTTTTGTTTTAACCCGAAGTGGGGCACGAGCTCACTCAAAGTGGGGCTCATGCTCACCCCATGTGGGGCTCAAACTCACGAACTGTGAGATCATGACCTGAGCTGAAGTCAGGTGTTTAACAACAGAGCCACCCAGGTGCCCTGCGATGTCCCATTTCTTCGAAACAGCTTCATTTAAGAGGATACGGTATCAAAATTAAAAAAAAAAAAAAATGCACGTTATCAAATGAAGTATCATTCAGTGGCCTGTATGTGTTGTTTTTGGAGGGAATGAGGCCGGAATCTTCATGGAACAGCTTGCCAGATCTAGTTTCCTGGAGTGGTGGCGAGGCAGGGGACTGAGAAGAGAGTCCTGGATGCTATGGAGAGGAGTCCACTCCTGAAATGCTTGTTTTAGCCATTGTTATGTCTTCTAAAATAATTTAATTGTAGAAAACAAAAACAAAAAACAGAACATGGTGCTGTTCTAGGAATATACATCTAGCTTAAAAAATTTTTCTATTTTTAAAAAAATTAAAAAAAAATTTTTTTTAACATTTTCTTTGGAGAGAGAGACACACACACAGAGCATGAGTGGGGAAGGGGCAGAGAGAGAGAGAGGGAGACAACAGGATCGGAAGCAGACTCCAGGCTCCGAGCTGTCAGCACAGAGCCCGACACGGGGCTCAAACTCATGAACACTGAGATATCCTGACCTGAGCCAAAGTCAGAAGCTTAACCAACTGAGCCACCCGGCTGCACCCCCCCCCCCCCCAATTTTTCTCTTTTTAACTGGAATCTCATTGTCAGAGGAGGAGATCTTGGGATATGCCTACTTACAAAATTTCTGAATGTAATGTTTACTAGACAGAATTATTTTTGAGGCTATTTGTGGCATAGGTGTGTATGCATCTGATGGTGATGAACAGGTATGTACCGGACTTTTAAGTACTTGCTAACTACTTTGGAAGATGTAGAAGGAATGTAAGACTTTTTTTAAGATTTATTTTAAAGTAGTCTCTACATCCAAAGTGGGGCTAGAACCCACAACCCTGAGATTGAGAGTCCCACACTCCACTGACTGAGCCAGCCAGGTGCCCCTGGAATGGAAGACTGTTAACGAGATACTAACTTTGAGATGGCATAATGGGAAGGAGTGGGGTCCAAGTACTAATGGGGATAGGATTTCTGGGTCTGTGAATATTGTAAATTTAGATCTTGGGAATGGTTGTATACATTGTGAGTATACTAAAACCACCGACTTGTGTGCTTCACCTAGGTGAATTTTATGGTTACGTGAGTTATATCTAAATAACTTTAAAAAAGAGATGTTACTAATTTTTAGCGCAGAGAAGATTCCCAAATTGCTTGTGATTTCCTGCTTTCCTTTTTCCATTTGCCAGATCTCCCAAAGTAGTTGAAATGAAAGATAAAGAACCTTTAACGCTCTTATCTTCTGGTGGTAAGGAAATGCTGAGTGGCCCTGAATTTGTGCAGTGAATGTTGTTTACACAAGCCTGTGTCTTTTAGCCCAGAGACCAGAAAAAAACAGGCTGAAGGCTCGCTTGAACAAGCGATCGGAGAAATGGGCCTGTTTGCCCGTTGGAAAATCTGGGACTTCATGATATTGGTCCCTTAATTTATGGACCATTCCAGGCTGTCAACAAAGTAGTTGTCTAAAGTAAAATCCTGACACATGCTCTAATGTGGATGAACCTCGGAGACCTTAAGCTAAGGCACAAAAAGACAAACGTTACAGGATTCCACCTACATGAGCTACCCAATGTAGTGACATTTATAGAGATAAAGTAGAATGGTGGTTGCCAGAGGCTGGGGGAGAGGAAAATAGGGAGATACAACAGATACAGAGTTTCAGTTCGGGAAGGTGAAAGCAGCCTGGAGATGGGTGTTGGGATGTTGCAGAGCTGTGTGAAACTGTACTTAATGCCCCTGAACTGTACACTTAAAAATCAGTAAAATGAGGGGCGTCTGGCTGGCGTAGTAGAGCGTGTGACTCTTGATCTCATGGTGAGTTTGAGCCCCATGTCGGGTGTGGAGTTTACTTTAAAAAATGGGTAAAATGTGGGGTGCCTGGCTGTCTCAGTCAGTAGAGCTGGCAACTCTTGATCTTGGGGTCATGAGTTCAAGCTCCACATGGGGTGTAGAGCTTACCTAAAATTAAAAGAAAATGGGTAAAATGTTAAATTCTTTTTTTATAAAGTATTTTGTTTATCTTTTTAAAATGTTGATCTTTTTTTTTCCTAAATATTGTTTTTAACATTTATTTATTTTTGAGACAGAGAGAGACAGAGCATGAACGGGGGAGGGTCAGAGAGAGGGAGACACAGAATCTGAAACAGGCTCCAGGCTCTGAGCTGTCAGCACAGAGCCCGACGCGGGGCTTGAACTCATGGACCGCGAGATCGTGACCTGAACCGAAGTCGGCCGCTTAACCGACTGAGCCACCCAGGCGCCCCTAAAATGTTTATCTTGAGAGAGAGAGAGAGAGAGAGAGAGAGAGCGCGAGCGAGCGCGCGCGCGTGTTCATGCAGGGGAGGGGCAGAGAGAGAGGTAGAGAGAGAATCCCTAGTAGGCTTCATGCTCTCAGCACAGAGCCTGACTTGAGGCTTAAACTCAACGAACCGTGAGATCATGACCAGAGCCAAAACCAAGAGTCCAAGGCTTAACCGCCTGAGCCACCCAGGCAACCCTAAGACTTACTTTTAAGTAAACTCTACACCCAGCATGGGACTCAAATTTATAATCTCGAGATCAAGAGTCACATGCACTACTCACTGAGCCAGCCAGGTGCTCCTAAAATTTTAAATTCTATGTTATGTATATTTAAACACACACACACACACGCACACACAGAGAAATTAATTAAGAGTAAAATCACTTTGGAAGAAAAGAGAGTGGGACACGGCATCTGAATTTTCCACCAGACTGAGCACTGGTTCCAGTAGCTTAGCTTCTGCCACTATCCCGAGTATGTGTGAGGGACGAACCAGATGCTCAGCGAGGTCTCCACCTACTGTACCTTCCTTTTCTCCCACCTGTCATTCCTGGAACATCTCCTGTGTCCCAGAAATTGAGCTCTGCCCTGGAGAAAGGTAAACGTGTGCCCCGAGGCATTGATAATCCCAAGGGAGGTTGGGAGAGATGCATTTGCTTTTTGCCGAGTGTCCCATCGCATAGTGTGCTCATCTGTGGTAGTAAGTGTGGGTGGCACTATTTAGGTAGTATTTGGGGGGTGGCAGTGAAATGTCTGGAACCCGGTTTAAAGCAGTCAAATCAGTACATAGCTGACATATGATGCCCACAGATGCACTCTTAAAAAAGACAGCATCAGTAGAAGAGTAAGACTTGTTTATAGCCTGAAAATTCATCATGGAAGAAAGAAGTCCTCATGGTGCGAGAGGAGCTATGCACTTTTGTGAGGAGCCACCAGGATGAGGAAGAGGCAGACTTACCTGATGGCTCTCCTGTTTCCTGGGGGCAATACAAGGCCAGACACCCTGCTAGTTCCTTCAGGAACTGACGGGGCAGTCAGTGGAGGACACAAGAATACAAACCCGAGACGAAACATGTTTACAGTGTCCTGTAACAACATAGCGTAGACTGGGTGGCATATAAACCCCAGGATTTTATGTCTCACAGTTCTAGCGGCTTAGAAGGCCAAGACCAGGGCCGTGCACATTGGGTGTCTGGTGAGGGCCTGCTTCCTGCTTCACAGCAGTATTTTGCTGTGTCCTCCCTGGTGCTCACAGGGGCGGAGGAGCTCTCTGGAGTCTTTTCTCAGGGCACTGATCCCTCAGGAACCTGATCAAGTCCCATAACCCCACCTCCTAATACCATCTCACTGGGGATTAGCACTTCAACATACAAGTATCAGGAGGATGCAAACATGCAGTCAGTAGCACAGAAGCCAAATATAATTAGTTGAAAATTGATTTGCTAAGAACAAATGACGGAAGGGAAACATGAAAGTCTGATGGGTCATTGATCATGAGCTTGGACAGTCTAGTTTCAAAACACACTTTATATGCTGTCAGTGTTTTTAGGGAGAGCTCATTCTCAGAGGCGGTCTTCATCTGTTAAATAAATTCTTTACCAGGGAGGAGGAGGAGGTGAGGGAGGAGGTAGGGAGGTGAAGGGAGGCAAGGATGTGATATTTTTGGAACAGCTTGAAATACAAAGTAATTTCCTGATAAGATTAGTTCCTCTTAAGCGAAACCCCAACTGTGGTCACTCGCTTAGTAATGAAGAAGTCCACGCAAACTGGACAGGCTTAGAAAAACTGGGTCCCTAGCTCTTGTGCTGAATTCCCAGGTCATGTCCTACGCCCACTTGAAGTTCACTTCTGGATCAGGGAGGCATCAGTTTTTGCGGAGTACTTTATTTTGATTTGATTTGTTTGTGAATTTCATAAAGTAAATTTCCCTGTCACTTTTCCATATGGAAAAGCACTTATTCATTTTGATTTGATTTGTTTGTGAATTTCGTAAGTAAATCAGTCTTTATTTCCCTGTCACTTTTCCATATGGAAAAGCACTTATTCAGAATAGAGCAAATTTTGAAAGGAAGTGTAGAAAAATCAATGCTAGGGCACCTGGGTGGCTCAGTTGGTTAAGCGCCTGACTTTGGCTCAGGTCATGATCTCACGGTTCATGAGACTGAGCCCTTTGTGGGGCTCTGTGGAGCCTGCTTGGGATTCTCTCTCTCCCACTCTCTGTGCCCCTCTGTCATCACGCTTGCTTTCTCTCTCAAATAAACTTTAAAAAAAGGAATGAAAAATGCTAAGAATTAGGTATTATTAACAATGCTCCTGTAAACAAATTGTTTTTTTTTTCCCCTAGAAAAGGGACACTAGAAAATAATTACACTAAAAGCAATACTTCTTTCCACTTGCTAATTCCATTATCATTCACAGTTACATTTAGAAGCTGTTGTAACAGGCATTTAAAAGGAAATTATTAAAGAGCTATCTTATTGTGTTTAAGGGTATGAATACTGAGTCTATGTTGGCTTGTATTATAAGGAAACTGTTGC
The DNA here is from genome assembly GCF_018350175.1 of Felis catus. Lineage (NCBI taxonomy): Eukaryota > Metazoa > Chordata > Mammalia > Carnivora > Felidae > Felis > Felis catus. Next base: position 89,935,937 of record NC_058374.1, read on the forward strand.
CTAAACCTGGCTAGGTACTGTTAGGGACAGATACAATTTCATATTTCATAAGTAAGTTTCTACTTGGTCATTAATCTGATTTCTTGACCTTTAAGGAGTAGGTCACAAATCATTTCTTTTGTTCTTTTTTTTTTAAATAGGCTATGATACTGTCATTTATTTTATATTTTAAATGCAGGGAAACATCTTTAAAATATATTTTCCCTGGTGACTAAGATAATACATGCTCAATGCACAATACTTGGAAGTTAGGAAAAAAATGGAGAAGTTTCTGGAAAATCTCTTCCTTTCAGGCAGTCTGTTCCAGGATAACTGCTGGGGGTGTTTTGAGCAAGCTGATTCCCTGTTGGTTTGCTTTCATCCAGCCTAGCCACCCCTTCTGCTTTGGAGGATGTATTTGGAGAGGGGCTTGTCAGGGTATACCACTGTCCTTTTCCTGCCTCCCGTCTGGTCTCTTGAATGTGGAGGATTTGGGAGGCAGTCACCTGGCCTTACCCCGTCAACTTCCTGTCTTCTCCATGGGTGCACAAGGAGCTTTATTTTGCATTTTGTTAAATGTTAAAGTCAACAGGGGGCACCTGTCGTTGGAACCCGGGACTGTTGATCTCGGGGTTGTGAGTTTGAGCTCCTTTTGGGGGTAGAGCTTAAAAATAAAATCTTAAACAACAACAACAACAACAACAACAACAAACCAACCCATTGAAGTCAACAGAATATACTGCAGCAACCCTGTACTTGCGAATGTGTGTTCTCGGGGTTTGTTTCTAAATCTGGGGCAATCAGAAGGCTTTCTGTACAAGGGAAGAGCCCTCCAGTGGTAGGCATTGGGTTCAGATTCTGGCTCCACGATGCACTGGAATTGTAGCCGTGACAAACAAGCTCAACCTGGTTTTCTCATTAATAATAGCGTTCTTTAGGTAAAATTATGTGATTGACTTGATGCATAACAGGCTACCTCCATTGATGGTGTACCCACCAAAACCTGTCTGTTTCTTTCATTCAGCAGTGTTTGTGGAGCATCACCTGCATGCCAGGCCTTGCCCTTGGTACTGGACACCAAAACAGAGAAAAGAATACCCTGTCCACAGGGAGCTCAGAAGGCAGTAATAAACAAGCCTGAAATATATGATACATTAAGTAGTGATAGGTACTAAGGAGAAAAGAGTACAAGCGTGAAAGGGGTCTGTGTATGTGTGCAGGTGTTAGGGGAAAGGAGGAAATAATTCAGTTATTTAACCTGTAATGTAGCTGCATGTTGTTTCCATGTGTAAGGGATCTTGATACTCCAGTTGGAGGCCAGAACTTGTCCCTTTGTTGAGGTGGAACTTCCTTGATGCCCCTGGCATGGTGTTTTCGGGAGGAAGTGGTGAGTTCTGATCCTGCCTGGCTGGGAGTGCAGGTTCTAGTAACGAAGGGTTTGAGAGGTCCGTGTATGTGTGGTCTTTGGATCTATCCTGGAAAGTGCTTAGAATAGTGTCAAGCATTCAATAAATTTTAGTTATTATATGTTAACACTGTTTAGCTATTGTCTCCTGTTATAAAACTCAAAAGTTTTAAATAGAAACCAGAGGGGCCACTTTCTTGGAAAAAGTGCCTGGTGCTAGAAGCAGTAATTACGCAAGTGTTAGATTTGGAGCACAGAGAAGATGTGGACCCTCCTCCTTCCGATTTCCCACTCTCTCATCTTTTTTCCCCTTTCAGCCCTTGTGGCCATTTGGAGGAATACATTTTTAATGCAGGAGCCATGGTTAATGTATGTAACAGAGGCTGTGTGTTACTTAACATCTGTTGAATCAATAGGCGAAAGGAACAAGCACATTCTCAAAGCATAGTCAAGTTTCTAAAAATGTACTTCGATAAAGGGATGAGGATAAGAGACTGTAGTAAAGGTGTGGTGCATGCTGATTGATGGAAAGACAAGAACAGTGCTTTTCCTAAACTTGAGCCATATCTTATTGAGCGACTAAATATGGGTTTTGGAGAGTAATGGAATTCCATTCAGGGATGTGAGCTTATTCTGTGTGATGGTATACCGTCAATTTCTCGTTCTCAGTGATGCTTTTTTAGTTTAAGAAATAAGGGTTGGGGCGCCTGGGTGGCTCTGTCAGTTGAGCATCCGACTTCAGCTCAGGTGGTGATCTCACGGTTTGTGGGTTCGAGCCCCGTGTCGGGCTCTGTGCTGACAGCTCGGAGCCTGGAGCCTACTTCGGATTCTGTGTCTCCCTCTCTCTCTGCCCCTCCCCTGCTCATGCTCTGTCTCTCTCTCTCAAAAATAAATAAAAAAAAATTTAAAAAATAGGAAAAAAAAGAAATAAGGATTTCTACTACTGGTATTAAAAAAGTTAAATTTTACTGAAGGTTACTGCTAATTATTTCAGTTCTCTATACATCATGTCTGCCTCAGTTTAGTAGTGGTCACCAAGTCAGTTTTAATAGTAAATAAATGTCCACTGAAGATATTACAGGGACACCTGGGTGGCTCAGTTGGTTAAAGCGTCCGACTCTTGACGGTTCAGGTCACGATCTCACGGTTTGTGAGTTCCAGCCCTGCGTTGGGCTCTGTGATGACAGCACAGAGCCTTCTTGGGATTCTCTCTCTCCCTCTCGCTCTCTGCCCCTCTCCCACTCATGATCTTTGTTTCACTCTAACAAAATAAATAAACTTAAAAAAAAATATATTAGAACTATCCCCTCTCCCTAAAAAAATCAGAGGCCCAGAATTAAAAGACACAGTACTCTCTGTTGGTTATGGTATTTTGCGAGCTAAAGTATCCTCTACAGTTAGAAAAGCAATGAAGTACAGTGGAAAGTTTAGCATGGATCTAGATGTCAGCCTCTTTCTCAACCATTGTATACAATTTGAGGCTAATCTTAGTGCATCTCTGTTTTCTCACACGTGAAGTAAATGTAATGATCTCAAAAGGTGGTGGCGATGATTTGATGGGTTAATGTAGGTGTAAGTGTCAGACACAAGGTAGATGTTAAAATTAAATCTGGTTGATTTGGCTTTTGTGAGGAAGGAAGTTTGTTCATTCCTGATGTTGACTTTGAAAGCCCTCAGTCAGGTTGCCCCATTGATAAACATTAATTTTTATGTTAGATTAAAAAAAATTTTTTTAATGTTTATTTTTGAGACAGAGACAGAGCATGAATGGGGAAGGGGCAGAGAGAGAGAGGGAGACACAGAATCCGAAGCAGGCTCCAGGCTCTGAGCTGTCAGCACAGAGCCTGACGCGGGGCTTGAACTCACGGACCGTGAGATCATGACCTGAGCCGAAGTCGGACGCTTAACCAACTGAGCCACCCAGGCGCCCCTATGTTAGATTTTTATTTTTATTTTTTATCTGGGGGTGGGGAGGGGCAGTGGGAGAGAGAGCATGAATCTTAAGCAGGCTCCTTACTCCTCACAGAGCCCGACACGGGGCTCAATCCCATGACCCTGGGATCATGACCTGAGCCAAAATCAAGAGTTGGATGCTCAACTGACTGAGCCACCCCGGTACCCCTTTAATGTTCAGTTTTAATCTAATGTTACCGTTAAACACTGGCTTTAATAATACTGCTAAGTGGGGGCACCTGGCTGGCTCAGTTGGTAGAGTGTGCGACTCTCGATCTCGGGGTTGTGAGTCCCAGCCTGCGTTGGGTGTAGAGATTACTTAGAAAAATAAAATCTTTTTTTTTTTAATTAAAAAAAATTTTTTTTAACGTTTATTTATTTGTGAGACAGAGAGAGAGAGAGACAGAGCATGAACGGGGGAGGGGCAGAGAGAGAGGGAGACACAGAAACGGAAGCAGGCTCCAGGCTCTGAGCCATCAGCCCAGAGCCCGACGCGGGGCTCGAACTCACAGACCGCGAGATGGTGACCTGAGCTGAAAGTCGGACGCTTAACTGACTGAGCCACCCAGGCGCCCCAGAAAAATAAAATCATAAAACAGAATGCTGCCAATCGCTGTCATGGGAATGATGATGACCGTAGGCAGCCTGACACTGTGAGGGGCTTCATGTGTGTTAGTTACCCCGGTGGCTCGAAACAGGGACACTCTGAGGGCATGTATTTCTGTGATGATCTTTTTGCTGACAAGAAGCAGATTAAGAGATTTAGAAAGTAAGAAAAGTAAGGAAAGAAAAATGTTAAGAGATCACTTTTTGTTGGTCCAGACAACATGAGTTAAAAAGTCATGGGAGGTTGCTGATAACAGTTGGCAGTTAAGAACTTTCTTTTGGAAGCAGTTCAGTGTTTCGCGGGACAGAAGCCAGGTCTTTGCTCTGCCTGCCCCTCCAACAGCTAACCGTGCTTCATGCACACAGTATTGGGTTTTTCGAATGCCAGTTGAACGGAATCCCACAGGTTGGGTGTAGTTGCATGGTCTCCCTGAAAATTCCCGGAGAGTTTCTGTGTTTTCCTCTAAATTGATCTGTCCACCCGGGAAACAACTGGCTTATGGCTATTAGTTCCCACAGCAACGAGAGCCGGGCCTGTAATCTCTGTTCTGCAGGGAAGGAAGTAGGTTGGAAAATGACAGCAGACAGCTTGGTCACCAGACGCTCTGGGCAGGCCCGAGACGGTCACGATGTGTGTCGCCTTCTCCGTCTTCGGGATTCCTGATGTTGGGGTTCTCCAGGCAGCTGGGAACTTGGGGTAAATCAGCAATTGGCTGTCCTTACACCTAGCAATTGAGAACTTTTGGTACACCTGATACTCCAGTTACCTGGAAAGGAAGATTCTAAGTTCTAGAATGCAACATTATTTTTTGTCTCCTTTTGTGCTTCCTCTTTGAATGTTGACATTTTAGTGAACATGGAGAGAAGTTGATTTAACAGTTTTTCTTAAAATAAGACCAAAGAGACATAACATACCAATATGAGCCCCTTGAGTAGATAAAAAGTGGCTGTAAAAGATTATTTCTGGAACAGATGGGGAACTCTTACTATGAAAGGGAAATTAAGAAGTTCTTGCCGATTTTTCTTAGGTATGATGGAGGTTGTTTTGATTATGTAGGAGAATGGCCTTCTTCAGAGATTCATGCTTAAGGATGGAGGGGTAGAGGGTCATCATGTCTGCAATGGAGAAATGGTTCTGCAAAGCAAATAACATTCACTCCCTACAGAGGGCTGGAATTGAGTGCACTGAGGGCAGGGACCACATCTGCCCTAGCGCCTGACACATAGTAGCACGCATAGTATGTGCTGAGCGGGAAGCCTTTCCCCAGAAACCAGTCAGCGCCGTTTCGCCTGCTTCTTCCCCTTCCCTGGGCTCTTCAAGGGCAGGGTCTATCTTTGAATCTTCCCGAAGCACCTTGCGCAGTCCTGGGCACTCATTTAATCTCTGTCGAATGAATGGGAAAAATGTGAATAGCACCACCATTTGAAAGTAATAGCAGTGACCATTTCAAAGTGAGCTGTTCTGTTTTTCTTGCAGACTTACTGACTGGCAGGAACCCAAGAATGGGGGGCATTCTGTCTGTTGGGTTCCTCATGGGTGTTTTCAGAAAATAAGGCCGAGTTTGTTACAGATCTCACAAGGGAGCGGCAGGGCATTGGGTGGTCCAGTTCAGATCTCCAAGACTGATGTATTTTTGCAGAAAATAAGCAGGTGCCACTGTGTGCAGTGAAAGCTGAGCTTTCTGGAACTTCCCATCCCAAACTTTGGAATTTGGTTTGCTCTTGGGCTGGGCCAGAGGCTTTAAGAGGCTAGTGGGGAGGCTTGGGGTTGCTGTCAGGTTATGAAGCGTTGTTTAAGCTGTTGGGTGATTTGGGGAAGGGAAGGAAAACTTACCATTTTGTGCTAATTTGTTGCCTATTGCTGGTACTCCTTTACATTGTTCAGTGCTTTTTTTCTCCCCCCTCAAGAAATGCAACGTGAAATGATAGCTGTAGTGAACTTTCTTCCCCTAAGTGCTAAGCAAATACCTTCAGTGTTTAGGCATAGAATGGAATTCGTTACAGAGTGCTGTTTATTTTCTGTTTAGGAAGAAAGAGCTGGAGCACAAAGGAAGGGAAACCATTTGCTTGCTATGTGAATTTGAAATTTCTTCCTTTCTTTTTTCTGTCTTCTGAGACGTTCAGAGTGGTTAACTGAAACAGACTTCTAAAAATACCCGTTAGCACAGCAAGTATTTTCTCTGTCTAAAATTAGCTGATTTGAGCTATGTAGTCTGGTTTTCTAAATCCTTCCATCAGGTGCTCTAGCCGCTTCTCTCTGTCGTTTTACGAGCTGTGGGTAACATGTTTGGGGGATGCAAACTGGGAATGACTTTATCTTTTATACAAAAATTTACAAATACCTGCGGTGAGTTCCAGCTTCGGGCTCACTCCTCCAGGAGGCCTTCCCAAGGTGTTTCCTGTGCTTTCTTTTCTTATGAAAGAGAGAAAGAGTGAGGGGGCGGGGGGGGGGGGGGGGGGGGATGGAGTGGGGAGGAGGGGCAGAGAGAGAGAGAGAGAGAGAGAGAGAGAGAGAATCCCAAGCTGGCTGCGTTCACCACGGACCCCCACAAGGGGCTCAGTCACGACTCGAGCCGAAATCAAGAGTTGGATGCTTAAGCAACAGACTGAGCCCCCCCCCCCCCGCACCCCTCCTGTGCTCTCTTTCATCTCACCTGTTGTTCTCAATAGCTCAGCTTTCTGTGTCCCACCCCTGTCCTACCCCGAAGGGCAGAACCTGTGCTCTGCTCGCTGTTCTATCCCAGTGCCTCATACAACTATTTGCTTAATATTTAGGCGCCTAACAAATATTTGTCCACCGTTAAAAAGTTGGTCCATTTACTGAGCAGAAAGAAAGGGAAATATTATTTGTTGGTGGTGTTGACAAAGAGACCTGTCTCTTCACATGAAAATTAAGGAAGTGGGAACGGAAGAGAAAGGGGGAGAGAAGCTAGTTGGGCTGGGAGTGGCTCAGAATCGTGGCCAGGGTCAGGGTGTAGTGACAGAAGCCCGTTGCCTGACCGAGAGGCTCCTGAGAACACCTCCCTGCCTACCTTTCCTCTGCCTGGGCCGTAGATAGCACTGGGCCTTTCTGAGGTGTGTTTATGTTTGTAAAATACTGTCTGTGCTTTCCAAAAATGTGGTTTCCCTGTCTCATGTGGGAAACATTGACTTGGTGAAAGTTAGGTACACTTGGTCAACAGTTTGCATTTGTCCGTTTCTGAAACTGTTTTCCAGTTGTGCGAAAGTGTGCCCTTTGTGTTACAAATTCCTTGAAGGGAGGGGTCCTGGCTTCTCTTTTAAGGAGTAGAATTTCTGTCTTAGAAATGTTCTCATTTTACAGCTCTTGGCATATTCTGGGAGGACCATGTGCCACCCCATTTCCCGGCCTGAGTTCTGGATCAGTTAGTCGAGAAGGAAGACTGGGGTAAGGAAGGTGGAGGCCAAAGTTTGCCTTCATGGCTGACGGCAGAGGATGCTGGTGTGCAGAATGTGGCTTATTCTTATGGGCAGAGGGCCTTCCCAAGGCTGGCCTCCGGTGCTCTGCTGGGGGTAGTAGCCCCCTCTGCAGGGTGAGCGCAGAACGTTAGCCCCCAGGTGAGGACAGAGGGACGGGGGGACTCCGCGTGCACTCCTGCTTCTCCTTCCGGACCCACTGATGCTGTTCTCCTCCCTTGTTGAGGAGGCAGACTCATGGGTGGAGAGAGGAGGCCTTCCTCTTCTATTAAGAGGTAAGAAAATGGCACCCACAGAGGTGATATCCTTTCTTAAAGTCACACAGCTAGTTGGCAACAGATTTTTCTCCTGGGCTTTAGAAGCCATTTGGAATGCATGGAAAGGGCATGATTTTGGAGCTGGCCGGGCCTCATGTTCACGTGCTACCTCTGTGACCTTTGCATTGGTTTATGTATCTGAACAATGGGATTTGACTTCCGACCTCAAGGCCTCTTGGGAGGGTTACAGTAGATCTAACCCATGTTTAATAGCCTGGGCCAGGGGCGCCTGGGTGGCGCAGTCGGTTAAGCATCCGACTTCAGCCAGGTCACGATCTCACGGTCTGTGAGTTCGAGCCCCGCGTCAGGCTCTGGGCTGATGGCTCAGAGCCTGGAGCCTGCTTCCGATTCTGTGTCTCCTTCTCTCTCTGCCCCTCCCCCATTCATGCTCTGTCTCTCTCTGTCTCAAAAATAAATAAATGTTAAAAAAAAAAAAAAAAAAATAGCCTGGGCCAGTACTCCATTTCCCCCTAATCAGCAATGCATATCTCCCCAGGCCTGTCCACGAGTTCTTTCTCTTAAATCCTGGCTTAGAGTCTCGGGAAACTTGGTGATGGGGAGGTGGTTGGTTCTCAGAGTGGGACTTGGAAATTGAGGGTTTTTTTTTTTTTAAGCTTATTCATTTTGAGATGGGGGGGCGGGGAGAGGCAGAGAAAGAGGGGAGAATCTCAAGCAGGCTCCACAGAGCCTCTGCGGGGCTCGAACTCATGAAACCATGAGATCATGACCTGAGCCAAAATCAAGAGTCGGACGCCCAACTGATTGAGCCACCCAGGTGTGCTGGAAATTGAGTATTGTAAATTTGTTATTTTGGGAGGAAAAGAGTTGATCCTAAGGAAGTACAGTGTTAAATTGGAAAGAATTTCGTGTGTCCCATCCACCGTAGAAGAACTTGTGTCACACCTGGAATTGATTTGTAGTCAGGAACTGAACAGTGTGGCCTGTTTAACTTTGGGGAACAAATGCCTTTCAAGTCTTAAATGTTCATACTTCTTTTCCAGGACGTTCTTTAAGTCTTTTGTTGTTGTGTTAAAGTTGTTTTGTTAAACGTATGAGTGGACTGTTAAAAGGTTCCTGGTTGGGGGGCATTGGTGGGCTAGGTGAAAGGGTGAGAGGGGAAACATTCAGATCTGTGGGCAGGGGAGCTGGTCTAGAACATGTGGAATGTGATGGAGTCCTGTCTCCATGTTTCCTGAGGTGTCCTGGATGAAACAGTCTGTGCCGGGCCCTCAGGGACACGGTTGCTGCAGGCGATGCTCCACACAGGGAGAAGAATGCAGCTCTAAGCAGGCACACATCCGGGCTTGAACACTGTGCGGTGACCTCCTCTTTCCGTGTCCGCTACTTGCTTCCTGTCCAGGTCTTCAGGTTAGTGAATGCTGCTCTGAAGCAGTGTCCACGCCACCGTGATCCACACACATCTGTCTCGACCCCTGATGCTAACGATATGTTCGTTCAACTACGTTCGGTGTCTCTTCTTCCCCCTCAAGTCTGCTTTCTGCTTTTTGTGTGTTTCCAGCCCACGCTTGGCAGGCAGAGCTCCCTGCTCGCCCCCCTGCAGGCCTAGCCGACCTGGTCTTGGCTGGTGGCTGGTGGAGCCGGCTAGGTCCCTGACCCCCCCCCCCCTCCCCCTCCAGCACTGAGGAAAGGTGGGGCGGGAGGGCACTTCCTCCGGGCCTTGGGCTTCCTGTGCAAGCCTGGAGGAAAACAGAGCTGGAGGGTGTGTGAACCCTCAGGTTATACCAACAACACGAACACTCCTCCACAACAAAGACGACTGAAATGCTCAACCCCCCTGCCCCCCCCCCCCCCCCTTTTTGGAGAGTCGCTTTTAATTTATAAATTGTTGACTTGGTCGAGTGATGTTAAAAACCTATGCTTTCTTTTTGACAGTCTTTGGCAGTAGCAGGTTTTTGTTTTTGTGAGTGGCTGGAGGGGCTTTTTTTTTTTTTTTTTTTTTTTAAATTCCCCAGACCGCAAGCCTGTTTTTACCTAGGAGATCTCTGGTTTGCTCTCTAGCAATTTCCTACGTTGGTGTCTGTGCAGCTGGCTGCCAGCATTAGGGAAAATGGATAACAGCCTTGCCACACTGGTGCCTCTGTTCTTAATGTGGGGTTGTTTATCTAGAGGTGGCCTGCCCCCCAGGCGCAGTCAGCACATCAAAGTGTGTCCATTTATGCTGATGGGGGCTGAATTGCATTGTGTTTACTTTTGTTTTTAATGTTATTTTGAATTTTTTTTTTATACGTGGAAGTCTTTTATTTCCTTGCTAGATTCCTGCCCCGCCCTCCCCCACCCCGATTAACGATTAACAGTTATGCAGACCTCAGAGAAGTTTTTGAAAATTTTGTGAAAGTTTTGTGTAGAAAGAAGAAACCGTCTCCCATCTCACCAGACTGGCAAAAGCGCCGTGAACATTTTGGAATCTTTCTAGTCTTTGAGGCATGTTAAAAAACAAAGTTCAACGGAGTAAATTTTATAAGATCTTATTGACTTTAGTCAATGATTCATGAATTGGGCAACATCCCATCTGGCAGATAGAACGGAGCTCCAAAGAGCTGTACAAAATGAGAGGTTTTCAGGGGTTGGGGGGGGCACGCAGGGCATAGGGGACACTAACGGGGAAGTTACAAAAGCAAAAAGCAGATTGTGGCCAGGTCACCTTCCTTTAGGGGACAGCAGAGATCTATCATGCTGCTGACCTCACTAGTGCTGACCAGGTAATTCCAAGTTGACTAGTTTGAGGTTCCACTGCGGGGGGGGGGGGGGGGGAGCGGCAGGGGGAGCTGAAACTGTAAGTTAGGTATGAAATCTTAGTTTGGTGACTTGGGCTTAGCAAAAGTGACTCCATTTTTCCAACAGGCACATAGTTTGTCATAGTGGATGTACAGTTCCTCTGATTTTTTTTTTTTTCTCCTCCCATTAAAAACTCTTCTGTAGGCTTCATGTTAACAGCTCCTATATGGTCAATCTTGACATTTGGAAGTATTACTTAGCTATTTTCTTTTAAAAAAAAAATTTTTTTTTTAACGTTTATTTATTTATTTTTGAGACAGAGAGAGAGCATGAACAGGGGAGGGGCAGAGAGAGAGGGAGACACAGAATCTGAAACAGGCTCCAGGCTCTGAGCTGTCAGCACAGAGCCCGACGTGGGGCTCGAACTCACAGACCGCGAGATCATGACCTGAGCCGAAGTCGGACGCTTAACCGACCAAGCCACCCAGGCGCTGGGAATACAGTTGCTGATTTTTAAACGAATTCTCTGTGGTCCTGGCCAGATTACTAATTCCCTGATAAATTGCTGGGTTGTATTGGTAGCCGCCCCCCACCCCAATTCAAGTTGAACACGGTGTATTAAAACAACTAAGCAGGCGTGCCTGGGTGGCTCAGTTGGTTGAGTGTCTGACTCTTGACCTCAGCTCAGGTCATGATCTCACAGTTCGTGAGTTCGAGCCCTGCGTGGGGGTCCACGCTAGCAGTGTGGAGCCTGCTTAGGATTCTCTCCTCCCTCCCTCTCTCTCTCTCTCTTTGTCTCTCTCATAAATAAAACAACAACTAAGCCTCCAGGAGCCAGCGGTGCTAGACCTGAGGGTCTCTCAACTCACTTTCTCTGTCCCAGCACATGGTTGGTTGTTTCCTCCTCCTCCAGGCTTAATGGGCTTTGAATCAGATGGACCCGGCACAACCCTTACTTAGCTTCTACACGAACCAACCTCGTGTCCTTGTAAGCTTCTGCTTTCCAATTGCAAAATAGGGAGAATAGTGGTACCCAATTTTGGGTTTATTCTAAGAATCCCGAGTCAGGTTGTGATGAGGGTGGCACGGTGTCTGGGGTTTGGTGACAAGATTCACTAAGGGCTTTTGCTGACCACCTTCCTCCCCGCCTCAGCCCCTCCTAGGGATTTGGGTGGGCTAATTCTGTCCTGTTTTGGAAGAGTGGGCAGAAGAGAAGGAGAAGCGAAATGGGGGGGGGGGGGTGTATCGAGAAGGCCTCCCCCCACCCAAGTGGAGGGAAAGGTCAACTGTTTCAGAGATTGCCAGAACCCTCAAAGGCAGTGGTGCTGCTTTACCCCACTACTGCTGGGGTTGGGTTCAGTGAGGTGGGTGAGGTTGGCCAGGAGCGCCAGGCCCCTGGGCATTTTTTGCACGGAGTTCTGCCTCCCTGGGCTCTCTTCTGGTCATTCTTTGGGTGTCCTAACTCACCCCACACCTCTGACTGTGACCAGCCTTGTATCCCTGACACACTTCCTGTGACTTTTGTGGTTCTCACCCCATCTACAACTAAGCAGGAGGGCAGGAGCGGATTTCTGTAGAAAAAGAGTGTCTTTACAAATTCCTGGGTGAAACCCTTCGAGGTAATAATCCACCAGATTTTTATTTGAATTGCTCTATCATCTTTTAATTACTCCAGAGTGTTTTCGCCTCCCTGGTAGGAAGGAGGAAGGTGATTCCTCAGATGAAACCAAAACCTGGGGCCGCTGAGGTAGAGCTGGAGGTACAGGTGTCTTTCTGAGAACGGAGGGCAGCAGTGGGGTATCTTTCTCTATCCTCCGTGTATTGCCTGTGGTGTAGAAGAGTGAGTCCTCATACACACAGTAGTACTTCAGCTAAGCCTTTTAAGGGCTAGGAACAGACTTAAAAGAGCCGCCTCGAGTGGAGCACAGAGAGGAGGAGACCTCAGGAGAGGGGATGGGGGGACGGGAACAAGAGTGATAGAAAATAGCTGAAGCTTGCATCCCCCTTCAGACTTTTAAGTTTGTCTAATTAAAATCTTTCGTGGTCTGGACATCTGGCCTGAAAGGACCGACGAGTCTCTCCCTATTACTCAGACGATATGAGAGGGAGCTTTACAAGTGTGTTTGGACTAGTGCATTAGTAAGGCTACACTGGGTAAGAATAGAGGATTTGCAAATCCAGACCCTAAGGAGTCAAATGTGACTTCCTGGACATTCTCTTCCTCAACAAATTGTCATCCACACTTTTTAATTGTGTTACATGAAAACATAGAACTTTAAGTTGCTCTCAAATCTTTTATGTGATGGCAACTTAGACTCCTATTAGAGATGGCAAGGAAGAACACCAGGTATCTTTTAGATAAGCTTGCTTCTGATCACTTCTCTTGGAGTGCTGGCCTATAGGCACTTCTGATTTTCTTGAGACACTCTGTCCCTGTTCAGATTAGGTGACGACTCCTATTTACTTGTAAGCCTCTGCCCTTGACTTTGACATTCCCGCCGTAGGTGGAGCTGGAGCCTGCTCAGCCTCCCAGATGGGCTCCACCTGCCCCGTCCTGGTGGCTTCAGCATTCCTTCGCGCTTCCCGTCTGGCTCACTTCCAAATGAGCCTGCTCGTAGGTTCCTTTCTCCGGAACCTACCTCCCCTTACAGCCAAGGTACAAGGGTTCCATGACCACTCAAATGATGTGGAAGTCACAAGATCTGACCTTTGGAAGAGCCTCTAGTGCCCCTGGGCTAACCTGAACTAGTGACGATGGGCTCCAAGGCCACAATTGTAATTGCTCTTAGCCAAAGGAAGTGGCTGGCTGCTGAATTACCCTTAGAGCCTTGAGCAGTGAGATGATTTAATCTAGAATTTAGGGTGGACGTTGTGTCACCGTTTGCCATTGTAGTGTCTTTCTTCTCTCCTGGCTTCTCAGCGATCGCTCATATTATTGTTCCAGTTAATTTTCCTAATACTCAGTGGACTGACTTTGTAGGTACTTGATTAGGACAGTGGTATAGATAATACAGAATATTAGGAAGCTGGGGCATCTGGCTGGCTCAGTTACAAAAGTGTGCAGCTCTTGATCTCGGGGTCGTGAGTTCAGGCCCCACGTTGGGTGTAGAGGTTACTTAAATGAAAACAAAAATGTTAGAAAACTCACTGCTGAAAAGGACAGGGACCATAGTCCAATGTTCTCTTAATAATCAGGGAAACTCCTTGAGGACCCACCTTCCTTTGGAAACCTGAGAATCCACTGCGCCTTCCTTTCTGAGACCTCAGAGAGCTGGGCCTGAGGCAGGCCTGCTGACTCACCTGCGGCCATGTTTTTTTCTAATTATCAGAGCTGATTAGCTGGATTTGGATGTGCTTGGCTCTGAGGGCTGTAATAATCTTCTTTCTTTCTTACCTAGCTCGCCTAGAATTTGAGAAAGTTAAACCAGTTGTGAAAATGTATCACCTTTCAGAAATGAACAGCATCTTAACTGACTCCCTTTGAAAGCACGTCAAACTGGGATTGCTGAGGTTGAGTGTAATCTGGTACCCCTTGAGGTTGGGCGCTCAGGCTGGGGCACTCTGAGGAGACTCGTCCACCTCCAACTTTGTTTTCTGGCTCCGAACAAACGAGTGGCTGTTTGACGATTGGCACGCGACCCGGGTTTTGAAAGCACGGCCATATAGGGTATTGCGGACTGGGAACCAGGGGGTTTAAAAAGTGAGGTCATGGAAGGCCCAGATGGAACTCTCTTCGCGTGGATCACAACTGCAATTAATCTTATTAACATCCTGGGCCCGTGCCTGCTCTCACTGCCTCGGGTGTGTGAGGGTATTTAAGGGGCAGGCTTTGAAGGACTGTCTCCTTTGATGGTGCAGATGCATAACAGAAGCGTGTAAAACTTTGTATCTGCTGTTATAAAGGCCTTTTGTGTGCTCTTGCAGATTCATTTAGTTTGGAGAAGCAAACAGAAAACCTCGTGCAGATAAGATGTTGCGAGGCTGGGTTGCAAATGCAATCTTGTAGATGCGGGTTCTGTGACCAGATAGAATCAATCAGTTGAAAAGGAACCCCCCCGCCCCCCCTCCCCGCCCCCCCAACATCGAGCTAGTTCCAGCACCGTATTCCAGAGTGAGTGGAAGACTTAAAAATGCTGTCAGGTCACGGGGAGGCAGGAGCAAACATAGGAAACAGCAAACCGTGGAGGTGTGTGCGGTGAGTGCTAAATTGGCAGGGATGGGGTACCCCAGGGGTTCCTAACATACAGGGGTGAGGGCTCTTGTGACTGGGATGGCTTCCTGGGTGGGGTGGGCCTCGAGGAGGCGGCCCACAAGGTGCTCTCAGGGCACAGTGGCTCGTGGCGGAGTGGTAGGGGTGAGGCTGGGAGAATTTAAAGGCAGTGGGTGGCACAGTGACCTCTCAAGTGCATGGAAGACGAGCCTAGTATGGTGTTCCATCCTTATAAGGGTGCTGCCTGCTTCTATTTTTGAAGCCCATTTTTTAAAAACTCCTCTAAAATGCCCACATCGACGCTCTCGTGCTGTTCTCTTGTTTTAACAAGTAGCCTTGGGACAAAGAAGTTGTTTAAAATTGTCAAGTTCAACAGATGTGGTTCATGTGTGCTAATATCCCAGAATTGAGTACAGAATCTACTCACTAAGTGAATAATTAAGAAAAGAAGTATCTGTTCTTGTGTAATGTACCCATTTGCTCATAATTAACGAATGTCCCAGTTACAACATTATGACAGGCCTGTTTTCTTCAAAGTTTTCTTGCTGTGTACTGATACAGGGTTTTTTTGTGTGTGTGTTGTGTTGTTTCGTTTTAAACCTTCGGGTCTTCTCAGATCTCGGTCCCTCTGGGACTCGCCAGGGGGGTGGGAGAGGGAGGCGAGGAGCCCTTTCTGCCCACAGAACATGCTGGGGGATTAGCGTTCTGGGGGCGACACTCGGGGAGCCTGGCACCCGGCCACTGGGCAGCACTGTGCGCATTGACCTTGTCCTCTTAGCTGCCCTCCCGTCCCTCCACCTGTTTTTCCTCCCCTGAGATAACAGAGATGTGTTTCTCCATAACAGGAGGATGGAGGGGGCTGGGACATCTTTCCCTTGCCTTTTCTTTGCCGTCGGAAACCTGAACAGCAGACATCTTTTATGGGTGCAGAGAAGCCTACAATGGGCAAGGTGAATCCCTGAACCTCACCTAATGGGACGTAATATGTCCCAGCTCTAGATCCCGCAGTTAAAAAAAAAAAAAATCTTCTCATCCGGCAGGGGAGAAAACTCTGGACTGGCCAGGGTGAATCAGCAGGCCGTTCACCAAGATAAGCGCGAGTCTCTAGACGTGGCACCCAGCCGATTGTCAACACTGGTGCCGTGAGAACGTGGCAGCAAGCAGCACCCTGTACTTTTAAGGTCAAGAACGGCAGCACCAGGCCCCCTGGACACAGTTGCTTTTTCCTTCAGGAAGAGAATTTCATTTGTCCCAGAAAGGTCGTCTTTCTACTTAAAACACAGAGTTCGCGTTGCTTTCTTGTGGGCTTCCCCACCTTGTTGTTCGTTCGCACGGCGCCCACTACAGTCCAGATTCACATGGCCAAGTGGAGTCCCACGAGCCACACATAACTACCTACACTTAAATTATTGAAAATTCAAATGGAAATTCATTGTCTCCCTTTACTTGCTCAGATACCCCATGTGGCTAGTGACTATTCTTTTGGACAGCAGTTATAGGACATGTCCCTCGTTGTGGAAGGTGCTGTTGTCTCTCAGCGGTGCCGCTCCTTATTTGAGAGAACTTTCTGGGCTCACTCAGCTCCCCCGTCTGCTCTGCCTACTTTTATATCTTAGAGGTTGTGGTACCAAAAGTGAAGAATGTCCCAACAGGCATCTAATGTAAGTACACAACTGTCCCCTGTGACCTTTCTCACCGGGCACGATCCTAGCCTAAAAGATCCTCTAAGGACTTGGCGGGTTTGGCTCTGTGTGACGGCCTTTCTTACATTCCTCACAGGGTTTCCGTCTGCACACCTAAAACACATTTCAGAACAGTTTTTCCCTGCTAATTCTACTTTATTAGTTTTTTAAAGTTTATTTATTTTGAGAGAGAGAAGGAGCGACAGAGGGGCAGAGAGAGAGAGGGAGAGAGAGAGCAGGAGTGAGGGGCAGAGAGAGACACAGCAGGAGCTAGAGGGGCAGAGAGAGACACAGCAGGAGTGGGAGGGGCAGAGAGAGAGAGAGAGAGAGAGAGAGAGAGAGAGAGAGAGAGAGAGAGAGAGAGAGAGAGACAGAATATCCCAAGCAGGCTCCACGCTGCCAGCACAGAGTCCGATGTGGGGCTCGCTCCCACGAACTGTGGGATCATAACCTGAGCTGAAATCAAGAGTTGGACCCTTAACCGACAGAGCCACCCAGGTGCCCCTTTATTTTTTAATTTTTTAAAATCTTTAAGTGGGCTCTGTGCCCAGCGTGGAGCCTAACCTGAGGCCTGAACTCACGACCTTGTTGAGATCAAGACGTCAGCTGACAACAAGAGTTGGACGCTTCACCGACTGAGCCACTCAGGCGCCCCCTGCTAGTTATACTTTAAAACCTAGTTCAGGAGCATCTAACTGGACTTTCTGGAAGTTGTCTTGGAGTCCTCTAACTGCTTGCTCACCAGCTGCTGGAAATCACCTGTTTGATACTGGTGCTTAAGTGCGAGCCTGCTTTGGTTTGCTTTTAGGTCTGTCTGTGACCGCAGTGGAAAGATCTCTCCCAGAGAAGATTTTTCTGTTTTGGTTAGGTCCTCAACACTTTATTTGCTGTCTTTGTGGGAACGGAGCCTGGGAGGAGGACATTTAAAGAAGTCACTACCAACACTCCATTCCCCTCGAGCTGTCCCTGCATTCCATTTGCAGCGGGGGCCCGTTGCCCCCGGACAGTGCGGTTAACAGCCTGCGGGGTCCCTGTGGTTTGTTCCGTACCCAGGTCTGCACTGCTTCCGTGTGTAGTGCGCCGGGTATCCCAGTCTGTTCGGGACATCATTAGGTGACTGCCAGTTGCCACCACCGGAAGATGAGCTTGAAAGTAGGAATTCGTGAGTTTGGAATCTAGCGTCGCTTAGAGTAAGCGCCTGCTGGCCCGGTAAGTTCACCCTCTCCCACTGACACGCGCTAGCCATCAAACCCGGCCAGGAGTCAGAGCAGCTCCACACGAGAGCCGTGGGACTGGGAGGTGTTGACACCATCTACTGCGTCTGTCATCAGGCACCGTGCGTCTACCGGGGCGTCCCCTACCCAATCAGAGAAGCTGTGCTAGTTGCTTTTTTAAAGGGTCATTAGTTTTATTTTTTTAAAGAAGACACGTGAGGGAGTGGGGCGGGAGTGGGTCAAACTTGACTAGGCTGTCAGCCACGGAAAGGTAGAAAGGCAGCGGCCACGGCCGTCTGTCCTAGCCGTAAGTGCGTGGCCCCGACCGGGGCTCCTGCAGGCACTCAGTAGAATTGTCGGATAATGAGTTGTATCGTATTTTCGTCGCAGCTCTGTCAAAAACGTATTGGCTTGCACGTTTTACGGAGATGAGAAAATGGTTTCCGAGAGGTTAAAGAGCTTGCCTTGGGTTACACAGCGAGGACGTGGCGAAGCTGTGAATCAGACCCGTATATGCCCACGCCGGAGGCCACACGCCTTCCCCAGTGCAAAGGGTCCAGCCCTCGTTCCCACTCACGGTCACAGTCCTCCTGGATGCTTTCTGTTTTGCTGTTGTTATATTTTGGACTTAAAATTTTAAGGTGAGATAAAATGTCGAATTACAGGAGAGTTAGCAAGAAAGGGTATAAACAGGTTTGTAAAGCGGTGCGTTTGTTCGTTCTCAGACAGTCTTGATTTAAAATGGGATGGGGCCACGCCGCACGAGGACCACGCCGCGTCTGGAAGGCAGGGTGTGGCCCTGTGAGAAAGTTCACCGGTGGAGAAACGTCTCGGTGACCCCACCCAGGAACCGAAGCGAACCCCAGATCAGCCCTCGGACTTGCAGGATGAACACACTAGGGAAGAGTCTAGGGTTGATAATTTTTCATGGAAGAACTGAGAAACTGGAGGGTTGGGAGACTATAAAAGAAAGGTGGCTTATAAAAAAGAGGACCTGTAACTGCCTAGACAGACGTACTTGGGTGTGGCGACACCGCCTCGGCCGCCAAGAACAATAAGGATACTTCAGACTGCTGCGCCCCATGCCATTTCCTGTCCTTGCCATCGCAGTTCAAGGTTAACGTCTATACTATTTGATCTGTTCTGCACTTGCCACACAGGTTTTTAAAAGCTCCTCCTTATTTTTACCTTTTGCACCCTTGTACCTACTTTGTCCCTTCAGTGTTGCATGTTTTTTTTCCTTCTTTCTGCTCGTAAGGCCGTCTTCCCAAAGGCATTGTATTTGGAGGAAGGGCAGGGGGATCCTTCCCTACGTGAGAGGAAGGGGGGGGAGTGTCTTAAAGGGATAACAATTTGGAAGTTTTCCAGCTCTAGAGACTTCCTCCCATTCTGATACTAACAGGAACCGGTGTCCTTCACTCCACAGCCTGAGCTCGTGACTTCTGTGCCTTTCCCCCTGCTTCTTACACTCCACTCAGAACGTTGCTTTTATCATTTCAGAAGCTTTTTTTCCTTGACATTCTTCACTGAGACTTGGGCTTCGCTGGACAGTAAGTGCCATGAGGGTGGAGGTGTGGTGCCTGACGTCCCCACGCCCAGGCGAGCGCTTGGCACACAGCAGGAGCTCAGTAAATATTTGCTCAGTGAGCAGGCCTTGGTCTGTGGCCTTTGTGGGCAATTGCTATGTCAGTTGACTTAAAAATATGGCGTAGATCTTAACCGTTCTTACAGGAAACAAAAATCCTAATGATGTGAAGTGATGATGCATGTTAACTAAACTGGGGCTAATTGGTTTGAAGTATATGCATATGTCAAATCCTTGCGATGTACACCTAAAACAAATAGTGTTATATGTCCATTATATCTCAGTAAAAAACTCAGGGTCCCAGCCTTCTAGGGTTTAGCTGTTTCTCTGGGATTTACTTTCCAGTTAATCTTTTAATAACAAGGTGTTTTGCCTTGAAAGGATCGTGGAGGTCCTTGGGCCCAACTCTTTTCTGTTATCGTTCCTTACAGTTTCCTTGGTTTTTAATCTCTGAGAAGGAAGGGTAGCTGTTGCACAAGTATGTCTCAGCTATGCTTTTGTGGGCAAGCTGGGGTGAGTTTCTGTTTGCAGGCCAGCTAGTGCCTTCGGTTTTCTTCAAGCTGCTGGGAATGCTGACATGAGGTGGCCTAGGGACAGTTAAGACTCACTAGGGGCGCTTGGCTGGATCTTGGGGTTGTGAATTTGAGCCCCGTGTTGGGTGTGGAAAGCCTGGGTGGCTCAGTCAGTTGAGCAACTCTTGGTTTTGGCTCAGGTCATGATCTCACAGTTAGTGGGTTTGATCTCTGCGTTGGGCTCTGTGCTGATAACATGGAGCCTGCTTGGGATTCTCTCTCTCTCTCTCTCTCTCTCTCTCTCTCTCTCTCTCTCTCTCTCTCTCTCTCTCTTTTTGCAGCCCTTCCCCGCCCCCCAAATAAATAAACTTAAAAAAAATCTTAAAAAAAAAATCACACAGATTCTTAAAAAAAAACCTCACTAAATTCTAAATGGACTTGACCTTGCTCTTTGCTCTTAATCACTCCATTTCCCCCTTCTCTTATTTAGGTGGTAAGCCCCTAGGGTAGACGTATGCTACGGTATTTGTGTAGTTGGCTACTTTGTACATTTTTAATGGTGGGTCTTTGGTTGCCTTGATTCCTCAAATGGAACCATTTTGCCCCATAGGTCCCACCAGTGAGAGCAGTGTCAGATTTTCGCAAAACTGTCCTGTTAGGGTCAAGAAGCACCGTTGAGATGATTCACTCTGGTCCCTTTATTTCCTAGGAAACGAGGGAGTGGCCTCAGGTCAATGAGCGGAGGGCACGGGATTAGTTGGTGAGAGAGTCTGGACCAGAACCCCCGTCTCGCTGGAACTGGGCACGGTTTTCAGAGCACCCTCTAGCTCTGCCAGTGCCACATCTCACCCGTTAGGAAGTGGAAATCTCTTAGGTTCACTGTTTCGTATTTGCTCTGAAGAGTCTTTGGACAGTCTGTATTGAAAAATCAAAGTCGACACAAAGACTCATGATCTTTTTTCAGCTATGGCCCATGGCCAGCTAATTGTGGATTGGAAAGAGCAGGGCCAAGCCGAGAGTTACAATATATGTTTTGAATTTCCTTAGAAATGGTCATTGAAGCTTCTGTAAAGTTATTTTTTTTACTCTTTTTTTTTTTTAATGTTTACTTATTTTTGAGAGAGAGTGAGCATGCGCAAGTGCATGGGGGGGGGGGGCGGGGGGGGGTGCAGAGGGAGACAGAGGATCCGAAGTGGGTTCTGTGCTGACAGCAGAGAGAGTGATGCAGGGCTCAAAGTCATGCACCGTGAGATCATGACCTGAGCTGAAGTCTGACGCTTAACGGACTGAACCACCCAGGCGCCCCCTATTCTTGTTAGTGGAAGCAACATAGAGGACCCGGGTTAAAATTAAATTTGATCTCTTAACTAGTTGAGGTGTCCCCGGACAAACCACACACTTCCCGAGGGATCTCAGGAATTGGAGTTACTGAGGGTTGGTAGGCTTTGGAACCAGGCTTCAGGGAAGTTCTGTCACTGCCACAGAACCGCTAAGTTTCTATTGGCAGGTGAATTTACTTAGAACTTGACTTCCTTTGGAAGCCGGAATAATAATGTCTACTCGGTTAGGTTGTTGGGAGAATTAAATGCAACACAAGCCAGGTGTCTTGTATGCTTGGCTTCTTGGGGGTCACAGCACACTGAAGTCTGGCCGTCTGTGATTGCATCTAGCCATTACATCATATCACGCACTGCTCGAGCTCTTTAGACGAGAAACCGTTATTGAATTCTTCAGTGGAAAGAGGGTTTACTATCATCCCATCCACAGTGTGGACAGTCCAAGCCGGGGTCGAGACCGGATGGGTTGCCAGTGGGTGAGTAGGGGAAATCTGGCTACTTGTATCTTGACATGACGATTTGTTTGGAAGATCAATTACCCTGTGGTAGTTGTGTGTAATTAGGTCATTGATTAGTGCCAGTTAACATGATTAATTGCCATACTCTTTGCTTATAAATATGGTATAAAGCTGTAAAGACCCTAAAGTTCGTAGAATTTGCTAATGAGGAGCTTTTGGTTTGTGTCTTTAAATATTGTTTAAAATGGAAATAGCCTGGGGCACCTGGGTGTCTCAGTTGGTTGAGGCTGAGCCGGCTGACTCTTGATTTCCCTTCAGGTCATGATCCCAGAGTTGTGGGTTCGAGCCCCATGTCAGGCTCCACGCTGAGCATGGAGCCTGCTTGAGAGTCTCTCCATCCTGCTGCCCGTTTCCCCTGCTTGTGCGTGTGCACTCTCTCTCTGTGTCTCTCTCTCAAAAAAATAAATGGAAGTAGCCAATCCTACAGGCACTCTGAGAGAATGGTGTTTGTGCAGGAGGGAAATTTAGCAAAGGCGGTTTCACAAAATAATAATGAATGAAGCGTTGCCATTAGCTGCTGACAAATTAGTTGTAGCCCTCAGGAAGATGGTAGTCCGAAGGAATGAGAACCATACTTGGTGGATGACCCTGAGAGTTTGACAGTGAGAGGGTGTGTGTGTGTTCGTGTCTGCGTGTGTGTTTCGAGGTGAAGTGCCCCAGAGTTCTTGTGGGGACTGTATAAAGAATCCTGCCTTACCTGCATTTTTTCTATGATTGTTCATGTGTGGCATGCCTTGTTTTCCTTCCAGGATGTGGAGAAAGAGAAGGAAACCCACAATTACCTCAGCAAAGAGGAAATCAAAGAGAAAGTTCACAAATACAACTTAGCAGTCACAGACAAGTTGAAGATGACCTTGGTAAGCACCCACAGTACTGTCTACGTTGGCACGGGTCGAAAGACCAATAAATGTAGATTGTTGGTACTACAGTCTACGTGTTTTAAAATCTCCGAGTAGCGTTTGCAGAGGTTGAATGGCCAAGGCGTGCAGGACGGTAAAGTGGAGTGTTTCCGCAGCTTTCAAAGTAAAGTTCTATGTTGAAGTAGCTGAACATCGGTGGACACTTTACAGTTTTATTGTAAACGTTTTTGTGACCCCCCCCCCCAAAGGATGTTTAGCATTGAGTATAACCGCTGTCTGTTTCACATACAGGTGGTGACTCAGATTCTAATAAGGCTTTAGATAAGTTTTATCTTGTGCAGATAAGTTTGGAAGTGTCAGCAAAAGGGTTTCGTGCCGTGGCTCAGAATATACTTGAGCTAAGATTTCTCTCAGCTGGTTGTTGTGGAAGATGAGGGAGGTCGTGCTCAGCGTCCTACACGTTGCCGTTTCGGGCTTCAACAGTGTGGTACCGAACGCTGACGCTCAGCGGGGGCGAGGGTTTAGGAGGAAGGAGGCCCAGGGCTTAGTGACTACAAGGAGAGCCAGCAACAAAGCCACAGTATTCATGTGCCCACAGACTGGACTGGCATCTGTGCCTCGTCCTCGCATTTGGTGACTTTCCTCGAGGCACCTGCCATCCCTTTGCCGGTTTCCAGGGCCCTTGGACTTCGGCCTGTCAGTCTGTTGACCGTGAACTGACAGCTGAGCAAAGACTAGGCTGACCCGTTTAGGACAGGCCCTACTGAGCTCTCTGACCTTTGGGGAGGAGCCTTTAAATCCAAGCCCTCCCCCGGAAGGGGGGGTGGGACAGACGATCCCAGCTTCGTCATTCCAACGCTCACATTTCTGTTTTCAAACGCGTTTTTCATCGGAGGAGAAACAGTCCACTTGCCATGGTTTCTTCTTCCCTTCCCGCCACGGAGATTAAAACATGCAGGTTTCCGTTCGTTTCATAGATAGAAATTTTAAGTGTCGTATAATACTTTCCACAGGAATGAACACACGAATTGGCATTGTAAGTTGACCTTGTGGAAAGGAAGAAATATATGGACCAAAAAGGAGATTTTTAATGTTTGACTTTAACTGTCTCATTTATCGATATAACACCTGAAGATTTGTTTTAATAAAACGTTAGAATAAACTTTTTCTAAATATACCCGCTGTAAAAAGAAAAAGTGAAGACCAGACCGTTATTACTATTTTTGGCAACTAAGAAATAGTAATTCTGTTCTCGGTTAAACGCTAAACTCAACAAGCTGTCTGTATAAATATATGTGATTTTTTTTTTTTTTGGGGGGGGGGGGTAATAAAAACTATACCTCAGTAGAACTGTTAGGAAATAGTATATAGACGGAGGTATAAGTCAGACCAGAAAGACAAGTCCTTACAATCTCTGTAGTTCACATTGTAGCTTCGGGTTGTTTTGCACATCTTGCCGCTCGAGGTGCCGGGATCACATCATCGTGTACCCCACGCTGTATATGGCATATGTGCTGTGTACAAAAGTTTGAGTGAGATCGGTAATCGAGGACATACCATAAAGCCACTGGGAATGAAATAGGTTGTTCATTGACCACTCCAGGTTACTTGGGTGTCTCCCAGCCCCCCAGTGACCTTCCTTTTCTGTGTAATAGCTGGCCATCAGCTGCGGAAGGATGGCGGCCCCCATGTGTGAAGGCGTCTTGGGATTTGGCTGGCCACTGCCCCAGGGGATTGTAACCTCTCCAACAGGCCCTGACCTTTCACATGTAGCTCCGGGCGCGTCGGGTTCCCAAAGCAGGGGGAGGCTTCTGTCCCACATCTGCCCTACAGACCTTGCTCTGGAAGCACTTTGTTGGGGGTGTTCCCTCCCTCTGAGATCATTCCCTCAGGGGTGATCTTTACTGAAGTTCTGCCACAGAGCAGGAAAAACAAAGACCAAGAGAAGGAAGGCGAGACATTCTTTCTCTTGTTTTGCCGGGGTGCTTCCCTCCAATGCCGAATGCCGCAGTCAGCGCAACTAAATGTGTGTTTCTCTTCCGACTTCAGAACTCAAATGGGATTTACACTGGCTTCATTAAAGTCCAGATGGAACTCTGCAGACCCCCACAGACTTCTCCGAGCCTTGGAAAGATTGCTCCCAGTAGCAATGGCTGTACGAACACGCTTCACATCAGCAGCACGAACACCGTGGGGGAAGTGATCGAGGCCCTGCTCAAGAAGTTTCTCGTGACCGAGAGCCCTGCCAAGTTTGCACTTTATAAGCGTTGTCACAGGGAAGACCAAGGTATGCTGCCGCGCGTGAGATGAAAAGGTCTCTGCTCTTAGGTCTCTGTCCTTATTTGCAGAAAGGACACTGCTGGGTGTCTGTACCTCGGTGGTGTCAGAGCCCTGGGATGGGTTCTGGAAGCTGTGGTGCTCGTGGCTCACACCTGATGTTTGCTGGCTTTCCGTATTTTTGAGTTGGCTAGTTGGGGGTCTGAGGAGCCCCGAGGCAGCCACATGTGATGGCCTTTGTGGATGCCTTTGTGGAGGAGTTTGTGATGTGTGCACAGGGGGGTAGCTTTGACGTTTTTTTGTTTTTTTGTTTTTTTTTTGTTTTTTTTTGTTCCCCGCCTTGATTTTGATGCTCTTCAGGACGAAAAGGAATGCCTCTGTGCTTGAAGGCTTCATTAGCACATCCCACATTTGATGTGCATCCGAACATGGAGTGGCGTGGGGGGGGCCTGCGTCCTCAGAGACTTTGAGGGTGGGAGGCACACGTGTGCCTGAACATCTCAGCCTGGAGTGGCACAGCCCTGAGTTCTTGAGTTTCTTTAGCTTGCCACACTGGCCTTGACGCTGGGGCATTTTGGTACGTAGCTCTCCAGAGGCCAATCCGCTGGATGAATGACATTCCGATCTGGGGTCTGCCTGTCTGAACTTAATACCCACGTTCAGTGGATAGAAAGAGAATATTAAAGAACTGCGTGAACCTGAACACACAGTAGTCGAGGGCAGGCACTCGAAGCAGAAATCGATAACCACTGTGATCCAGTGATTCACCAAGGGCTCGTTTGCACATGGTAACCATGTGTGGGCAATCGGCTACTTGAACTGTGCTTTTGGGGGGTAAAGCCTCCAGCAGAGCCATGGAGGAAAATGCACTAACCTGACACGAGCGAACTGCCCTTCAGTTGCATGGGGCTGGAACCCAGCTAGTCGCTAGGTATGCACGCACTGTTTTGAGCACAGGCCACCTGCAGAATACGAAGAGGGGCAGGCCAAGATTCCTACCTACCCTCAAGAGGCCCCAGGCTCAGAGTTGTGGGGGTTTCTGTCCGCAGGGAAATCACGACCTGCTATGCAGTTGTTTCCAGAAGTGCCAAGATAACGTAAAAGAGCTCAGATGGCATTTTATCCTGCCAGCTGCTGTGCCTGCCCACCTGGACTGGAGTGGCACACACGGACAGTAATAGTGTGATAGCGGCCTGTTGAGATAGTACCCTGACGAAATCTTCCAGAGTTGCAGGCAGTGCTGGTACCCTTTGGGGGGGGAGGGGGGTGTGAGTGTGTGGGAGGAGACACATACAGCTGTGCTCCTGAAGTCACCAGAGCTTGCATCCTGACCGCCCGGTTTATTTGCAGCTGCTAAAATTCTAGATCTGTAGACTGATTTGCTCCTAGTGCTCCAATTTTGTGTTCTTTGGATGGTGTATTATTTTTACGGTTTCTGAAAGGGGTTGCAGATGCTTTTTGAAAGGAGGAGCAGAATGAATTGTAAGCCCATTTGGGGACTAACTAAGACCCATTTAAATTCATTCTGGAGAGTTATTTCCTTTTTTTTTTTTTTTTTTTTTTCTTCAATGTTTATTTATTTTTGGGACAGAGAGAGACAGAGCATGAACGGGGGAGGGGCAGAGAGAGAGGGAGACACAGAATCGGAAGCAGGCTCCAGGCTCTGAGCCATCAGCCCAGAGCCCGACGCGGGGCTCGAACTCACGGACCGTCGAAGTTGGACGTTTAACCGACTGAGCCACCCAGGTGCCCCGAGAGTTATTTCCTTTTTGATCAAGGCGCAGCGTATATTGTGCAGCTGTCTATATGGTGGAAATAGTGTAGATTTCATTCCACTATAGGCTGTTTCTGGTCACAAGAGGAGGAGGACGGTGACTTGGTGGCTGGGTGACATGGGCTGTTGTGTTGATCTGGAGGAAGGGCTGGTAAGCGGGGCGTATGGTCCAGGGGACGGTTCAGTACTCTGTCACATGCCGCTTGTCTCCTCACCCAGTCTATGCCTGTAAGCTCTCAGACCGGGAACATCCGCTCTACCTGCGTTTGGTGGCTGGGCCCAGGACAGACACCCTTAGTTTTGTTCTTCGTGAGCACGAAATCGGAGAGGTGAGTAGTTGTTCATTCTTGCTTTAAACCGTACAGAGCAGCCGGTCCTGTTTTACTGCTGTAGTGGAGTGACTTTTTATCCACTTGGGAGGGGGACAAAGGGAGAGAATGTGTGTGTCTGTGCGTGAGTGTCTGGCTGTCTGTACCTCTTGGGAGGGGGAGAGCTGGTCTGTGGATGATACCTTTCTGTGTGGTGTGTGTGTGTTTTAACGTTCGTTCTTTCTTTCTTTCTTTCTTTCTTTCTTTCTTTCTTTCTTTCTTTCTTTCTTTCTTTCTTTCTTTGTCTTTCTTTCGTTCTTTCATTCTTTCTTTTTTTCTTTCCTTCTTTGTCTTTCTTTCTTTCTTTCTTTCTTTCTTTCTTTCTTTCTTTCTTTCTCTCTCTCTCTCTCTCTCTCTCTCTCTCTCTTTCTTTCTTTCTTTCTTTCTTTCTTTCTTTCTTTCTTTCTTTCTTTGTCTTTCTTTCGTTCTTTCATTCTTTCTTTTTTTCTTTCCTTCTTTGTCTTTCTTTCTTTCTTTCTTTCTTTCTTTCTTTCTCTCTCTCTCTCTCTCTCTCTCTCTCTCTCTCTCTCTCTTTCTTTCTTTCTTTCTTTCTTTCTTTCTTTCTTTCTCTTTGTCTTTCTTTCTGAATGAGAGAGGGTGGGGATGGGGAGAGAGAGAATCCCAACCAGGCTCCACGCTATCACTGTGGAGCCTGACGTGTGCCTTGATCCCACAAACCGAGAGAGAGCATGACCTGAGCTGAAAGCAAGAGTCAGACACTTAACCGACTGAGCCACCCAGGCGTCCCTGTGTTTTTCAGTTTTCAGAAACAGACCCGAAGTTAGCATACGATATAATTTTTTTTTTTTTTTTTACAACATCCATTCTCTTGGTGCGTAGTTTTCAGAGGTGGGAGGAGAGTAAGAAAGAAAGCTGCCTCCCACCTAAAGAGCGCTTATCACCCCTTCTACCTCCAAATTGCCCCAATCCAGTTAAACTATGAAAGTTGACACTCTCCATATGTTTGCTACTAACAAACGCCTGCAGGCTTATTCATTTAAAGAGAAATAAAAGGAAATGGAATCTCTTTACCATGAAAGACCTTTAACTTTCTAGAATCTTTTTTTCCTCTTGCCAGAATGATTTAGAAATTATGTTGGTATATGCATCATTTGCCATTTTCTCTCCAGGGAGGATTGAATTTAGGCCAGTTCTGTTGAAGGAAAAAGCACTTTATACCATTTTTCTAGATCAAATGTCAGGTTTAAAATGATGCTTGAGTAAATCTTGCAAGGCCTGGGTCTCCGTCTTCTGTCTGGAACAGGAAATGTTATCCATGTAGAACATCATGTGATACAATGAGAATAGTTTCCAGGTTAAAATTAGGAAACCAGTGGGGTGCCTGGGTGGCTCAGTCAGTTAAGTGTTTGACTTCAGCTCAGGTCATGATCTCACGGTTCTTGAGTTCAAGTCCCACATCAGGCTCTGTGCTGACTGCTCGGAGCTTTGAGTTCTGTGTCTCCCTCATTTGCTGCCCTTCCCTGCTCATGAGCTGGCTCACTCTCTCTCTCTCTCTCTCTCTCTCTCTCTCTCTCTCTCTCCCCCTCCCTCTCTCTCCCCCTCCCTCTCTCTCTCTCTCTCTCTCTCTCTCTCCCTCTCTCTCCCTCTCTCCAAAATAAATAAACATTAAAAAAAATTTTTAAAAAGGAAAGGAAACCAAGTCTCAGCTTCCTACTGTTCCTCTTGTTAGATTGGGAGCATGACCTTGGGTAAATCTTCCAGTCTTTTCAGTCCTCAGTTTTAAAATCTGTAGAGTGGGACTAAAGATTTTAAAAGGTGGTTTTGAGTCACAAATTAAAAATGTATGTAAACATGCCTTGTAAATTATGTTCATATGTCTAAATTGGAAGTTTATTTGGGGGGTTTTAGGAAGACAGTGCTTTTTTAAAAATTTTTTATTTTTAAAGATGTATTTATTAAAAAAAAATTTTTTTTTAACGTTTATTTATTTTTGAGACAGAGAGAGACAGAGCATGAACAGGGGAGGGTCAGAGAGAGAGGGAGACACAGAATCCAAAACAGGCTCCAGGCTCTGAGCCATCAGCACAGAGCCCGATGCGGGGCTTGAACTCACGGACCGTGAGATCATGACGTGAGCCGAAGTCGGACGCTTAACCGACTGAGCCACCCAGGCGCCCAGATGTATTTATTTTTTATTGTTTAAATTTATTTTGAGAGAGAAAGTGTGAGCGGGGGAGGAACAGAGAGACAGGGAGAAAGAGAATCCCAAGCAAGCTCTATGCTCAGCGCAGAGCCCGATGCTGGGCTTGATCTCATGACTGTGAGACCATGACCTGAGCTGAGATTAAAAGTGGACACCCAGCCCACTCAGCCACCCAGGAGCTCTTTTAAAGATTTTATTTTATTTATTTTTATTTATTAATGTAAAAAATATTTATTTTTGGGAGAGAGAGAGAGAGACTGAGAGAGCGTACGCACGAGTGGGAGAGGGGTAGAGATTGAGGGAGACAGAGGATCCAAAGTGGACTCTCGTCTGTCAGCAGAGAGCCTGATGCAGGACTTCAGCTCAGACACGAGCTCGCAGTTTGTGAGTTCAAGTCGGACACTTAACCAGCTGAGCCACCCAGGTGCCCCAGTTTTATATTATTAAGGAATTTTTTTTTCCATTTTATCTATTTTAGAGAGAGAAAGTGCAAGTGAGGGAGAGGGTCAGAGAGAGGGAGAGAGAGAATCCCAAGCAGGCTCTACCTCTCAGCACCGAGTCGGATGCTGGGCTTCATCTCCCAACGGTGAGATCATGACCTGAGCCGAAATCGAGAGTCAGACGTTTAACTCACTGAGCCACCCAGGCACCCTCCCACCTTTTTTCCTGACAGTGCTGTTTTAATTAATGGTGTATTCTAATGTAGAAAGTTTTGTTCTCCTACTCCATGCTTCTTATTCTCTTTAATAACCAGGTCAGAATTCCTCTCCAAAAAGCCTTATACCATGTGCCCACTTGGCGGTTTTATTCCTTCTGTTCCATCTGTTCCACTTGTATTAGGTTGTCTCCAGTCTTTTTCCTCCCCACATTCCTGGGAGGTCCCCATCGGAAATTGTTCCTGACGGAGGCAGTGACTCTCAGCAGAAGACCCAGGGTCCCCTTTTGGGAGGGGAGGATGTGTCGAAAAGCAAACAAACAAAAACTCCCCCGTGATGCCAAGTACCTTTCTTGACTGCTTTAATTAGAACAAAATTTAAACCCCACCGGTGTTTATTTTGTGCCTGCTAGGTACCAGGTGCTGTTGGGGAAACAACTCAGAGACTCGAGGGCAAGAGACAAACCTCAAATAGTGAGAGGTGCAGCAGCTGCAGTGTAGGTAAAGTGTAGGTGAGGGAGGTACTAAGCAAATAATGGTCACAACTTTTAAATCTTTTGTGATCGTGGCTGTCCTTGCTCAGTGAGAGCTTCTAAGGGATGTAGTTCTGGGTGGGAAGGGAGGGAGGAAATTATGGAAGACTTCTTAGAGGAAGTGGCATTTAAGCTGAGGCTTGAAGGTTGAGTTGAGTTCGCCAGGCAGAGTGGAGAACATGTGCCCAGCCACGGAGGGTAGTGTTATGGGTGAGGGCCACAGCATGGCGGGGTGGGGTGGGGAGGGGGTGCGGAGGGTGCTAGAGGGGTTAGAGTCTTTCAGACTTAGCAAGGGCAACTAAGGGAAGCCACCGAATGATTCTAGCAGGGCAGGGTGAGGCCTAGATTTGCGTCTTGCAGAGTATTGAGGCTCACTGTTGGGGGAACAGAGTGGGGAACCTAAGACCGGAGTAAGAAGGACATGGGCGAGGCTCTCCCAGGAATGGAGAAAAGGATGGGGGATAAATCGGGGGCAGTAAAGGTAGAGAAAAGCAGGCCAATTGGACAGCTGCTTTAGGCGCCGGTAAGATTGTGGGAGGTGAGGAAGAAGGCAGTGACAGTGGTGACTCCAGGGAGAGGGGGCGGGTAGGGGAGCCTCTGGGGTCAGAGGAAGAGGGGCCAAATCAGCAGTGAAAGGGTCTAGAGCACTTTGGCTCTTGTGGGAGCCCTTGTGGAGGCCAGTGGGAAGAGGGAAGGACGCGGGGTGAGAGTGTGGGGGTTGGCCTGGCTGCCATCTGGAGGGCAGGGGGCCGCATTCCGTGGGAGGGCTGCGTAAGACAGCCTTAAAACCTTGTAACCTTGTAAAACAGGCCTTTCGAAACGCTGGCCGGAGTAGGAGGGGCAGCCACACCCCCCGCCTGCTCTGGGCCAGCATTCCCGAGTTCTGACTTCAACACCTGGCATTTTTCTTTTGTGTCCTTTCACAGTGGGAAGCCTTCAGCCTTCCAGAACTACAGAATTTCTTGCGGATCTTGGACAAGGAGGAAGATGAGCAGCTGCAGAGCCTGAAGAGGCGCTACGCAGCCTACAGACACAAGCTGGAAGAAGCCCTCAGTGAGGTGTGGAAACCCGATTAAGGCACCGGGTTCCCTGCCGCTCGGGAAGGAAAGGCGCAGGACCTGTGTACAAACCGGCGCAAGGGTCCCTCTCGTCGGAGGGCTGTCTTCTTGCCCCGTGACGCTAGGGTCTTCCCTCTTCGATCGCTAGATCTAGTTCCCAAAACCTGGTCACGCAGCGTCCCGCACCTTAGGCATCTTCTGTAAGGGATTCTGCAAGCTTGTTCTGTTACGGCACTGCGGTGTTACCTCTCGGCAAGCTGTGAATCTGTAGTCTCATCTGGAGCCATCCAGACTGCTTTGAAGCATGGACTCTGGGGTTTTTGTTTTTGTTTTTGTTTTTAAGTCCTTACTTTCCTTTAGTTACTTTAATTATGCGATGATGCTGTTAAGCTGAAGGATGTGCAAATGATTTTTTAAAGGCTTAACAAGGAATCTATCTGAACACTTGTCCTGTGTTGAAACTACCTGTTTTTTGGTTTTTGTTTGTTTTTTGTTTGTGTTTTGTTTTTAAATGTCAGAGGAAGCAATCCATGTGAACTGTAAGGCACAGGAAGCTAGGAACTCTGAGGACTTTGTGAAGGGTTTCGTAGGAGTTTGACAAAGGAAGTGAAGAGCAAGTTTGCAAGAAGGCGACAGTGGAAGTTGGGGAGCTCTGCAGGAATGTGGTTTGGGTGAGGCGTTGATGGTAGGAGAGAAAGGTGTATTTGCTGATGAGATGGACGCATTTGGTTTTGAGATGTTAAACCCATTGTAGTATTGCTTGATTACCTGGTGAGTAAAATATAGAAACAGAGCCAAAGAAAGTAGCAGCTAGACCAAAAGGAGGGACCTGGGAAGTCTGCAGCTGAGCAGAACATTCCAGCAGGTGGACCTCGCAGACCCATACATACAGGAGTCACGCCGCTGGGGCTGCCCTCCCTGTGGACGGTCCCGGTGCTCTCTTCTCAGGGTGGTGGGACAATGACCGTTTGCTAACTCTGTTATGTTGTGGTCCTCCCCCCACCCCCACCCCCCCGCCCCCCAGCTGTTTTCTGGATTGAAAAGGAGTCTGGGTAGGGAGCGGCTTGTCAGGTAGAGAGCTCGCAGAAGCATACTTTTGTGACAATCACTCCCCTCTTTTCCCCCGTTTTCCCCTTTTCCTCCCCTTCCCCTCCCTCCCTCCCTCCCTTCCCCCTCCCCTCTTTTCCTTCCCCCTTCCTCTTACAGTCTGTTCTGACATAAGGTAGAATCGGGATATGGATTGTATAGACCCTAGGACTACTTTGGCTGTAGGGAGGAGGGTGGCGAGAAAGGGAGGGACCCCCCCACCCCCGCCCCCCACCCCCCACCCCCGCCCCCCACCCCCCACCCCCCACCCCCCACCGCCCCGCAGCTGATCACACAAGAGGGGTTCTTTGTGGAAATGCTTTCACAAACGTGCATGTTCCTCCCAACCAAAGAAAGGCATGTGCAATAGGAGCCTTCCTGAAAGCAGGTAAAATAACCCCATTCTTTTTTCAGCAATCTGAAAACAATGGGAAAGGTGTGCTTTGGTTCTAGAGGGGCCTTGTAGTCTATTTTAGTCTAGATATGTTTTGTTTATAAATTCCCAAGGAATTGTCAACACTTTGGTGACACCTAATGGATTCTTTTTGAAATTCCAAGGTGCTTCATTTCTTTGCCTCTTACGTGAACTGTGCCTTTTATCGCATTGCTGTTCCCCTCTTGGTGTGGCACTTCTGACTTTTCAGAGCACACCCATCTTGTTGGAGGCAGGTGTAAGTGGCAGTCATGCTGTGCCACACACGTTACTGCGACAATCGTATCTTCCTAAGCTTTTTAAGGAGAGTTGGGGGGTGGGGTGGGGAAGTAGAACTAGCTATAAAATATGTATGGCACAACTTGTTTAATTTTGCATGTAACTTCTTTTTAGTGCCTCGATGAGGTTTTAGTGACATTGTCATCTAATACTTTACCTTTTTTGTTCAGGGAATGCCTTCGTGATTTTTATACTGGTTTTACTATTCAAGACTGTGGCTTGGGTTTGAGCGTACTGTTATCAACCACCTGGTCTTCTATTCGCCCATCCAGTAAGCTTATATTTTGTGAAGCTTTTGTTTCTCCGATTAAGACACTGTTAGAACCTAAAGTAGTAGCTGATGGCTATCTGTGAAGGAAAAAAAAAAAAAAACTTTTTTTTTTTTTTTTTTTTTTTTGTACTTGAACTAGATTGTCTAAAATAGGCATCCTCATCCGCAGTACCCAGAACCTCGCTCACTGTCGTGTGCACTACAGTTTGCAATTTGGTAAAGTTGCTGTATTGAAATTCTGTCAGTACGCAGTTCTTTGAATACTGATGTTCTCTCCCAAACACTGGTTACCGCAGCAGCGTTTTTCATGGGCGAAAGAAGAAAGGCCACTAAGGCCAAAGATTTTTAAAAATCATTGTACAAATTCTTACGTTAAATTAAACTAAGCTTTGCTGTAATACTGTTTTCTCTTCAGTATGTGATGGTACAGGAATGTTGTTAAATGAAGGGCGTAGTGTTGCAGGGGAGCATTTTAAATCGCAGAAGTAAAAAGTTATAATATTTATAATTTTGATGAGTTTATTTTTATAGGGAAGATTTTTCTTCCCTACAGTTGTTTCTGGAATGGCAAATTGTTTCCATTATTAAAAGTCGAAGTTGTTGATGTTTGTTCATGTGTTTTTATTTATGGCTAATAATATGCCAGGTGAAAGAAGGTCACGGGGGTGGGGCGAACTTCTGCAGATATGTGAGGACCATACGGGAATGCAATGATTTACTGGGTTTGAGTGGGGCACATTTGTTCCCCCAGGGGTTGTTTCCTTTGTCTTATCCTCTGGGGAAAATAACCCTAGCCGAGTGTCTGCCCATACAGCACATTTTAATTGTGAAACGTACATCCACTCCAAAGTGTATAAGCGGCACTTGGGTGACTGAGTTGGTTAAGCGTCTGACTCTTGATTTCGGCTCCCGTCAGGATCTCATGATTTGTGAGTTCGAGCCTGGCATCGGAGCCTGCTTGGGATTCTCTCTCTCCGTCTCTCTCTGCCTCTTCTTGGCTCACGTGCATGCGTTCTCGCTCTCTCACAAAAAAGACAACAAAACACAAACGCATATAAAGCATGTGAACAAAGAATTGACATAAGGTGGGCAGCCCGTGGCCACGACCAAATGGGAGGGCTATCATCAGTTCCTTAGAAATCCTCTCCCTCTACCCTCCATTCCTGCCTTTAGGTCTCCTGTCCTTGAAACAGACCACTGTTAACATTAAAGGTATTTGTGTTTTTTGGCCAGCATGACTGTCTTACACGGTATGGTGGGATGGTGAGTGGTTGGTGGTCAGCAATGGTGACTGGGTAATATGCTCTGTGTGCAGACCTCCATGCCCGCCGAGGCAAGTGGTTTTTTTTCTGCTACACTGCCCCCTAGAGGCGTTGGTGAAATAGCGAGGCTGCACCCACTGGTGAGGGGGAAACATTCCAAGTACCATAGCTTTTTTATAAGTGAAAATATTATGGTAGAAAATGATGGTGTGGGGCGCCTGTGGGTGGCTCAGTCAGTTGAGGGTCAGACTTGATTTCGGCTCAGGTCATGAACCCAGGGTTGTGGGCTTGAGGCCCGCGTGGGGCTCTGTGCTGAGCCTGCATAAGATCCTCTTTCTCCCTCTACCCCTCTCCCCTGCTCACGTTCTCTCTAAAATAAAAACAAAATGATGGCTTCAGATAAAGGTGTTTTGATGAACCATCCAAAGGAATTTAGGAGTTCAGCCTGGGTTACTACCCAAGGTGCAGGGGGAATTTTTTGGAACTTGTATCACTTAAAGGGAGTTAGCTGCCTGCCGTAGGCGCTTTTATTTATTTTTTTTTCCTTTTCAGAATTAGTTACCAATTGATGAATTGTTTAAATTTTCTTATTTTGAAAAATCCCCAGGAACGGTGAATACTGCATTTTGTGTTTGAAAGAAGGGGGAGGGGTGCCTGGGTAGCTCAGTCGGTTAAGCATCTAACTCTTGGTTTCAGCTCAGGTCATGATCTCATGGTTCGTGAGTTTGAGCCCCTGCATCAGGCTCTGTGCTGACGGTGCAGAGCCTGCTTGGGAGTCTCCATCTCGCTTCTGCCCCTCCCCTGTTGTACTTGCGCGTGCGCTCTCTCTCTCTCAAAAATAAACGTTAAAAAAAACTAAAAAAAAAAAAAAAAAAAGAGGGAAAGTCTCTATACTACAATAGCAAATTCAAACAAAGTGTTGACAATGTGCCAGGCATTATCCCAAAACCTTAATACGTATTAACTCATTTTCTCCTCCGCGAGGTAGGTGCCGTCAACATCCCCATTTTACAGATGAGGAAATGCGCTGAGGTCCCGCAACTTCCCCATGGCCTCTCCGAGGGTGGCAGAGCTGGCTCCCTGCAGCCCAGCTGCCCGGCCTCTCTGGTCTTCCTGTAAGTTCCATTCGGTCTTCCAGTTCAACTGCCAATGAAAACCCTCTTACGTTGCTTGTAACGGGCAGTTCGTCTGCCACCAGGCGTCCGGCTGCAGCTGGGATTTGTGGGAAATGAAAGGACGGCCTTGATGTCAGAGTGCTTTATCCTCCTTTGTTGTTGTTGGGCATTTAGCATTCCGTTGAAGTGATTACAAGTTACCTAGAGTGAACCGTCTGCCTGTGTTTTCATTTGCAGGTTCTGTTGTGCTGGAGACTGACAGGGCAGGTAGCCAGGCCTGCGTTCTCACTGCAATTAGCAGGGCAATTCCTTGGAACCACCGGAAGAATAGCTTCAGGGAGAATTCACTGTTCCCCTTAGAGAAGGCTGGAGCTTACTCCCCCATCAAGGATGGATGAGCCTCTCCACAGGAACCCAGGGCACTAAGTATTATTTAAAGTCCTTAGAGCACACACTTGTGTGGTGTGAATCACCACATGTTCAAGTGTGCAGAGGAACAGCTCTGTACAGGGGTGAGGGGAGGAAATGGGGGAGGGGGAGGGGAGTGGGCAGCATTAAATAACAGCCTTCAGGTGAAATGTCATCTGCAGGGTTCTTTGTTTTGTTTGGGGTTTTTGGGTGGCGCGTTTTGGTTTCATTTTGCTTTTTGGCAGACCTTTCCCTATGATTCTACAAGGTGAGAGAATGGCAGGGTAGAGGACGGGCCCTTTTGATCTTAAATAACGGTTTGCAAAGACACTTAGGACTCCTGTTTGGCTGAGGTCGCACTTGGCAGCGGCCGAACCCCACAAGCTCCTCTCCAAACAGAACCGTGAAGGTTGGAATTTTTAAATGTTTGCACACAAACAGCAGAACACCAGGGCTCTTTGTAACTTTAAAAGAAGTTGGGGTTTCGGCTTTGTTTTTGGAAAGGAGTTATTTTAACCAGAGTAGTTCTTTTCAATCTTTCTAAATGAGTCTTACCTTGAATGCGGCTTTAGTGGCACAGATTGGGGGTGTTTGCAGCCTCCCCTTGTTTTCGCCACCTTTACTGGCAAGAGAGATTAATGAAATCCTGTTGTGTGCTTCCTCTTCTCTGAAGTGGAGTTCAAGGGGCTTTGCTCTCCAGAGCTTTCTGATTTTCAAGGGCAGTTAAGATTTGCTTAAATTCTAGGAATTCTGGAGCATCAAACCATACATATAGTACAATCCTTGAAATATTACTGTGGCAGCTGGGAGGCAACAGCTTAAACTCAGATGTTTGATTCTGAGCTACACATAAATGGGGTCTTCAAATTCTTTTCAAAATGGCAAACCTTTCAAATATTTTTTTCTTGCATGTGTAATCTCTCAAGAAAAATGTTCAGAGTCCACGATTTTTAGGTAAAATCAGGCATATCATCTAATGCCGTATCAATAAAGGATGCAAGGGCAGCCACAGTGATTGGGGAACTCAGGTGTTGGCCTTCAGAAAAGTCCAAGTTCCACGGCCTTTCTTCCAGATAAATGTTCTGTGGGTTTTTTTTTTTTTTTAAGTTTATTTATTTAAATGATTATTTAGAGAGAGGGAGAGAGAGAGAAAATCCCAAGCTGGGTTTGAACTCAAGATCATGACCTGAGCCAAAATCAAGAGTTGGACGTGTAACCCACTGAACCACCCAGGCGCCCCCCCCCAAAAACACAACACTTAGTGTAGTTGACACAATGTTACGTTAGTTTCAGGTGTACAACATAGTGACTCAACAAGTCTATAGTTGTGCTATGCTCACCACAAATGTAGCACCATACAATACTATTGTAATACCAGGAACTATATTCCTTATGTTGTCTCTTCTCCCCAGACATACTCATTTCATACCTAGGAGCCTGTATCTCCTGCCTCCCTTCACTCACTTTGCTCAATCCTTTGTCCACCTCCACTCTTGGCAGCCTTCAGTTTGTTGTATTTATGAGTCTGTTTCTGCTTTTTTGTTCATTTATTTTGTGTTTTAGATTCCACACAGACATGAAATCACATGGCATGTGTTTAAACAAACTGATTTTAAGTTGAGAGTAATGGCTAGCCTGAGAGGAGGCTCCCTGACCTGCCTTCCCTAGCCCTGGAAAGGACAGTTTTACATACAGTATGACCCTGGGCCCTGACTGTGGCTAGTTGGATCTTAGACCTCTGATACGGGCTGTTGATCAATTAAACTTCCTCAAAATCTTAAAGTAAACACAGGGATTCTAGTTAGTCAGCAGTGGGTACTCAGACCTCATGGACCTTGTGTCAGCAGGGGAGAGAGACTGCAGAGAAAGCAGGAGAACAGAGCAGAGGGAAGCAGAGGAGAGGCTCTGTGGTCTCTGTGAGATGGAGAGTAAATCCAGAAGCTACCCGGGATTTTTCAGCTATCCCTCTGCCTCCAGTAAAGAACCATGTTTGTTTATGTGAGCTCTGTACTAATGTGCCCATTTCTGCAATGGGATCAAGAGTGGAAATATCGAAATTTTTAGCACTAAATTCCTCCTAGAAAAGATGAAAGGGCTCAAATAGACCTCAGCTTCCACCCTAAGAACTAGAGGAAGGAAAGTAAACCCAAAGTAAGCAGGAAAAAGTAAGTACTAAAGAGTTGTAATTAGTGGAATAGAAAACAGAAAACCAATGAAACCAAAAGCCAGTTCTTTGAGAACATCAGCAGAGTTAATATCCTCTAACCAGACTGGTCAGGAAAAGAAAGATGCAAGTTACCAATATCAGGAATAAGAGGCGAATGTGACATCACTACAGATTGTACAGATCTACTCGAGATGTTCATGTTTTACGTTCTTGTGTTGAAATGTTTCCTTAAAAATTGCTGTTTTTGTGGGGCACCTGGCTGGCTTGGTTGGTTGTGTCCACCTCTTGACTTCAGCTCAGGTCATGATCTCACAGTTCGTGAGTTTGAGCCCTGAACTGGGTTCTGCCCTGATGGTGTGTATCTTGCTTGGGATTCTCTCTATCTCCCCCCTCTCTGTCCCTCTCCAACTCACGCCGTTTGTCTCTCAAAATAAATAAACATAAAAAAAATTGTGTGCAAAAAAAAGAGCTCTACATATTTTGCCTACAATTTTGCCTAGTTTCTGAAATGCTTGCCAAATGACAAGTGCAGATGATACTACTGCTACCAACATATTGGTTCCTTGGGAATTATCTGCAGTATGTAACTTTTATGCATGTGACCAATAATTTTTTTTCCTTTATTTATTTTGAGAGTGAGAGTAGAGGGGGGGAGGAGCAGAGACAGAGGGAGAGAGAGAATTCCAAGTAGGCTCTGCACTGTCAGGGTAGGGCCTGATGTGAGGCTCGAACTCATGAATCGTGAGATCATGACCTGAACCAAGATCGAGTTGGGCACTTAACTGAGCCGCCCAGGTTCCCCAGTAATTTTCTACTTTAACATTTAAACTTACTTTCATATTATTGGAAGTACAGTAGGGTTTATGCT
The DNA here is from genome assembly GCF_018350175.1 of Felis catus. Lineage (NCBI taxonomy): Eukaryota > Metazoa > Chordata > Mammalia > Carnivora > Felidae > Felis > Felis catus. The sequence goes on from NC_058374.1 coordinate 89,975,004, forward strand.
TATTAAAATGAGAATTATGATTATGGTTGCTTCCTTCTCTCCATCCATTCTACCCACCCCCCTTCCCCATCCCTCCTCTCTTCCATTCTTCCTTCTTCCTCCTCTTCCTCCCTCTTTTTTTTCCTTTCTCAGTCAACAGCTTGGAATTAATTGTAATTATATTTGAAGTGAGTTAATCTGGTGTGCCTGGCTGGCTCAGTCAGTGGAGCATGTGACTCTTGATCTTGGCCTTGTGAGTTCAAGCCCCACACTGGGTGTAGAGGTTACTTAAAAAAAGAAAACAAGTTACAAAAGAAAAATGATTTATTTATTTTTTAAAATCTGATTTACTGTTGGGTTCTGTGATCTCTGTATTCTTATAATCACCTGTTGTTTTTTTTAACCCTTTACTTTATATATTCTGTTCTTTGCAGAAAAAGAAACTTGAGTAGAACATGAAGTGTTTCAATTTCTTCTTTTTTTTTTTAAAGTTTCATTTATTTATTTTGGGAGAGAGAGCGTGTGTGCATCCAAGTGGAGGAGGTACAGAGAGAGGGAGAGAGAATCCCAAGCAGGCTCCGTGCTATCAGCACAGAGCCTGATGTGGGGGATCGAACCCATGAACAGTGAAATCATGACCTGAGCTGAAATCGAGAGACGGATGCTTAACTGACTGACCCACCCAAGTGCCCCTGTTTTAATTTCTTTCATTCAACGTACCTGTATAGATCACCCTGAAGATGTTAGGTGCTGGGTGGATTATGATGAGAAATAACCTCATGGCCCTTCCATGGAACCCAGAGTCCATGTGTAATACAGACTGGTAAGTGTTGTGATGGTAAAGTACAGACTGTTATGAGTGTTTACACGGCTGGAGAAGGCCTCCTTGTGAGAGTGAGTTAGAGCTGAGATCTTAAGGATGAGGAGGGGTTGTCTCGTAGATTCCGTAACTTACATGAATGTCTTCTACACGGTGGGGGCTGGTTTGTAAAGTCCTTTCGGCAGCATGTTCTATCAGCATCAGTCTTGCTGTTTTTCCTTTATTCTGAGACAGGAACTTTAGGATTAAATAATTCTATTTGGCAAGGGCAGAGTTAAAATTTACAGTGGCAGTTGCTTTGGATCACACCTTTTTTCTTTTTCTTTTTTTTTTTTTTTTCCCTATGAAGTAGAGAGAGTATCACCTGTTTGCTCCTTGCCCCCTTACCCCCAGGGCTGATGTGAAGACCAAATACAATGGTAACTGTGAAGGTAGTCTCTAGGCCATAAAGCCTAATGTCCTATAAGGTGGTATTATTTTTCCAAGTTCTTGGTCCTGCAGTGGTGTTAATAGCTGCTTTACCACTAGGCTAAGATGCTTACCTATGGCATTGACACTACAATTCATCTAGAAGCGTCACCTAGGATGCTGTTTCCAAAAGGGACATTTTCCCAAGCAGAAACATTTGTTTTGTTTTTGAAACCCCTGCTTCAGAAAGATAACAGTTAAAGCAAAACTAAGCAAACCACCCAAGATTCTAGGGCAATTGGTAGACCATGAAATCAACATTCATTGACTTCCCCTTGTGCTCCCCGTAAATACAGTGGCAGAATGTTGTCTTTCTTCCCTGACAAGTTAGAGTAACAATGCTCAGAGTAGCTAAGACGAGGGATACCTGTCACCATCACCGTGGGGCGAGTGATGCTGAGACACCCTGACCAGAGAGCCACATGCAGGTGCACTCTGGGGCCTCTCCTTCTTTCTGGTCAGCATGGTCAAACATGTGAATGCTCTTCCACCCGCCCCTTCCATACAACTCTCCTTGGGGGCTGGACCATATCTTCAGCTTACTTTTTGTAGCTCTCTCAGCTGCAGGGCACAACATTTGGAAGACTCAACATTTCATAGTCTTGTCTGGAAACAGTCACTTGGGCAGCTTTGAGACAGGCAGGTGTTCGTATGCAGGCAGAACTGCAATGTTCACCCTTGGCTGAACTTAGCTAGGGCCTCCGGCAGCACTACAGCAATAACAGGGCGGGATGACTGGGAGCCCCCAGATTTTGTTCTCCTGTGCTGCATAGGGGACCAGACTTGACACCCCAGGCTTCATTTTCCCTGGGAGCATCCATAAAGGCGTAGCCAAAGGCTGAAGGCTACCCGGATAGGTGACAAAGTTTGTTAAAGGAATCCAGGCTGTCATGTTGATCTCAGGCCCAGTGAAGTTACGGCTCACCTAATCTGGGAGGTGCTAGGAGATGGGGGGACAGGGGAAGAAAAATATACGAAGGAGCCGCTCTCTCAGAGACTTTAGCAGGAACAGAATGCATTTTGCTTCTGAGCTACTTTGCTAGCATTGGGATGAGCAAGGCAGTGGTGAGTGCCGATCTGGTTTTGACAACAGGCGCTTCCCGCATCAAGTCGGAATGTGGGCTTGCTGCTGTAGCTGAGAGAGCCGCTCTGCCCCCGTGCAGGGCTCTCTCCCACGCCAGCTTCTGGAGGTTCCGGACACCTGCTGGAGGGAGGATTGGATTTGTGACTGGAGCCCGCCAGCCAAGAGCATCCATTAAATTCTTTGACAACATGAGAGAACATTTAAGCGACCATTCCAACAGAGAAACTTCTACTTGGTTTTGGAACGATAGCTGGGAGCCAGTGTTGGTTTATGTTCTTCACGTATGTAACACACGTAAGACTTTTTTTCCCGCTGTGGAGACAAGGTGAACCTCTACCACTAGACAGCTTTCCCCGGGCCTGGGCTGAATAGGTTTGGGCAAAAGGCTTGCTTCAGTTTCTGTCTTGATAACCAGCTTTTTTGGTCCTTATATTAGTCATACATTGCTGCACAACAGATTACTTCAAAATCAGCTTAAAACAACATTCAACACTTTTTATGTTACCTGGTTTCTGTGCGTCAGGAGTTTGGGAGCAGCTTAGCTGGATGGTTCTTGCTTGGGCGTCTCTTCAGATCACACTTCAGACGACTGCCACCAAGGTCAGTGGTGGGTCTTGACTGGGGCTGGAGGACAGGCTTCTGAGATGGCTCCCTCACATGGCTGGCTGGCAAGCTGGGGCTGGGCATTTGCAGGAGGCTTTAGATCCTCTCCACACAGACCTAACCATAGGACTGCTTGGGTGCCTTCATGATGTGGCAGCAGGCTTCCTCCAGAACCACTGGAGGGCAAGGGGAAGTGGTCACGTCTTTTATGATCCAGGTCCTGAAGTCACACAGTGTCACATACGTCCCATCTCCCATCCTGCTGGTCACGTGGGCCAACCCCAATGCGTCATGGAAAGATACTACACAAGGTCATTAGGAACCATCTTGGCTGCTGGCTTACCACAGCCATTCTGCAATAGCTACGTGAGGTGTGAAGAGAGGAGCTCCGTTTTGACTTCTTTTCCAAACGCCATGCTGTGGGATGGGATTAAGAAACCACCTGCACAGTAGCGACACCTCCTCGTCTTAGTCTGAAACTCGTTTCCCTGTAAATACAGGTATCAGGGACAAGTTTCCTCTTTTTTGCAGTCTGTTATTTGCTTTATATATTTAGATACTTCTATGTTGGGTGCATAAATGTTGTAGAAATGTTTAGAAACACATCCTCTGGTTGGCTTGACCCTTTTATCATTATGTAATGCCCTATTTTATTAGACAAAATAGACTTGGAAACAAAGTATGCATATAGCTGCCCCTGCTTTTTTAGAGTTTGGGTAGGGGAGTTGGGGGAGAGAGAGAGGGAGGGAGAGGGAGAGAGAATCCCAAGCAGGTGCCATGCTCAGCACGGAGCCCAAAACCGGGCACTTTTGGTTGTGTTTGTATGGAGCATCTTTTTTCATCCACTTTCAGTCTGTCTGTATCCTTACAGCTGAAGTGAGTCCCTTGTAGGCAGCATGTAGATGGGTCTTGTGTTTTATTTTTAATTGTTTAAATGTTTGAGAGAGCACAAGTGGAAGAGGGTTGGACAGGGAGACAGAATCTGAAGCAGGCTCCAGGCTCTGGCAGCCCAGAGCCTGAAACGGGGCTCAAACCCACGATCTGTGAGGTCAGGACCTGAGCCAAAGTCATGTTAACTGAGCCACCCAGGTACCTGTCTTGTTCTTCAAATCCACTTAGCTGTTCTGTGTCTTGTGAATGGAGAATTTAGTTCATATTTAAAGTAGTTATTGGTAGGTATGTACTTACTGCTATTAAAATCTTTTTAAATTTTATTATCATTTGTTAATTATTTTCTGGCTGTTTTATAGCTGTTTCTTTTTGCTTTCTTCCTTGATGGTTTGATGACTTTCTGTAGTGGGATGTGTACATACTTTTGGTTTTTGCCTTGTGGTTACCATGAGGCTTATAAAGAACTTATACCAGTCTATTTTAAATTGATAGGTTGAACACATTTTTGCCCCCCCCAACTTTTTAATGTTTTTGAGGTCACATTTTATTTTGGTGCATCCCTTAATTGTACTATTTTTTTTTTTACACTACCTTTGCCTTTTAACCTTATACTAGCTTTATGAAATTAATCTACTACATTTACTATATATTTACCTTTGCCAGTCTATATACTGTCCTAGAATAGACAGGACATAGAATATTCAGGAATAGAATAATTCCACTTCATAACCAAGCTCACTACCAGGCAGCGAGTAGGCACTCAGATGTAAAATGGAGGAGGGAAAAATCCTTCTTAGATCAGAGACAGCCAAGTTGGCTTTGAAGCCAGAACTTCTTTGAAATCCTGATTCTTTAATTAGCTATGTGACCTTGGATAAATTCAGCTGAAGGAAAAACACTCTGCAGATGTGCTTTATTACAGTAAGTACTAATTATAAGCATCCTTTGTATCTCTCTATCCTGTCAGCATCAATCAGACCTGCAGGTTATGGGAATATTAGTGGACCTCGGTTCTCCTGGGCAGAAGGTGGTCATGGAAGTTTCCTCTGAAAGATGAAGTGTTAGAATGTTTATGTGCTCTATGCTAGTCTAGAAGCAGGCACCCATGTTTAGATGTCCAACATCTAAAGCTCTTCTGTGGGAATTCCTAGCCCTTCTGTAGGGGCTTTAGCTTGGGGCCTTCGGGTTCTCTGAGTCTGCTGTTCCCACAGCAGACTTAAAGGTACACCCGTGACCAGCCTTTCAAGCCCATTGCTAATGGAGGAAGAAAATGAAACAAAGATTAATTCTGTAGGGAGTTTGGTTCTACAGGGCAGGGTAGTCTCCTTGGGAGGTGAGATAAGATAGAAAAATGATCTGGTATAGTCTGTACTTAGCCTTACTTTGTACAAATAAATGTTTTCTTTTTTGTTGGCCTCACCTTTTGATACAAATTACATTTTTATAATTTAGCCAAGCATTAGGAAAGCATAGAGAAATACACTTTTATTTGGACTTTTTTTTTTTTTTAAGATTTTTAGTAATTGCTACATCCAACATGGGGCTCATACAACCCTGAGATCAAGAGTTGCATACTCCGTCAACTGAACCAGCCAGGCGCCCTTCAAATTACTTTCTGTATAGTGATCTGGCAAGTTTACGGATGTCCTCTAACATCTTTTCTACTTGGTTTTCATAATTTTTAAAAAATGTTTGAAAGCACATGCACAAATGGGGGAGGGGCAGAGAGAGAACACCAAATAGGCTCTGTGCTGTCAGCATAGAGCTCAACACGGGGCTTGATGTCACGAACCGTGAGATCATGACCTGAGCTGAAATCGAGTCAGATACTCTACCAACCGAGCCACCCAGGTGCCCCAGGTTTTTATGTTTTGTCAGATACGAGGCAACCTACTAGGTCTGGGGTTGTTGGCAAATCCTGGCCGGTTTTGGTAAAATTTTCTCAGAACAGAGTCACTCATACATTTAAGTATTGAGTACTTTTTTGTGTTACAGCAGTGGTAAGTAGTTGTGACAGAGACCTCCCTTTAAGTGAATGTTTGTCAACACCTGTATAAAGTCCTTAATGGGGCGCCTGGGTGGCACAATTAAGCATCTGACTTGGCTCAGGTCATGATCTCATGGTTTGTGAGTTCGAGACCCTCGTGGGGCTCTGTGCTGATAGCTCAGAGGGTGGAGCCTGCAGCTTGCTTTGGATTCTGTGTCTCCCTCTCTCTGTCCCTCCCCGACGAGTGCTCTGTCTCTGTCAAAAATAAATGTTAAAAAAAAAAAAAAAAGTCCTTCTTTGTTTAGGGCAGTGGATCACATGACTGGACATGAAGGGAAAGCACCCTGGAAATTAAGCTTAGTTTTATCTAATTTAAAGCCTGCCAAGATTTTTTTTTTTCCTGCAAAGCCGTAAATGCACAAAGACTTATTTTTTTCATTTAGGAGTGCTCGTTCAGGGGTATTGGTCAGCAGATCACATGTAAAAGAGCTTTCGAGGTAGAGACTACAGCACCTAGAGAGGAAACGGCTCATTCTCCAGTCCTAGGTGAGTGATGACAACATTAACCAGCATGACAAAGAAAAAAAATCTTGTCAAAATTACTTGTGGACTAAAACAAAGGACACATTTCCCACTAGAACAGAAATAAATTTTAATTCATTGAAAAGTGCAGCAGTGAACAGGGTCTTTGGAAGGGCACTTTCTAAGTCAGGTGACTTGAGATGACACAAAGCCACGGCAGAATAACTTCTGGGAACAGAAGATGCAAACGCAGGAATTCACAACACTCAGTGTGGGACCCAAGTGGTGGTGTAAGTAGAAAACCCAAATATTCCCACCTAGGTCACTGGTGGATCAGAAGTACCCTTTGCTTCCTCTTAATAAGGACCCTGGAGAAATCCTTCTTTAGTGCTTTAAAGCACTAATATTTAATTTAGATGCTAAAAATAAATTTAAGAATGTTTCTCACAGATGAGGCTATGACTTCCATGGCTACTGTTACGATTTTGTACAAAAACCTTAGTATCGTGAATTAAAAACGTACTTTGTAACAGTACCACTGGTCAAATTCAGAGATACTCAAAAAGGGGTTCCCCACTTTGTATTTGAGGGAGACCTCTGTAATAGGAAATTTTGTAAGGCAGAATCTCTATTCATTCCTATGGCCTTGGATCCCTCCTAAGGGTTAGTTTTCTACTCTGAAGGGTACCAACCAGTCCAGACCTGGCCTTCTTTAAAAGAGAAAATAATCAAAATTGAAATTCATACAATTAAGAGAGAAACAAGCCAAACCTCTTGCAGTGGGTTCCTCGTACATATACATTCTGAAAAGTTCAGTGCATTTTGTTGTCTGCTAGGCTATATAAACTGAGGCCTCTTCACAAAAGATGATTTTAGCACAGATCCAGAATGAAGCCAGTCTAAGAGAAAGTGAAATTATAGGCCACTCCAAGGTTAGTGGGAAGTGTACCACATATAGGAGAGGTACACAGGAAGGGCACCCGATCCCCCCACCCAAACAGAAATCGCTGAATGTAAGAACAGTGTGGCAGGGACACTATGGGCAGCTGACTTGTGTTGCTCTTACAACTTTACCTGCTCTCAGGAACCAGCAACCTAAAATTGAATAACAGGACATCACAATATAAGACCTGGTAAGTATTGGTGTCTTTTTATTCGGGAATAACTATGGTCAACTTTCATTAAGGTAGAAGTTGACTGATTAATGTTAAGAATCAAAGTGTAGAATAAAGCTAATACCCATATTTAACAGTGTAGTTTGCTTTTAGTTACAAAATATTTAGAATTTCTTTCCCTAAAACATTCACAGCAGAGGTGTTCTTTCACTTGCCTCTTTCACCTCTAAATACCACCACAGTTACTGGGATTGCATGAGGTAAAGGAATAAAACCCAATGGCTATTAACCCAACATGGCTCTCTAGAGTTGATAGAGAAGTTGTTTACAGCCATGTCTTACAAAGTGCTTAAAGCTCAACCTAAGACCTTACATAAAGCTAAAATCACTAATGCCTGAGTTGAACAGGTTATAAACCACAGCTCTTCCTCCTCCCCCTGCTGTCCCACCACAGATAACTTTCTTGTGAAGAAAACAGTAGAAACGGGATTGGTCTTTGAGCCCAGAAACTTACAAATGTAGGTGTTCTATACAGGAAACCTCAACAAGGTCTGGCTTTGCCAGGGGGAACAGTGAATGCGGCTCAAATTATGCAAGACTCCAAACCCTCCAGAAGAACTTCTCTAAAAGGGAACAAGGTAAGGTAAAGCAGTTGGAACTTTGTAAAAACTGTAACAAATGAACACAATGTCCACAAAATGCAGAGAGTCAAAATTGAAACCCAGGCTCCCTGCTAGACAGGCACTTACTAAATCCCAACAATAGCCCTTCAACCTGTCCACCCAAGAGCCCCGTCTATAGAAGGCCCTCAGAAAATGCAACCTTCACCAACCCTTGTAAGTTCTTTTCCTCTACTGAGAAATATTAGGATAGGATACCTAAGCCATTTTGTTTTTGGGATCTCAGAGGAGTAATTATCAGGAGAAGAAACATTCCCTTGATACCTCTGTTGACTGGTACTCCATGTGGTTAGCAGCCACCAGGAAGTCCACGGCTTTCACTTTTAGAACTACCTCGAATTATTAGCCTGTACCAAAAACTGTTCTATTTAAGTGTTGCATCAGCCCAGAATGCATAAAAAACAACAACAACAAAAAAACCAAAACAACACGAACCGTGCTTGGCTGACAGGTTTTGAACTTGTGACCTTATCACATTGTGATGGGTATTATACACACTGTATTTCTACTAATCTGAAAATGGCGGTACTTGTTCTTGCTCTGATGATTCAGCTCTGAGGGTTATTCTTCAAGCCATGTGATGTTGGTATTTTTGATAGTGAAGTGGTTAAGCTGTAAACCAACCCTCTGCCCCCAAGCAAGTAATTCAGACTATGACCACATGGGGAATAATCAAGAACTGTGACCCCAGGACAGAAAGGGTGTGGGTGAGGACAAAGACCTCAGGAGCATTCGTTATTAGGTGAATGAAGGGACAGCCATTCCTGACGTGTGGGCGGAGTTCACAGTTTAACACATTGCACAAGGAAGTCAGCTGATTGGGTTGCTTTTTCAAACAGGACTTAGAGCCAGTCCAGAAACTCTTCAAGGCGTGGTCTTGAGGACTAGCTACAGAAACCTACTACAATCACTTCATCAGACAGAGGTGTGCTGGGACCCAACTGCAGAGGTCGCTACAGAGGATGTTTTGAAAACCTTCGAGTCCTGACACTGGCATGATTGTTGAACATGAGACGAGGGTCAAACCTGTATCTGAGGAGGAAAAAAAGAAAAAGGATGTTACATCAACTCCAGTTAGCTGCCATGTTCCTCATTCAGAATGTTCGGTGGAAAGGATGGCAGGAAGGAAGATAAAAGGAACAATTAAGTCCCCAGAAAGGAATCTCGTGGCAAAGTCTGTAGTACAAAACAGAAGAACTTACTAATTAAGAGCATTCCCATCACAAGCAAGCAAGCACAAAATGATGTAAAATAATCTTGAGAGGCATTAGGAGGAGACAAGATTTGAGCTGGTTTTTGAGGGGGAGGAGGACTCCCTAAGGTGTAAAGTAACTGATGGCAGAGGCTAGCCCCTGTCGGAGCCTGACCAGCAGCTTCAGAGCCCTTCTTCCTTCTCACACAGTTCACACAGACCAGCAGGCAAGAGCACAGGTGTGCACCTCAGACAGACGTTTCCATCCGGCTCATTATGAACTCAGGTAAGTCGTTAACCTCTCTAGCTACCAATAAAATCGTAAGGGAATTCAATTCATGTAATATGTCTGGCACATAATATCAGTCGGCCCAGTGTCACGTTACCAGTCAGCATTTACTTCCCCCTGGGTGGTAAAACTAAAGAGGGTAGTTTGCAAAGACATTTTACACAGGCAGGCTAGAAATAATGTTGTATTTTCCTTTTACCTGCAATCTTTAGGGATAAACTCATTCTTATTTTTTATTTTTTTTAAAAAAAAATTTTTTTTTCAACGTTTATTTATTTTTGGGACAGAGAGAGACAGAGCACTAACGGGGGAGGGGCAGAGAGAGAGGGAGACACAGAATCAGAAACAGGCTCCAGGCTCTGAGCCATCAGCCCAGAGCCCGACGCAGGGCTCGAACTCACGGACCGCGAGATCGTGACCTGGCCGAAGTCGGACGCTTAACCGTCTGCGCCACCCAGGCACCCCGACTTAGCATTATTTTAGAACAAGGGCAGGCCATACAGTCTCTGTCCTAACTATGTCTCAACTCTGTTGCTGTATGTAAATGAATGTGGCTATTTGCAAAGGGTGGTGGCTGGATTGGGCCTGAGGACCTAGTCTGCTGACCTCCATTTTCAGAGAGTGTATAAGCCTAAATGTTTGGTGGGAAGGAATATGCTATTGATAAAGAATTTTAAAAGTTTAAATAGCTGGGGCTGACATTAGTAAAGCCAGTATCTAGAGTCTTGGTTGTAAGCTTCTTAGAATGTGAACAAGACAATTAAATTATAGTTACAAACCAAAGCCTGCCTGGGAGTCAGATCTTGCTTATCAGTCCTAACAGGGTGACCCTTGGGCACATTTACCTCTGGGCTCTAAAGACTGTACGGAAATTCTGTGGTTAAGTCCTAACACTTAAGGGCTGATGCTCAGAAGACTGAAGGGATCTGCCATATTGGCCAACCGGCTGCCAGCACAGCAGGTCCACGCTCTAGAAGCAGCACGGTCAGGGACTGTTTGGCCAAACTTCAAGAGGTGTTAAGTCCTGACTCTCCATTCAAGATTTAAATAGAGGATGGGACACCTGGGTGGTTCAGTCGGTTAAGCATCCGAGTTCAGCTCGGGTCATGATCTCATGGTTCGTGGGTTGGAGCCCCATGTGGGGCTCTGTGCTGACAGCTCAGAGCCAGGAGCCTGCTTCAGATCCTGTGTCTCCCTCTCTCTTTGCCCACCTCCCACTTGTGCTCGCTCTCAAAAATAAACATTAAAAGATAAAAGATTATATCCATCATCTAAGTTCATAAGTCCTCCAGAGACTGCTATAAACATCTGAGGTTATTTTTTACCAAGATTTTACTTTTTTTTTTTTTTCCAGTAATCTCTATACCCAACATGGGGCTTGAACTCACGACCCCAAGATGAAGAGTTACATGCTCTACCTCCTAAGCCAGCCAGGTGCCCCTAGACATGTAATTTGATTTGATAAAACATTCTGAGCACAGTTGTTGGAAACTGCAAAATCAGCATGTGTCAACTAAAAGTCTTGTGCCTTTTAGAGACTGAACTTCCTTCCTGCTTCAAGGAACTGGTGTAAGTGAGGATGCATTTCACTATCTTGCAGAAGAGCTCCTGACCGACATGGATTTAGAATTTAGAAGTATGTATACCGTATTTAGAAGCAAAAGTATTACATTTCTTTCATCAAAAGTCTATTATCCAGTGTCTCTACTCATTCACATATATTACTCTCTAATGTGTACTGAAAATATTTCACAGAAGGCTGGCTAAATAATTAAGTTACTACTCAAATTACTCCTTTCCATCAGCTTAGGACATCAGTCTCCCATTTCTCCTACAATCAATGTAAGAACTAAAATAATCCTTTCCTGATGAAAATTCAACTTTAAATTTCATAATCTTAAACCCAAAATGACAGGTTTCTTGCTACATGCAGCTGAAATGCATGGTGTGCTGAGACCCCACGTCACTGGGGAAGGGTAACTGTTCCAGAGGAATGAGTGGGAGGGACAGAGCCCGCTTAGTAGGTGATAACCTTTTCTGCCTTCATATACTACAGTGGGCTTACATATTTAAACATTTGAAGTCTGTACCTTCTAATTTATTTTGTGTGTTCAGCCTACTAAGTTTACTGGCAAGCATTCAAGTTCCTCTAATCAGGGTTTCTGAGAAATGAAATGAAGGCATAACCTCTTGGAGGCGCTAGGGAGACAGGTAGCAGGTGATCAGCTCACTTTAAAGAAACTCCATCTGTCACCAGTGCAATCAAGTGGGTACCATGAAAAGAGTCACAGGAGGAAGGGGAGGAAGAAGAGCCCCATGTGGCAGGGAGTGGGGCTAGGCCTCCAGCTAAAGCAGCTACTGGCACCACAGAGCAGAAGTTTCAAAGGGCTCATTCCCCCAGCACAACAGGCAAATGCACTAACACACAGTACTCCTACTACAAAGCAGAAGAACAAGAAACACAGCTTAGCTCAAAGCCAAAAGGACCCCTCAGGCTTCCTCTGCCTTCAAGCACACACGACTGCCACCGACAGCTTGACAAAGCCATCGAAGAAAATGGGAACTTACCCCGGGTCAAAAACACCTGGAGTGCGACAGGTTGGTCCAGAACAGGACTGTAACATCATTAGCCGGTAGTTCATTTTCCCCAAAAGCTCTGGGTCTATACTTTTAGCAATGTTCGTGATTTGGTCTGGGTCTGCAGTCAGGTTGTAGACTTCCACAAACACCTACAAGAATGAAGATGGAGGAAAGAGAAGAGCAAGCATTATATTTGAAATATTCCTCATGTGAGTTTTTAAAAAAATGTTTACTTTTCAGAGAGAGAGAGAGGGAGAGAGCGAGCGAGCGTGAGCGGGGGAGAGGCAGAGAGAGAGGAACATACAGAATCCGAAGCAGGCTCCAGGCTCTGAGCTGTGAGCGCAGAGCCCGATGAGGGGGCCTGAACTCACTGAAAAGTGAGCTCTCAAACAGTGAGATCATGACCTGAGCTGAAGTTGGACCCTTAACTGACTGACCCACCCAGGTGCCCCTCGTGTGAATTATTTCTAAGTGGGAAGGGAAGAGCAGCGCCCAGGAGAACATTTTCTGGTCGCAAGATCCTAAAGGAGCCCATGGGTATACATGAGACTATGTTAAAATGCTTCAGGTCTGTGGCCCATGCTGGAGAGGAGCCTCTGGCACACCCTGGGGCTTCAAGCAGAGGCAGGAGGGGACATTTATGACCTTATGTAATAAAAGCAGAACAGAAGGGAGGACCCTCAAAGAGCGAGTCTCAGAAACTAGACTTAACAGTAATATTGTTATAGAAGTGAGAGTTGACATTTGAAGGTTTCTGCCTTAGAACTGTTAAGATTCAAATGAGAACAGATCTGAAAGTACAGTCACTCGTGCTGTACAGATCCTAAAGTTTCCTGTTTTAAAAGCAGTGTTGGATGGCTTCCCAAGTGGGGAAGGATCTAACCCTATTGTTTCTAACATTAGCTCTAATATCACCATCCCCCCCACTCTGTACTGTGTTCTCCTAAGTGGAGTTAAGTGATAGGCTAGGAAGATGACAGGTAAACATCATGGGGGAAGGAGAAACAAGAATGGGCTTTGGACAATAGGCAACAGAGCTTCTTTCAAAGTGCTCGGGAGCTACAAATGGCGAGCAAGTCCATTTCTGAGAAACACAATGAGCCTCGGCTCCCCGTGGCAAGATGTGGGTTGGCAGGTGAGCACAGGCAGATAGAGTGTGAAAGCACAAGGGACTGCAGTGCAGGAGATCCTCAGACGACCCACACTGATCTGTGCTGGCTAAAAACCACCTTGCCTTTTTTTTTTTTTTTTTTAATATTTTTATTTTGAAAGAGAGACAGAGTGCAAGCAGGGGAGGGGCAGAGTGAGAGGGAGACACAGAATCTGAGGCAGGCCCCGGCTCTCAGCACAGAGCCTGAGGCGGGCGGGGCTCAAATCCACAAACTTCGAGATCGTGACCTGACCAAAGTCAGACACTTAACTGACTGAGCTACCCAGGTGCCCCTAAAAGCCACCTTCTTATGAGGATGGAAACTCCTGGTCCTGCCCCCCATTGCTCATCTATTTAAATGAGCAGCTCTGGACTGTGCTGTTGTGGGGACACAAGTTTCTGAACAAGCTGGCTGCCAGTAAGCCTTCTAGGAAATGTCCCAAACTCCTTACAGCTCCACAGAAGTCAAGGTGTCTTACTCTGACCCCAAACTATCAGAGAAGCAAACAGACCAGGCTTGCAACAATCTGAAAAAGTGGACTGTGTATTTAAAGAGTGTTTGGGTGGTGGTAGGCGTGGAGAGAATCCCATCTGGAAAGATCACAGAGAGGCGCAGTATGGCCTCGTGGATTCCATGTTCTTCACTGAAGGAAGCCTGAATGGAAGTACAGATAAGAAACCTATCTTCCCCAGGGAACATCCTTGGACTTGCTCTTCTGCTACCAAGTCCAGCCAACAAAGCACTGGCACGAAACACAAGGGGGTGGGGGAAGTGGGGACCTTCTTACCTCCTGGTCGTCAAACTCACAATACTGTAAATTCCACTGTGTTGACATGGTCCTCACACAGGCATAGGTGTTATTGTAAGCATCTTCACAGACACAGTCTGGGAAGCATTGCTGCAGGGAGATTTAAAGAGTTAAATGAAAACAGTTCTTCTAATACGTAACACTGGCCTATAGGGGCAACCAAGTTGGCTCAAGCCAGACCTACAACTGGACCGAAATCAGGCAACCTTCCATGGAGAAGCAAATCAATAGATATGGGGCTTTGTTTCTTTTGGCCAACCTAAGGAACATGTGTTGGTGGTAGTTCTGTTCGTACTCTTGCCATCCTTGTCTGCTAATCTCCTGCCGAGAACTCGTGGTAGTGAGCGACTGTAAAATGGGTGGGACAGATGGTAAGGAGACAGAATCAATCTCCTGTGAGTCGTGTCTATGGTATATTAAAGAGCGCTAGCCCTAAACACTTGGATAAAAAGGCTAAACGAGCTTTGTGGAACCAGCTGCAGGTAAGTTATTTTTTCATGTTTTCCTTACCAACTTCTGGTCGGTTCTTCACTACATCCTTACACGTTGGCATTAGGCTTCTATCTAGAGTCGACTCTCCTATTTCCCACTCTCCAAAGTGAAGCCAATGTGCTCTTACCACCTCCGTCACCAGTCTGACCGCCACCAATGCAAGACACTTATGATGGCAGTTACACAGAACTGTGGCAACCCCACTTCTCTACTGAGTGCCACTGATAGCTTCCCTAATAAAAAACGGTACTGCTGTTGGGAAGAGGTATAGATAAGAATACGGGCAGATAGATACACGCACTTGTTATAAAAACTGCAAGAATTCAAGGAGCACATTCTGCCAATAGATCACAAGCATCATTTTCAGGACTACTGAATTTACTCTTCATCTACTAATCTCCACAGTCAAGTGAAAGAGGACCAAGACTCAGATTTGGGGTTTTAGTACCTGACATGTCTGAACCAATGCCTTGCTATGCTATTGGTAAGAAAACCGTCTAAGCCAACTCACAGATACTCCGGGACTCAGGGAAGGACATGTTGGGTCGGTGACATTACGGCCTTCTCCTTGATACTCCACCAAGACATCAGACCGCCACGTCAGATTACTGGTACCTCTCTGGAAGGAAGAACAAAAATGGTTTCTATGAGGAATACAGAATGTGATAAGGATCACAAAGTTTTATTCTATTACTTCAGGGGACACGGGAGTCAAAGCTGGGTGGACTGTACATTCGGCACCTAAAGAGAATGACAAAACCTAATGCAGATGAAGGCTTCTGAGTATTATGTTTGGTATTTACAGAGCCCTTACAAGTGATGGTCAAATACTTTGAGCATTTAGTAGTTACTTCCCAAGACTACTTCTGAGAAGCAGGTCAGGAATGGAAACTATAAATGATATCTAAGAATTCTTAACTCATCTGAAGAAATTTACAGGCTAATACACACAAGGACAAAAATTAACCACAGCTTATGCGTTAAGGACTATAAGGTTCAAAATTCTTCTCGGTTAGAATGTTGATACCATACGTAAATGAACCCATTTAGTCTTCACTGCACATCCGTGGAGAGAAAGGAAAGAAGCACCAGCATTTGAAATAGGAGCGCTGAAGACAGGCTCACACATGGTGAAAGGAGGAAGGCGACAGAAGTAAAAAGTTCTGGATCAAAAGGACAACAGGAGTACTGGAAGGAAGAACATGGGGTAGTAAGGTTTCCCCAAATCCAGCTTTCAGACAAGGGTGGCAACCACACAGAAAACGGCATGGACAGGAGGCTGCCCACTTGTTCTGTAAACAGCAGCAGGTGGTGGGAAGCAGCGGGAGGCTCTTAAGCAGGGAAGTAACACAATCAAGGCTGTCCTTTAGAAAAGTCATCCCAGTAGCAGAGTCTAGAGATGGGGTGGAGAGATGGAGCTAGGGAGATCGGGTTAGAATGTGCTCTTAAGATGGTCTTCAGCCTTACTAATCAAAGTCTGCTTTGCGGTGTTAAAGAGGAGATGGCAGGCCCAGAATGGAGTCACTTGTGCTAAACCCTACATCAACAAACCTAGACTTAATACTTACCCTAACCCAGTTGAGTGTCAACCCTCCAGGAATGTAACCTTTATTTAACCAGTCAACTTGAAATTACTTGGTTAGTACTAGGGAGGTAATCTGTCCGATGGGTCTTTCTGTTCTCCTCAGGAGGGTGACCACGCATGAAACGATGCATTCTTTGTTGATAATTTCCTTTAGCTGCCTTCCTGCCTTAAAAAAAACCCTTTCGTTTTCTACACCTCTCCAGAGTGCCCTTCTATTGTAGAGAAGTTGCTGCCTGATTCATGAATCACTGAATAAATTTTTAACAGACTGGGTAGTAGGTGCCAGGAGCTGAAGCAAACTTCTGACAGCATTTAGGGACCATGAGAGCCACAGGCGTGATAATCGCAAATCCATTTTTGAGTTCATGATCTTTTCGCCATTTCTGAGGGCTGAGGGTCTGACTTAAGCTCCTGGTCTAACTGGCTTTCCAGTCCAGGGCTCAGCTGGTCACCTTGAGACAGCAGAATGTTCCATTCAGAACCCAACTCCCCAGCCCTTCGTTCAATCTGCAGTTCCCCAGTTATTTGCAATCTCTTTCCAGTCCATAATCCCCATTTACTGGAGTTTACGGGTTGAGTCCACGCTGGGAATCGCTGGTGGTACATATGGCCTTCTCTTGGCCAGTCTGCAGTAAACATTTCATGGTTCCTGCTGTTATGTTAAGGTGTGTGTTTGTCGTCTTTTGTGTAGATAAAAACTATTGCTAATGAGGATCTTTGAAGCCAAATAGCCTGAAAAATTGGTGGACACGAGTATTTTAGAGCGCTTGCCACCTCAAGAAGACTCCTGTGATAGGATAAACCAGTCACGGAATGGGTTGGATGGACAGGTGGTCACCCACCACCTTCTATCCAATGAGCTACACTAAAACACCAACCCCCAACCCAGTGGTACATACTGTTTAGGTATTCAGACTGGCTCAGAGAAATCCAAAGCCTTAGCTAATAGGCATCTTAAACTCTAAGTCGAGTGTACCACCTTCTGGTACATGTGCTTATTTTATATCTAACAACTATGGTACCTGAGGTAATATCTACAACAATAGCAAAATCTTCCTAAAAACAACCCAGAGCCCAGGCTTAAAATGGCCCTTATGTGGACAAGTAGAGAAGATCACTCATTTAAGAAACATACCTGACTCTGCCACACCTGGCTGGCAGCCTCAGCCAGCACCAGAACCTCTCCCCAGTGACCTCTTGTCACGCCACACCCAGTGGGCTGCTTTGTCTGGCACTCGAGCTCCCCATGAGCACCCCTGCCCTGGTGGGGCCAGCTCTGGTGCCCGCAACAGCTACGGCTGGACTTTGTAGACAGCAGCACCCGAAGGCTGCCCTGCCCACAGCCAGCTGCATCAGAGAACTGCCTTGCACATCAGTGAGTTAACATAAACTGCAGGCCAGTCATAACAGGAGGGTGCATGCAGCCCATGCAGGGGACATCCCTGGGGCACATGGCCTGGGTGACCAGGGGAGTTGGCACTACTGGCCCCATAGGATGGATATCTTTGGCATAAAGCCACTTCAAGACTGGGAGATGTAACTGATCTACTTAATAGAACAAATACGTGGAAACAGAGAGGCAAAGTGAGACAAAGGAGTATGTTCCAAAGAAAAGAACAAGACAAAATCTTAGAAAAAGAAATAAAGAAGATGGAGGTAAACAATCTACCAGAGAAAGAGCTGATGGTCATAAAGATGCTTACCAAAGTAGGGAGAAGAATGAACAATGAGAACTTCAGACAGAAAATATAATCAAGAACCAATCAGAGCTGAAGAATACGCTAAATGAAATGAAAAAAATATATATGTATATATACACACATACACACACACACACACTAGAGAAGATTAGATCAGGAACAAGACTATGTTGCCTCCTGCCACTTTTATTCAACATAGGGTTGGAAGTCCTAGCCACATCAGATAAGCAAAAGGAAAGACACCCAAATTAGAAGAGAAGTAAAACTGTCTCTATTTACAGGCAACAGGATATAGAAAACTCTAAAGACTCCACCAAGAAAGTATTACAATAAATGAATTCAGTCAAGTTGCTGGATACAAAATTAATACACGTTAATCTGTTCATTAATAATGAACTGTAAGAAAGAGAGATTAAGAAAATACCATTTACAATTGCATCAAAAAGAATACCTAGGAATAAATTTAACCAAGGAGGTGAAAGATCTATACTCTGAAAACTAAGACAATGATGAAAGAAATCGAAGATGACCCAAATAAATGGAAAGACATACTGTGTCCATGGACTTGAAGGATTAACATTGTTAAAATGTCCACACTATCCAGAGGAATCCATTTATTCAGTGCAGTCCCTACCAAAATACCAACAGCATTTTACAAGAATAGTCCTAAAATTGTATGGAACCACAAAAGACCTCAAATAGCCAAAGCAATGTTGAGAAAGAACAAAGCTAGAAGTATTACGCTCCCTGATTTCCAACTATATTACAAAGCTACAGTAATCAATACAGCATTGTACTGGCACAAAAAACAGACACATAGATCAATGGCACAGGACAGTCCAGAAATAAACCCATGCTCGTACAGTCAATATTTGACAAAGGAGGCAAGAATATACAATAAGAAAAAGATGGTCTCTTTAATATATGGTCTGGGAAACCTGGACACTACATGCAAAAGAATAAACTGGAGCACTTTCTTACACCACATATATAAAAATATACTCAAAATTGATCAAAGACTTAAATGTTAGACCAGAAGCCATAAAACAGCTACCAAAAAACATAGGAATATTTTTTTTGGATTGGTCTCCTGAGGTAAGGGCAAGAAGGCAAAAATAAAATTAAAAATTGGGCAGGGGAGCCTGGGTAGCTTAGTTAGTTTTAAATGTCCAACCCTTGGTTTCGGGTCGAGTCATGTCTGACAGTTCGTCAGAGCCCCTCTGCGCTGACAGCATGCAGCCTGCTTGGGATTCTCTTTCCCTCTCTCTCTGCTCCTCCCTTGCTTGTGCTCGTGCTCTTTCAAAATAAATAAACTTAGAGAAATGGGCAGAGGGCTTGAACAGACACTTCTGCAAAGACAACAAACAGATGGCCAACAGATGCATGAAAGATGCTCACATCACTCATCATCGGAAAATTCAAGTGAAAACCACAATGAGATACCACACACTCATCAGAATGGCTAATATTCAAAAGATAAGAAGTAACAAGTATTGGTGAGGATGTGTAGAAAAGGGAACCTTCATGCACTGTCGGTGGAAATGTAAAATGGCACAGCTACTATGGAAAACAGAACTACTCTAGGACCCAGTAATCTCACTTCAGGGTGTTTAGGCGAAGAAAATGAAAAGACCAATTTGAAAAGATATATGCACCCCTATGTTCACTGCAGTATTTGCAACAGCCAAGATATGAAAGCAACCTAACTGTTCATGGACAGATGAAGCTTATATACGTATATACATACATGCATATATTTATATAAAATAAACTACGACTCAGCCACAAAAAAAAGAATGAAATCTTGCCATTTAAGACAACACGGTAAGACCTAGAGGGTATTATGCCAAGTGAAATAAGTCAGAGAAAGACAAATACCATATAATTTCACTGATACGTAGAATCTAAAACAAAACAAAAACAAAACAAAAAAACCCAAATGAGCAAAACAGAAATGGACCCAAAGATACAGAGAACAGTTTGGTGGTTGTAAGAGGCGAGGAGATTAAAAGGTACCAACTACAGGTTATTAAATAAGACACAGAGTGCTCGCTTTGGCAGCACATGTACAAGACCCAGAAATGCAATGTACAGCATAGGAAATATAACTTAATAACTTTGGTGACAGAAGACAGCTAGATGAATTGTGGTGATCACTTTGTATTATATATAAATGTCGAACACCTAAAACTAATATAATATTGTACCTCAACTACACTTCAATTAAAAAAAAAAGAAAAAAGAGATGTACTTGAAAGGGTTCCTGAATTAAATGAAAATGGGATACCTATTTTAATTGATATGCAGGTTTCCAAAAGGCTTCAAGATTCCAAAACAGCCTCACTGAAAGATTCATTTCAAAAGGTCAAGGAAAATTAAAGACAAAGGTACCTCAAATAAAAGACGTCACAAATGACCTGACTCCCACACTTCTATCCTTCTTTACAGTAGTACTCTTGTTTTACTAATTCTGTCAAAACTGCCTTTCCACTCTGAAGAGATTTAAAAGTTACTTAAAATAAACCTACCTGCGGTTGCAAGTGATCCTTCTCAGATCTATTTCATTCCTTGGTCAAAGACCAGACTAAGTGCCATAGCTAAAGAATTTCCTAAAGCCAGGGAAGAGCCCAGAGTTTTTTTTTGAAGAGTTTAGAATCCTTACCAGGGCCTATGACCCCAGGCTGCTATATTTATCAGCTTCCACATATGTTGGCAGGACCTTGTGAAGGCCAAAAATGGATGCAGGAAGTAGAATGGCATAATCCCAAGGATGATGATATTCAGGGTCCTTGGTCACCAGCATAGCTCTCTTAAGGACCATAAAGAGCTGAAATATACCAACTGATATTTTTTTAAATGCTTATTTATTTTGAGAGAGAGAGTGCACATGCATGAGCAGGGGAGGGGCAGAGAGAGAGAGGGAGAGAGAGAATCCCAAGTAGGTCCTACACTGTCACTGCAGAGCCTAACTTGGGGCTCAATCTCACGAACTGTGAGATCATGACCTGAGCTGAAATCGATAGTCAGCTGCTTAATGGTCTGAACAACCCAGGTGCCCTCACCAAACGATATTTTAAAAGCCATTCCTAGAGTCTTCCCTGCCTGCACTAGTTGGTCTGTTCATCAAATATGAAAATAAAAGATGAATCCATGGCAGAGTCGGAAGTCTGTTTGGAAATGTTCTTCTATGGCACTTCTGACTCTGTACAATCTGCTCAAGCTGCCCTATTTGTAAATGGATTATTTCCTGAGATTCGTGGGTTAATAAAAAGACAGGATGAGAGGCCACTGGCCTGACTGAACTTGTGACCATAGCCAAACACTTTGAGAGGACTTTGGACCAAAATCATAAACAGAAGTCTGCCAAACCAATGGCCTTTACTGGGTCTTCCATATCATACCCTCCTAGAAGTGCATCATCAAATGGCTGGTCCGGGGGCCATTATCTCACTTGTAATTAACTACGAAACTTTAGAGCAACTGTCCTGAAAGCTCCTACACAAATTCCTCGATGCTCCCAAGGGAGAGCTCCCATGTGGGGCCCTTCCCAAAACCGACAGGGAAACTCCTACCAGTAATACCCTTGAACATCTAAGGGGAAACTAAAATTAATGAAGTATACTTTGCTAAATTCTATAGCTACCAAGGCTATGCTTTCTATTTTTTAATTTAAAAAAAAATTTTTAAATTTATTTTTTTTAATGTTTATTATTTTTTGAGAGACAGAGACAGAGGGTGAGTGGGGGAGGGGCAGAGAGAGAGGGAAACAGAATCCCAAGCAGGCTCCAGGCTCTGAGCTGTCAGCACAGAGCCTGACACGGGCTCGAACCCACAAACCTCGAGATTATGACCTGAGCCATAGTCAGATGCTCAACTGACTGAGCCACCCAGGTGCCCCTACACTTTCTACTTTAAACCCCACTCTCATAGGACATCAAATTCCTCAGAGTGAAAAGAAAGTTTATATACTAGGGGTATCTAATCAAGTTTAGACAGAATTTCTACCTCAAACCAGGACAAATGACTTTGTGACCTTTTACTAAAAAGCCTTCTTTTTGGCTCTGTGATATAGCCCCGATGTATTAGGTAGAGACCTCCTTTCTAAATTTAAAGGGCCAATAAGTTTTGCTTCTAATAAGACCTCACCCTACAATTTCCTGACCAACCTGAACCTGATCTTCCATTCTTTATACTTTGTCCTTGATATAAATGAGGAGGACTTCCAACAAAACCCCCCTATTTTAACTGAGATGCCTGAAAATCTGTGGGCCACTTCTAATTCTGACATTGGGAGGATAACAAGTGCAGAGCCTACAGAAATTCACAGATAGGACTAAACTTATTCTTATGTTGCCCCAATATCCATTAAAGCATTAGGCTATCCAAGGCCTCACACCTTGCCCAGGGGTTAATCGTTCCCTGTTCCAGGCCCTGCAACAGGCAGATTTTGCCAGTCTGGAAACCCAACGGGAGAGGATGGTGACTTGTCCAGGACTTGAGAGCTATTAACAAGTTTTCCCCATTTCCCAGTTGTCCCAAATTCAAATACCTAAGTTTTACCAGACTCAAATGGTTCAATGTTATACACCTGTTCAACCTTTTCCAGCATCTCTGTGAACTCTAGCAGCCAATATCCATTTGCTTTTACTTGGAACAATCAATAATACACCTGGACAGTCAGGCCTCAAGGATTCATTGAGGTCCCTTATTTCCCCCATGTATTCCACCAAGATTTCATCCTCCACCAGATCCTGGGAAATCGATCCTTTTACAATATGCAGACCATCTCTTTCTATGCTTGTTTACCAAAGAGGTCTCCATAAAGAGTTCCGCGGACTTGCTGTAGCAGTTAGGTGAAAAGGGACATAAAGTCTCTGAGGAAAAAATCTCATTTCTAGACATTGTTGATTACCCTAGGTCATAATCGAAGCACGAAAGGAATCCAGTTATCTCCAAAAAGGATTAAGCTAAGCATAGCTTTGTGGATTTCTAACCTAGCTGGCTATTACACATTACGGGTTCCTAATTTTTCTCTGTTGGCTTCCCCACTCTATGAATTTACTGAGACATCAGTCCCTGAACCCCTTGAATGGGAAGATAAACATGAACGGGCCTTTTTAGGACTAAAATAAGCACTAGAAGAACCGCCCACCCTAGAGATACCAAACCAACCAAACCAAAAGCTTTACATCTTATTTGTGTGTGAAAGAGATCATCAAGCACAAGAAATGCTGATGCAAGAACAAGGCAATAAATACAGGCCTGTTACAGCATACGGCTCAACTCCCCTGCTAAAGCCTGTGCAGCCAGGCTCCAGCTCCAGCAGCAGTTAGAAGCCTCGGTGAATTTAACCTTAGGAAATGACATTTCTTTACACACCCCAAACACAGCTTAAAGCCTTCGTAATTCCAAAAGGACTCACACTTCCAACACTTTTCTGCAAGCAGACTAACCTCCTAGGAACTCTTTCGACCCCTACCCCCTCATCTGCATCGTAAGTGTCAGGACGTTCTTAATCCTGCTCCATTTACTGCTCCTGCCTGAGCAAGGGAACCTGGGACTATGGGGTAGTAATGTCCCATTCTGTGACACTGCATCCTGATTTACAAGACATCCATCCCCCTTTTGACTAATCCTGAGTAGTTTTATTTATTGATGGGTCACACTATAAATACGAGAAAGGGAACTTCCAAGCAGGTTATGCTGTTAATCTCCCACAAGCTCACTCGGCCCAATAGGCAGAGCTCTATTCTATGCCCCCACCTCAGCATGCGAATTCCTGAAAGGTAGACCTGTTACACTGAGAGCCAGCAGGCCCATGATTTGGGGATGTTATGGTGACAAAGGGGTTTTCTTATGTCCACTGGGACCCCAATCAAAAATGGGCAAGTAAACTTCTTACTGCCATTCTTTTACCCTCTGAACCTGCTGTCATCAAAACTGAGGCTCTCACTAAAAAGACTGAACCTGAGTATCAGGGAAATACCCTAGCTGGCTTTCATGCAAAGGTAGCAGCGACAGAACTTGTACAGGTTGTGGCATATGTGGATCAAGTCTATTCTGCTTCTACAAAAAATGACATCTTGTTGCCAGAAGTTTGCCATGTGGGGCAAAGGGTGAGGTCTCATCCTTGCAACGTGGCAACATTCTGTTCCCGACACAGAGAAATTAAGATTGTAAGACAATGGTTGTAAACTTAATAAACGACTGGGGTTACAGGAAAATCAAGACCTTTCTTCCTGGCTCCTTGGCAAATCCCATTTTGCGGCTTTTGCATTCCTTCCCCAACTATGGTGCATTTAAGATGACGCAAATTTAAAAAACATCGGTGGTGAAACTTCTTTAAAGAACTATAAATGTCTGACCTATCAGGACCATAATCCTGAAAAAACTATTTTTGTTCTCAGAGAACTCAAACCTCCTCTTTCCAGACCCTCTGCAGAAATGCAACTGAATTTCATTCACTTTTCACCTAGCATGGGTTATATTTTCTTGTAGGTATGTCTTCCAGATAGATTGAAGCCTTGCCCTGCTGCAAAGCTGATGCCCTTACAGCAGCAGAGAGACTGTTAGAAAACTTGTTTTCCACTTCGAGTATACCTTCTGTAATCACCAGTGATTGAGTCACCCACTTCAATGGGCAAATCATACAAGCATTAATGAAAGCTTTGCAAACCTCTTGAAATGATCACTGTCCCAATCACCCTCGATTATATCAGGCAAGACTGAGAGAACGAATGGGATCCTCAAACTTACAAATCTCTAAACTTGCTGAAAAACTGGACTCCTTTGACCTAAGGCGTCGCTTCTGGCCTTGACGACTATTCACAGCACCCACTTTGGGAAACGAACTCATTCTACTACATGAGACAGTTACTGGTAGACCAATGTCTATTGGTATACAACTTTCTGTTGATGCCTTGTTTCAAGCTAGCCTGACATGATACTGTAAGTCTTTAACGTCTTTTGCTAAAGCCTATTATCAATAGGTTAACGAAGCTTTCCTGGATCCCAATTCAAAGGATCCTGTCGGTCACAGTCTTAGAGCCTGGTGATTGAATGTCCTGGAAACATCATAAGAAAACAGCCTTCAAACCCCACTGGAAAGGTCCTCACCAAGTGGTTCCTGATCACTAACACTGCTGCAAAACTAGAAGGCACTGAGCCTTGGGTATACACCTCACAGCTTAAGAAGGCTCCGCCTGACATCTGGTCATATACAGACACTGGAAACCTCCAAATCAAACTGATGAGGAAGACAAGCAAATGACATCAAAGTAGACTGCTTCCCCCTGGACCAAGACTTCATACTTTTAACCGAACATGAAATTTTTTTACCTTCCCCTCCTTTCCTTTAATCTTGTCTTGGCCCATAAAAATAACATGCTTGATCCGTTATCTCTCAGGGAAGTGCTAAGGAAGGTAACCTTTCAGACTGCGGGATTTGTCATCAAAGATTCTGATCTACCCATGATGCTAGAGATCCTCTGGTGTTCCCTGTGACCAATTTCTCTTCTATTCCCAATGTTACTACAAATCATGATCGAGCCCCCCACCTCACCCCTTCAAGAAGCCTTTTACCAAGTTTGACTCTTAGAGCTAGAACATCCTCTGCCTTGTTTCACATTTCTCCATTTACGACTGTCATGTGCCGGATTCAGACCCAAGTATTTATGTAAATCTTAGTACACTTGCTCCCTCACGTTTCTCATGATTATATAGGTCAGACCTGTCCCTTTTCACGGAAATATCTCACCAGCAGCACCCACCTCTGCAAGGCATTTAGAATGACTATTTCAGGCTGGGAGATTTTCTTTTCCTATGTGCTAAAAACCTAACTGTCCCCTGGTTTGAACAGGTACACACAGCAAATCCTGTGAATGATCCATTAACACTACCACTTAAACGGAGATGATCTGTGCCCTGATCCAGTCTTTGTGGTGGTTTTCACTCTCCTTGGGCCTATGAATGCTGAGAGAGCTGGCACACAGCCAGGCAATGTCTTAGATTATCTAACTGTGTCCTTGACTTTCCACAGTGAACTAAGACACCTCACTGGTTGACTCTCTTGGATTTATACATCAAGTTAGAAAGAAATTACCAGGAGACATTCATGACTCAGAAATCACCTCCTTTGGCAGATACTTTTCTGGTTATTAGTAAATATAAATTAGAATATGACAGAAACCTCTCCACTCTTTAAGAAAAAATTTTTTTTTTTTTTTTTTTTTTTTTTTTTTTTTTTTTTTTTTTTTGAGAGAATGGGAGCAGGGGAGGGGCAGAGAAAGCAGAAGATAATAGTTTCTGGAAAAAGCTCCTTAGACTCTGGCTAAAGTTGTTCTTGTTAAAAGAATAGCCCTTGATTGTATTTTAGCTTAACATAGAGGTTTCTGTGCTATGGCTATACTGTAGCTGGAATAACACTTCTGGGGAAGTTGAAACTCAGTTGTGTAAGATTCCTGAACAAGCCACTTCGCTCAAAAAGGTGACTCCTTCAGTGGGATCTTTTTTTTTTTTTTTGACAGATTCTGATTGGTTTGGGTCTTGGGGACTACAAACATTGGGAATTATCCTGTCCATAATAATCATCATAATCTTCCTGGTGCACTGTATTCTCTCAAAAGCACTACACAGCCACTAACCATCAAGCAAATGATCTCTCCAAGATTGGAATGTCAGAAAAGGAGTGAAAAGAATGACTGACTCAAAGATTGTGAACCTGGGGGCATCTGGGTGGTTCAGTTGGTTAAATATCCGACTTTGGCTCAGGTCATGATCTCATGGTTCCTGAGTTCAAGCCCCGCATCAGGGTCTGTGCTGACAGCTCAGAGCCTGGAGCCTGCTTCGGATTCTGTGTCTCCCCCTCTCTCTGCCCCTCCCCTGCTTGTATTTGGTCTCTCTCTCTCTCTCAAAATATAAACATTAAAAAAAAAAAAAAGATTATGAACCTGAAGTTGTGGCTTGTGAATATCACAGAGATTAAGCAAAAGATGTCATGACCTATGAATACCACACAAAGGATGGACAAAAGCTGCGAGAACTATAGAGCAGTATCTGAGAACAACACTATGCCTTAAATTCTTATCACTCTCAGTTAAGCTGACAGTCTGATCAAAAAGGGATAACTGTTAAGAAGAAAAAAAAAAAAAAGAGAGAGACAACAGGGACACCTGGGTGGCTCAGTCGGTTAAGCGTCCAACTTTGGCTCAGGTCATGATCTCACAGCTTGTGAGTTCGATCCCCGAGTCAGGCTCTGTGCTGACAGTTCAGAGCCTGGTGCCTGCTTCAGATTCTGTCTCCTTCTCTCTCTGTTCCTCCCCCACTCACACTCTCTCTCTCTCAAAAATAAAGATTAAAATATATATACGTATACATATATATACACACATATTTAAAAAGAGACAACAGTTCTCTCAAAAATAAAGATTAAAAAATTTTTAAAAAATTAAAAAAAAGAGACAACAGGCCCAAAATGGAGTCACTTGTGCTAAACTCCACGTCAGCAAACCAAGACTTAATACCTAATTACAGCCCCCCCTCCCCCCTACCTTGTACTTGTAACCAGTCAACCTGGAATTATCTGGTCAATACTAGTGAGGTAATCTGCCCACTGGGCCCTTCCATTCCCCTTAGGAGGGCTACCATGCCTGAAACGATGCATTTTTTGCTAACGACTTTTTTCTGCCCTCTTTCTGCCTTTAAAAACCTTTGCTTTTTTATAGCTTGGTGGAGCTCCTTTCTATTACCAGATGAGCCACTGCCCAAGTAATAAATCACTGAATGAAGCCAATTTGATCTTTACCTTTACTCAGCTGAATTTTTAACAGCAGTCTATCAGTAACACCTGGGAGCTTGTTAGAAATGCACAATCTCGGGCCCTACTCTACCCTTAATGAGCCATGGTCTGTATTTCAGTAAGATCCACTGGTGATTCATATGCACAGTAAAACTTGAGAAGCACACTCTGAAACAGTGGTTCTCAGGGTGTGTTCCCCAGCAGTATTAGCATCAGGTGGGAACTTACTGCAAATCCAAGTTCTTCATTCCTAGTTGGGGCGGGAAACCATTCCTGATGAACGCAAGTGTGAAAACTGCTGCTCTAATGACTTCAGTGCACCCACTTAACCTGCTGACCACGGTGGGAAGGACTGGTAGCCTGTTCAAGGCCTCGGAACGCCACAGCTGCCTGGAAAGGGGGATGCATAGACAGGAACGCGTCTACTAACCCACTATCCTATAATGAAGCCTGAACAATCCCATACAGGTCAAGGTCTCAGAAATCGTTAAGTCACAGGACTTCAGAAGCCATCAACTCCTCTGCAGGTACCCACTCTACCAACTCTCAGCTGTGGAAGCTGGGAGTCAGGGGAATAGCTTATCTGTCAAACTCGAGTGGACTTTAAAACCCCACACTTGCGCATCGTTAATATGCAGACGAGAAAAGAATATCTGAGAAGTCTACATCAGTTGTCTCAAAATTTTGCTGAATATTAAAATCACAAGGAGAGCTTTAAAAATCCCAACAGCCAGGTTATATCACAGGTCAATCAACCATAATCTTGGGGATGGGACCCAAGCAAAAGTAACTAGTCCCCCCCTCATCTGTGGAGGGTACATTCTAAGATCCTCCCCCATCATGGATGCCAGAAACTGTGGATAGTACCGGACCTTATAGATACTGTTTACTCCTATTACATACATACCTACGATAAAATATAATTTATAAAAAAGGCACAGTGAGACTAACAACAGAATGAATACAATATACTGTAATACGAGTTATGTGAATGTGGTGTCTCTCTCTTGAAATATCTATTGTACTGTACTTACCCTTCTTGGAATAAAATACCCATGTGATGAGATGAACTGAAGGGGATGACACAGGCATTGTGACATAACATTAGGCTACTACTGATCTTCTAATAACACATCAGGAGGAAGATCATTTGCTTCCAGACCGTGGCTGACCATGGGTAACTGAAACCGTGGAAGGTGAAACCACAGATAAGGGGTGACTACTGTATTTTAGTCTCCAGGTGATACTAATGGTCTGGAAGCGTCATTAAACATTTCTGCCAAAGGCCAGATACTATTTAGGGTCTGTGGTTATATAGTTTCTGCTGCAGCTACTTGATTTTGCTGTTGTACAGGAAAGCAGGCCTAGAAAATACATACATGGATGAACGTGGCTGTATTCTAATATAACACTATCTATGGAAGATGGGGGTGGGCTAAATTTGGCTCACAGGGGTGTGCCAACCTCCCATCTCTAGCAGCACCATCCAGAATTTTCTGACTGAAATGTACTGTATCTGTGTTGTTCAAC
This sequence comes from Felis catus, assembly GCF_018350175.1. NCBI lineage: Eukaryota > Metazoa > Chordata > Mammalia > Carnivora > Felidae > Felis > Felis catus. The sequence goes on from NC_058374.1 coordinate 90,004,276, forward strand.
AGTCTGGCTAGTGACACATAGGAACTGAATCCTCGCTTTATCCCTGTGACCTTAAATAGCCGCACGCAGCCAGCAGCTCCTGAATCGGGGCAGGCTAGGGCTGCGAGCTGCTCTGCGACCTTCATACACCAGCGGTCTCACCAGAGTAACTTCCAAAACAAAACAGGAACAAGGAGAAGGGTGGAATCCTAAGCAGTGCTTCCACAAGAATGCAGAGAAATTAACGACAGCTGACACTCCAACAACACAGGGGTTAAGGGCACTGACACCCTGCACAGTTGAAGATCCGCGTGTAACTGTTGGCTCTTTAAAAACTCAACTACTGATGGCCTACTATTGGCCGGAAGCCTTACTAACAACAAAGTCAATTAACATGCTGTGTATACCTATTATATGATGTGTTCTTACAGTAAAGTAAGCTAGAGAAAAGCAAATATTAAAATCGCGAGGAAGAGAATATATACATTTATGGTACTGTATTTCTCGCATCGTAAGCCTGTCATCTGTTTACGAGATGATCTGTCAGCACCTTAAGGGATATAACACACTGTACACGTAGTACATATTGGTAACACTAGACATGAAAAAAGAAAAAACGAGGGTCACCTCGGTGCCTCAGTTGGTTAAGCGTCTGACTCGATATCAGCTTGGGTCATGATCTCCTGGTTCATGAGATGGAGCCCTGCATCAGGCTCTGCGCTGGCAGCACGGAGCCTGCTTGGGATTCTCTCTCTTCCTCTCTCCCTGCCCCTCCCCAGCTCGCTCTCTCTCAAAATAAACTTAGAAGTTTTAACAACAATGAAAAAATGTGAAAAAAACCCCCTCCTATTTACGGGTATAATGATTCACGCATTGGCAACACGTAATGTGGCTGCTTTATGGTGACCTAGTACAGCTGACACGAACGCTTCACAGTAGCCTAGCTTAATGGATGATTATATAACTTTTATGGCCAAAATTTATGGCACACAGTATTACAGGCATATTCATAACACAGCATTGAAAACATGGTTACATTAAAAAACTCTTACCAGTGGTGACAGGCTGACACCCAGTTTCTCCAGTTTTGAGAGAGGCACACGGCATGGTAACGTTATTCTTTGAAAGCACAAATGGCAAGAAAACTAACATATTAATTTTACTTTAAGTATCACTCACCTTATGCCTACCTAAGGATAGGCCATCCACGTCTGTAGAAGCCTTGTACACAACATTCCACACAGTAAATACTTAAGTGATGCTGTTGATACATTTCTTGCTTATAGTTACTAGATTTTTACACAAAGACAAAAACCTACACAAGTTTAACGTCTGGCATGATGACTATTTAAGGACAGAGGATCATCATAAATGTCTTCATCCCAGCATCTTGCTGAGTAGGCTGAGGAGGAGGAAGGGAGAGGCCGGTCTTGCTGTCTCCACACTGGAGGAGGTAGAAGGGGAGGCAGGTGCACTCAGTATAACTTTATGAAATACAGTGTAATTTTTGTCTTTTTTACCATTTCTCTAAAACCGTTTCCATATGGTACCAATCCTTCTTCCACTGTTTACGTTAGCTTCAGTGCCTGTATCATGGAAGGGTCCATGGCACTGAAGACGTTAAAAGCAGTCTTGAATAATGGAAACCCTTCTGCCAGATTGTCCAGTGTCAATCCTCCAAGATCCGTATCTTGAAACCCTTGACCCACCCCCCCCCCTCCTTTTTGCCGTATAGACAATCTCTTTCACAATTTCCTCTACTGTAAATTTTGTGAAGTTAGGCACATGTGGACACAGTTTTCTCCAGTAGGAATTTATTGTTTTGGCCTTGGTGGCTTTTATAGCTTTTTCTACAACGATGACATCTTTGATGGTGTAATCCTTCCAGACTTTCATGATATTCTGGCAGGGTTCTCTTCCATAGTGTTGACAATCCTTTCCACAGAGTAATGTGTGTAATGAGCCCTGAAGGTCAAGGTCCTATGACCCCCTGATCTAAAAACTGAATTAGAGACACTGTGTTTGGGGGCAAGGAGACCATTTCGATGCCTTCAGTGTTGAGCTCATGGGATTCTGGGTGGTCATCCTCACTGTCCAATATCAAAAGAACTTTAAAAGGCAGTCCCCTACTGGCAAGGTACTTTCTCCTGACTTCAGGAACAAACCATTGATGGAACCAATCCAGGAAAAGGTTCTCATTGTCCAGGCCTTCTTGTTGTACAACCAAAAAACTGGCAGCTGGTGTTTATCTTTTCCCTTCAAGGCTCAGGAGTCCTGATCATAAACCCAACTGCATTTGTACAAAACAGCAGGAGTTAGCCTGTCCCTTTCTGCCTTAAATCTTGGTGTTTCCTTCTCTTCCTAATACATGTCCTTCATGGCATTTTTCTCCAGAATAGGGAACCTCTGTCTGCGTTAAAATCCTGTGTAGGCAGATACTCTCAAGGATGTTCTTAATGGCATTGGGAGCTTGTCTGCTGCCTCTTGGTTGACAGAAGCAGCTTCTTCGGTTTCTGTTATATTGGCATTTTTAAGCCACATATCTTTCTAAAATTATCAAACCACCCTTGGCTGACATTAAATTCTCCAGCTTTAGATCCTTCAACTTCCTTTTGCTTTAAGTTGTCACATAATAACTTTGCTTTCTCTTGAATCACTTTAAGAGTCTATAGGTATGTCTTCCGTATAGCAATCCTGTACCCACATAAAAGCTATTATTTTCAATACCAGATAAAAAGGTATTTTGCAAAAAGTGTCAAGTTTTCATGCCTCCTGGCATGGCTGCAGTAATGGCCTCACGAATTTCCTTTTTTATTTTTTTTCCACAGTGGTATTTACACTAGATTAATTTATCTTGAAATGGTGAGCAACTATAGTGGCAGACCTGATCTACCGTACATATCCAGCAATTCAACTTTTTCTTATAATGTCATGACTTTTCTCAGCTTCTTGGGAGCATTTCTAGCATCCCAGGTGCCACTTTGTAAGAGTCCCATGGTGTTATTCAAGGCTTATGGTATTATACTAAATGCAATGAAAAATACATGAGAACGAAAATCATTTACCACCATACCCAGTTTACTAGAGAGACAAACTGTTCATGCAGAGATGATTTGCACCACATGGCATTTTAAGCAGATACTCATGACACTTGAGTTCACTGTAACAACAACTGGAGGTGGCTAGGAAATTATACAAAAATACAGTATGTACTGCAGTTAATTTTATGCACTTATGATTTAATCCTGCCTTGTTAAATTTTTTTACACTTCTCTCGAATGGTGTCATGTATGTTCTGTGGAAGTTTTTTTTTTAATGTTTAATTTTGAGAGGTGGGGGGAGGGTGAGAGAGGGGGGAGGGGGAGAGAGGGAGAGAGAAGGAGGGAGGGAGGGAGAGGGAGAGGGAGAGGGAGAGGGAGAGGGAGAGGGAGAGGGAGAGGGAGAGGGAGGGAGAGGGAGAGAAAGAGGGAGAGAGAATGCAAGCAGGGGAGGGGTAGAGAGAGGGAGACGCAGAATCTGAAGCAGGCTCTGGGCTCTGAGCTGTCAGCACAGAGCCCGAGGTGGGGTTCGAACTCATGAGCTGTGAGATCACGACCTGAGCCGAAGTTGGATGCCCAACTGACTGAGCCACCCAGGCGCCCCTGTGTCAGTTTTGGTAAGTGTTAACTTTTTATGATAGATTTGTATATATTTTATGGTAGTAAGTAATAAAATAGTATCTACATATAAATTATACATGTGTGACATATTTAACCTTTTCTTATTTTTTCAATACTTTTAGGCTACGTAGTTCATTTGCTAGTTTTTAAAAACTCACAAATCTCCAAAATATTTTCCAATGTTTACTGGATAAAACCTGCATGTAAGTGGACCCACGCAATTCATACTCATTCAAGGGTCAACTGCATAGTAATTTCATCCCCATAGTGAAGTGGTTTTTTTCCTAACTAGAAAGGAGACATATAGTATAAAGTTTGTATGGAGAACATTAAAAGATGTAAATTTTCCTTTTACTGATCTATAGATTCAGCAAATCAACCAAAAATCCAATATGAATTTTTTCAGTTAATCTGAAAAGTGGTCTTTAAAGTTTGTATGAGAGGTGGCTAAGATCCTCACAAGGACAATGACAGAGGTGTGCCTTTACAGATTTAATTACACAGCTTTATAACAAGACAAAAATGATACTGGTACAAGGAAAGACACATGTGTGGAACAGAAAAGAAAACGGAGTATTTATAGAGAAAAAAATGAAACTGAATTCCTCATACCATGCCAGAAAAACCAATTCTAGATACACCAAAGACTTCCGTGTAAGAGGGAGAAGTATGAAACTATTCTAAGAAAACCTAGGAGAATTGTTTTTGATCTCGAGGTTCAGAAACCTTTTTATAAACAAGATACAAAGAACACCAACGATAAAAGAGAGGATTTATACATTTAACTCCTGTGTTCTCATATCTTAATGTAGAGCAAGGACAAGTCACAAACAGGGAGGACATCACGGGCAAAAAGATGCACTTCACAAGGGAAGCAACATAAAAAGCATAAATGAAAAAGGATTCACTGATCAAAAACTCAATTAAAAAATGGGCAAAAGATCTGAACAGACGTTTCTCTAAAGAAGACACAGATGTCCAATAAACACATGCCATGATGTTCAACATCATCAGTCGTTAGGGAAGTGCACATCAAAACCACAAGGAGATACCATTTCACACCCACTACGATGTAATAAAAAGATAACAGCAAGTGTTGGCAAGGATACAGCAAATTTTGAAACCTTATACACCGTTGGTGCAGTTGCTTAAGAAATAGTCTGGCAGTTCCTCAATAAGTTAAACATAAGTCACCATACGAAAGAGCAATTCTATTCCCAGGGGTACAGGTATATACCCAACAGACCTGAAAACATCTGTCTGCACAAAAACTTGTACACAGTGTTCACAGCTGCGCTATTCACAGTAGCCAAAAAGGGAAAACCTATCAATTGAGAAATGGATTAACAAATGTGACATATCCATACAATGGAATATTATTTGGTAATAAAAAGGAATGAAATACCGATACATGCTACGACATGATTTCTGAAAGCATTATACTCAGGAAAAGAAACGAGTCACAGGGGCCACATATGATTCTATTTATGCAAAATGGCCACAACTGACAAATCTATAGCAACAGAAAGTAGATCAGAGCTTGCCTGGTGCTGGGAGAGGGAGCGAAGGTGGGGGGAGACTGCTAATACATCTGGGGTTTCTTTTGGGGATGGTGAGAATGTTCTAAATTTAGATTATGGTACGGCTGTACAACTCTGAATATACCAAAATGACTGAACTGTCAACTTCAGTAAACTGTATGAATTAAGTCAAGTAAGCTGTTAAAATGATTCATCTAAAGAAATGCACACACAGTAGTAGGACCAAATAAAGTTTTGGTCTTTTTAAACCACTAGATTGGCAAAAATTAAGCTGTCTGACAGTTTCATATAGAACAAAGGGAAATCACATACGTTGCTGCTGGGAAGGTAAACTGATGACCTCTTTATAAAAATAACTTGGTAATGGGGCGCCTGGGTGGCGCAGTCGGTTAAGCGTCCGACTTCAGCCAGGTCACGATCTCGCGGTCTGTGAGTTCGAGCCCCGCATCAGGCTCTGGGCTGATGGCTCGGAGCCTGGAGCCTGTTTCCGATTCTGTGTCTCCCTCTCTCTCTGCCCCTCCCCCGTTCATGCTCTGTCTCTCTCTGTCCCAAAAATAAATAAAAACGTTGAAAAAAAAAGAAAATTAAAAAAAAAAAAAACTTGGTAATATCTGTAGAAGAGAACAATGTGCAGTTCCCATACCTTGGTATATACACACATGTTCACTGGAAGAAATATATAAAAATGCTCTAACAGCACTGTTAGCTTAACAGAAAGGTTTATCCACTGACAAAACAGGTAATTAAGTTGTGATGCATTCATACGATGGAAATTAGGCATCTGTGAACAACACGTATCAGTTTGGAAACAATGCTGAGTTGAAAAAAGTCCCAGACTACATTCAGTAGGGTATAATTTTTAGAGTGCAAAACAATATCAAAACTAAGGTATTTCGTTTAGGAATATGTACATCATTACTAAAAAATTAAAATCCAGAGAATGGTAACCATGAAATTCAGGAAAAGGATCACTCCCACGGGGCATACAAAGGTAGGTAGGCAGGATGGGGAGAGGCATACAGGGGGATGCACCAGCACTGGGAATACCTGCCTTATTAAACGAGGTGATGAGTTCACGGGGATTTCTTCTATCTCGTAACTTACGTGAGTGACAGGGGCCCTCTCGTATGAAGCATATACTACCTAATAATATGTCGTAACAGGTTCAGGCCAGTAAGAGTCACCTATAATGAGTCACCGTAAACCGCAGCACATTTTAATACTGATCCTCCCAACTTAATATTGATCCTTCCACAGATCCTTAGCTCTGTGCAGTGCCAGACACACAGGAGGTGCTCAAATATTCTTGAGTTAAGTGTGTTTCCTTTAGAATAAATTCCCAGATGGAATTGCTAATGTATTTCTTTTCCTTAAGATTTTATTTTCAAGTAATCTCTGTACACAACGTGGGGCTCGAACTCACAACCCCAAGATCAAGAGTCGCACACTCCACTGACTGAGCCAGCCAGGAGCCTCTTAATGTGTATATTCTGAAGTGAAAGGTCTTGTTAAAGACCTTTAGCCTCCTGACAGCTCATACTGATCACACTTCTGTGAACACAGTCTGAGTAGTTTTTATTTTCTCAGACTTCTGAAAATACTGGGTATAAATCTTTGTAATCTTTGCCAGTATTGTAGGCAATAAAGGCCTTCTTCGGTTAAGCATTTCTTGGATGAGCACTGGAGCAATGTTTTTGCATTTACTGTGGCCATTTCTCATTTCTCCATGAGTTGTTAAGTTACTTCTTTTGCCCACTTTTCTACTGGGATATTAATCTCTGCTTTCTAAGAACTCATCTATTAGGACCAAGTACCCTTTTTCATGTATGTTGCAACTATTTTCTCAGTGTGTCACCTGTCTTCACTTTGTTTATAATGGTTTCTTTTTGGGGCAGTGGGGAGGGAAGGGAGGATACAGAACTCTTTATATGTGGTCCAATCAGTCTTTTAGAAAACTCTTTCCCACCATAGAGAAGAGAAAAATTCTATTTTGTTCCCCAAATTTAGTAGTTTAAGATTTAAATTTTTAAGTCTAAATTTATACACCCTGGAATTTATTTCAGAGTCTTGGCTCAGGCCTGATTGAAGGCTTTATACTCACCAAAATGGGCAATAAAGACATCCCATCCATCTGTGTCTTATTTGGGTTATATCCAGCAATGTCCAAAATAGTAGGACCCAAATCAATGTTGGCAACGAGCATCTATGAGAATGAGGAAAAAAGAAGCAATCTAGAACACAGTTTGTCTGATTTTTCTTTTTTACCTGTAATATAGCTGTTCCCCACCCCATCCAGAAGACAAACAGCATTTACTATTATTATTTTTGTATAGCCTAGACTTACTGAGGTCTACTGACTCACTGATTCAAACATAACTACAATAATTAAAAAACAACAACAACACATAAAGGTTTAATAAGACTTGTAATATAAGCCCCTGGGAAGTTATGTATTTATTCAACCTATACTGTTATTGATCAAAACATTTTTCAAAACTTCTTTGGGACTGCCCGAAGTCTGATGAATTATGAGAAAATGTTGAGCTAATTAATTTATACAAAGTGTTTACAACTTATTTCTATAGTTCACTAAATTTGATTTCAAATGAACTCCTGACATTTTTAAAAGTCTCAAATGTTGGGGTGCCTGGGTGGCGCAGTCGGTTGAGCGTCCGACTTCAGCCAGGTCACGATCTCGCGGTCCATGAGTTCGAGCCCCGTGTCAGGCCCTGGGCTGATGGCTCAGAGCCTGGAGCCTGTTTCTGATTCTGTGTCTCCCTCTCTTTCTGCCCCTCCCCCGTTCATGCTCTGTCTCTCTCTGTCCCAAAAAAAATAAATAAACGTTGAAAAAAAAAATTAAAAAAAAAAGTCTCAAATGTTAAATGCTTTTTAAATTTATTTTTTTATTTTTAGAAAAACAGAGCACGCACGAGTGGGGAAGAGGGGCGGAAGGGGAGGGGGAGGAGGAGAGGGAGCAGGAATGGGGGTCCCGAGCCTGACATGGGACTCAATCTCACAACCCTGGGATCATGACCTGAACCGAAATCAAGAGTTGGGACACTCAACCGACTGAGCCAACCAGGTGTCCCAAAAGTTAAATACTTTTTACCAAGGAGGATATTAGCCCTTTTCATAGTTTCTCAAAGTGATTAACACATACTAAAAAATGTTTGCAATAGGCTGGAGACCACAGAAAACTTATTCCAACAGTGCACTGATAAAAGGTTCCTTAAAGAGCACAGAACTTAAATGTGCTACATAAACATTCTAGAAATTAAAGTTATTGTCCTGCATTTATACCTTGCCTTATTCCTTTAGTTTATTAGACTATTTTCTTTCTGTACACAAATCCTCGTTAGAACCTACACCAGAAGAGTCTAATACAATGGGACCACATATGCAATTTAAAATTGTCTAGTGACCATATTAAGGTGAAAAAAAAAAAGAGGGAAATTCATTGTATATATTTTATTTAACTTGACATTAACAGGTACGTGTGGCTGGTGGCTACTGTAGGGGACAGTGTAGGCCTATACAGGACCTAAGCATACACCTGAAGTCACTTCAGTCACAGGCTAGGAAAACCTTTTAGAATGGTGAAGACAATCCACCATGGAAACTAGGGGCACTAATGTTTACCGAGCACCTATTCTGTGCCAGTATTTACCGTTTATCCTCAATTAATCCTCACCACAACTGTAGGATGCAGTATATTTCCCCCATTTTACAGATGAGAAAATGAAAGAGAAGTAACTGAAACAAAGCCAACAGCTCGTAACTGGAAAAGCTACCACTTACTCAAAGGAAACTAAGTCTTCAACATTGTTGAGAAAACTTAGAGCGTCTTAGGAAAGGCCAAATGGGGATTCCTACCAAGTCAGGAACTTTTAATTTAAAAACAAAACCGAAAGTACAGACATGAAAGGCAAGAAAGCATCTTCAGGGCAATATCCAGGGGCCAGCTCTCCTGTGGCTATGATGGCTCTTGTAGGGCAGACCAAAATGCTTATCTTGGCTGTGAATCATTTAGTGTAATGCTGCAGCTGTCAGAAATTACCACTCAGTGGCAAGCCACTCACGGGAAAGGCAATCCGTATGTTATTGGGGAAAAAACCCACAAAAATGACGTCTCTAGAGATTATACAAGACCCAGTGTAAGAAATACCTTGCCTAATTCCAAGACTCCCAGACAGACTGAACCGCTCTGAACACAGTCAAGAAGACTGGGTATGAATACAGAAAAGATCGTGTCAGGAAAGAGCAGCACCTATGTTACCTTCGGAATCAGATCAAGGCAACAAGACCCTGACACGTGACTAAAAGATCTTCAGTCATGTCTAAAACATAAATGACGTAAAGCCAATTCCACAGGTATTAGTAATAGGACCAAGGCAGTTTCATAAGAAAACAAAAAAAAAGTAAACACCAAAATAATAAAGCCTGTAGAGATATAAAATAGTGACTGCCTGGGGGTGCCTGGGTGGCTTAGTCGGTTGGGAGTCCGACTTCGGCTGAGGTCATGATCTTGCAGTCTGTTGAGTTCCAGCCTCACGTCAGGCTCTGTGCTGACAGCTCAGAGCCTGGAGCCTGCTTCAGATTCTGTGTCTCCCTCTGCCTGTGCCCCTCCCCACTCATGCTCTGTCTCTCTCTGTCTCTAAGAAATAAACAAACATTAAACAAAAAAAATTTTTTTTAAACGATGACTGCCTGTTTCACCAGCAATTGCCTCAAGAACCATCAGCTGTATGAACCGGGGGTGCGGGGCCTCTCTCGAGTGAGTCTGCTCTATGGGGAGACAGGTCTTTTAGGTTTCAGTACAAATCAAGAGTCCCTAAGATTCGGCCCAAGTGCCATAAACACCATCCCAGGACTCTCTGTTCCTAGGTATCTACAATAATCACATTTTTCATAAAAATAATGGACAAATTCTATTACCTTCTAGACTTTTATTTGACTAAGAGGTAAAGAGTCTCAAAATTAGCATACTATGTCAGGAGATGGTAGACTTCTAGTGGAAATGGGAGTAAAGGATTCAACAGAATTACACCTAGCTCTGGTTTTTACAAATAAAAATTAGAATGGACACTATGGACCCATGATCATAATGACTTCTAGAAACATTAGCATTCAAGTTCCTAAAATGGTACTGCTTTTATAAGTATAAAGATTCATTTATGGACTGAAACCAAAAAAGCACTGACAAGACCAAAAGTAAATTATTTCATAAATCACAGCCTCACTGTTTGGTAATGTTCTTAGGTTTGAAGCATACAGACATTCTGATCAAGTAAAAGCTCTGAGAAAATTCTGGGGCATGAAATCAAGGGATATCATGCCTTGCAGCTGCTTTATTTTTTTTTAGCTCTAAAAAAATGACAGTGCTACAGAATTACTGAAAGAAAAAAAATAAGAGGGTTCTCAGGAGGATACATCGGATTTCCAAACAGACATTTAAGCCCTGAGAATCAAGAATTCACGTAGAGTTATCAAGGGAAGACCCAAAGCATGCCAGAGAACACCCCAAATCCATGTAGAGAAAAGCAGTGGAACCATGTAAGAGAGCAGAGAACTCTCCCCATCTTGGGCTGCTTCATCTGGGTTGACGCCTCAACCCCAGCTTCCCTACAAGTATGAAGCCAGGGTGCCACTAAGTTACACCTGAGAATCTTTCACTTACCATCTTCCCGACTTCACGTAGGGAAACAAGGCTTATTCTGTCCAGTCTTAAAGCCATTATGTTGTCTTCTTGACTCCCGGTTCAGTTCTATTTCCCCTGGATCATGCTGGTCATTTTTTTTCCTGCTAACCTTTTTCTTGCTTAAAACCCTTTTGAAGAATTTCTACCACCAAATCTAAAGCTAGATTAACTTCCAGCCAGGGGAGAAAACCTCAATAAGCCAGTCTTTGGCATTCACACATACCACCTGCTCCTGATCTCCCAACAGCTAAGCCCCACTGGTCAAACGTGCCCTGTTTTGGCCATCAGCTTCTGGAGGCTCAGTGTATTATGCCCGACTCAAAACCCTGTGCCACTCACACGGGACAACTGGCACTGAGACAACTATGTTGTCAACACATGATGAACTACCCACCATCTCTGACATTCTTTGTGCATGGTGGAAGCTGAGCATTTCACACGTCTCCAACTACATCTGTCAGCACAGCAGTGCAAGACACACACACACACACACACACACACACACACACACACACACGGATTTTAACCACACACTTAATTTTCAGTCCTGGTTCTGCCACTTACTATGTGACCTTGGTAATTAATTAACCATTCAAGCAACAAGGATGTCCCCCAGTGTGTGTCAGGGCTGGGTAGTCTAAGCTTAGACAGTGCTTCTCTTCTAGGAACTCCCCAGGTAAAAGATAAACTCAGTAGGGTGTGGTAAGTGTGAGGCCAGCTAAGAACATGGGAAGAACACCTACCCCAAGTGGGGGCAGGGGTCTGTAGAGACTTTCCAGACAGGAGTCCAAAACCGAAGCTCTAAAGGACAATTAGTGAGGTGGAAGGGGCTCAAGAGGGGCATTCCAAACAGAAGGAGCAATCAGCCATACAAAGGTGAGGAGGGCAGAGAGATGGTTCACTTAGGAAGTGAAAGTAATTCAGTACAACTGCCACGTTCTGTCCCCTGAACAAGCCAAGCTCATTCTCATATCTGTGCCTTCGCATTTATTGTTCTGCTCAGAATGACCTCCCACAAATCTCTGCAGGACTATATCCTTCTCAACATTCAGGTCTCTGCTCAAATGCGTCCGAGGCTCTCACTAACAAGTGTAGCTAAAGTATCTGGTTCTCCTGCACACAGGGACTTAAGGACTGATCTTCCCTGACTGCTCAGTACTGTGTATCCAAGGCTGCTGGCACAAGAAGATTCTTAAATATTTTCTGAGCTATACTGTAATGGTTAAGTACAGACTCTGGAGCCAGACTGTGATACTTTTTAGCTACATTTTCTTGGGCAAACCATTGAACTTTGTACCTCAATTTCCTCATCTGTAAAAGGGGGATAGCTATATTTCTCATAAGGCCGTGAAAGTTAAATGAGTCGGTACAGCTAATACACTTAGAATAACAGCTGTCACCTACGAAGCATTCAACAAATCATAGTTATCACTGAAATGGTTTTCTAAGAACCAAGTTTCATTTAGACTGCTTAGAGAAGGTGAACTTTTCTCATTGCCACTGTTAACTTGAAGACAACAGGAATGGTTTGTTCAATGGGCAGCTGGTTGTTACATTTCACTTTGTTCTCATTCAGCCTCCTTCCGCACACTGGTTAGAAGTGGCCCCAGTAGCCCTGCTCCTTAGAAATGTACACAGCTGCAGACATGTCCCTGAATCAACTCCCAACATCGAGATCAATAAAATGCTTTTTAAGATTTAATGGTCCTCCAAACTCGCCTATCTCCTTTGAAAAAAGGCCCATGTATAGGGAACTGAATTTGTACTGGGAAGTGACTGGCTTTAGGATTACAGGTCTTAGGAGAAAAAGAAAACTCCAAAGGAAATTATGAAGGCCACTTTACCTTTCTGAACGAATTTCAACAGAATTCCATCTGGGCATTACAAAAGGAAATCAGTGAATTACAGACATTTAAACAAAGTAAACATTAAACCTCCAAATTAAACTAAAGTATCGGGGCGCCTGGGTGGCTCAGTCGGTTGGGCGGCCGACTTCGGCTCAGGTCACGATCTTGCGGTCCGTGAGTTCGAGCCCCGCGTCGGGCTCTGTGCTGACAGCTCAGAGCCTGGAGCCTGTTTCAGATTCTGTGTCTCCCTCTCTCTGACCCTCCCCCGTTCATGCTCTGTCTCTTTCTCAAAAATAAATAAACGTTAAAAAAAAAAATAAAAAAAAAAAATAAAAAAATAAAGTATCTAGTATACCCAGAAAGTCTGGCCCACTTTCCAAACTTAGCTTAAACGATGTATTTGCTCATTTCCTTTTGCCTCACAGAGCTGTTATCAGGGAACAAAAGACATAACTGGTAGAGCTTATCAATTCTTATCTCCCAAGCGTTAGACCAAAGTGTTTTGAATCAGGGTGCCTACAAAGTGTTTTGGATCTAGGAATAAAGTGCCTCAGTATGAGGTACCAAGTTTGGAAAAAGACAATGAAACCAAATGGAAATGGCAACGAAAGAAAGTGGTACATTATGACAGTTCTAGGAAAATCAGTAAAGCAGAAACACATTAGCAAGGAAAAGTCCCACAGAGAGGAACGAAATCCTCACAAGACAGGCTTTCTAGAATGTTCTACTCAAAGTGAGGACAGATCAGCAGCAGACATCGGCTGGGAAGTCTGAAATGCAGAGTCAGAACTTGCATTTTAACAAGGTCCCCAGGGGAAATCTGCCTGAGGAGTTCTGATCTACAGGGTAGTGGGCCCCAAACCGGGCTGCCTCTCGGAATCATCTGTGAACTGAAGAAAAAAAAACAGAGGCTGGGTCTCTATTCCATCCAAGTGAGTCCATTAGACCCACTGTGGATGTTGAACCTTTCACAATTTCAGAGAGTGATTTTGAGGAGCACTGCACGGGAGAGTCACTGTTCTAGGACAAGGTAGAGATTTACAGTCTTGCAGGGATGCCTGGGTGGCTCAGTCGGTTAAACATGTGACTTCAGCTCAGGTCGTGATTTCACGGTTCATGAGTTTGAGCCCTGCATCAGGCTCTGTGCTGACAGCTTGGAGCCTGGAGCCTGCTTTGGATTCTGTGTCTCTCTCTCTCTCTCTGCCCCTCCCCTGCTCGCTCGTGCTCTCTCTCTCTCTCTCTCTCTCTCTCTCTCTCTCAAAAATAAACATTAAAAAAAAAGATTTACGTCTTGAAGGACAAATAAAAGTTATTTATCCTGATATGATGTGTACATATGGGGGTGGGGGGAATACAGTTAATGGAAGGTGGCCAGAAAATAAAAAGGGAAATCACTATTTCCAAGGCTTATAAATACACTTAAAAGATCTTAAGCCAATCAGACTTCCTCCTCATAGCGGGAGAAATCTAATTAGGCTCTTCTCCAGAGAAATAACCTTCTTTTCTTAGGCAAGTGCTACCTGTAAACACCATCATTTTTTCAGGCACCTACCTTGCTTGTCTGATTTGGTTTGATCCCAGGTCCTCGAACCAACAGTGGAACTTTGATGTCAAACTCATACAGCTGTCTTTTGTCTATTGGCAAAGAAAACTGTCCTGAAAACAAAATACATGGGGTAAAGATGGAGCCAGGATCGATGTGTCACTGATTCATTTAATTGACAGTAAGAATGAAAACAACTTTGTCCTACTATTTATGGCACTTTAATGGAAAGTTTACAATCGCTCAGGTCTCTTATTACTACAAGGCAGGAAATGAGCTCATCTTTAAACAAATGTCTCAGGGGACTCGTTGGTCTAACATAGGACATATTCAGCAAAAAGAATGACTGGAAAGTACTGTAACAAATATAATTTATGTATGTTACTCAACCTGACCACAACTGAACGAGGTTACTCTAAAAATTGTAAATAAAGGAACAAAAACATTTATTCGGCCTTTCCTGAATCAATCAATTTCAAGATACCAAACAGCTGATGTGAGGAAGTTCTTCTCTAAGGAATTCCAATTAATAAATGCAAAAAGGACAGAGTTAGGAAGTCAACGCTTTGCAATTTTTGAGAGAATGGATTAAAGCAACAATCATCAATGGAAGCTTCAATCACAAAAGGTTCATAAGAGAGGCTCAGGCTGATACCACATGAGCCATCAATTAGGAGCCTTGCTAAAGTGGGCCAAGCAGACATCCTCATGACGTGATGCAACAGGAAGTACATGTCAGTATCACCAAAGAAAGCATTCTCACTGGAAACGTGAATTTCTATTAAGATGGTAGACCTAATTACCAATCTATGGAAAACGCTGACTAAAGATAAACAAGCATCACAAGACCTCAATTAGCCAGATCTAGAATGTGAGATGTTAAAGAACAAAAAACATTTTTCCCCAATGAATTTAGTGGCAACGACAACCTTAGGGCACACAAAAAATACAGGTAGCATGTGGACTTTGTCTACATCCCAATACATAACAGACCAGTCAGATACACAAACAATTATTGATGTACAGAATCACAATGTCTGAAGTTTTTCCAAAGCCTTCCAAGCTAAAAAAAGAAAAACAAGGGGAAGGTAAGAAGAATTTAAAAAACTGGTCACATGTAGCTAAAAATTGAAGCTGGATAATGAGGGTTATTTTACTAGTCTCTACTTTGAGTGCTTCAAAATATTCACAACAAAACATTAAATGCCTAGGGGCACCTGGGTGGCTCAGTCAGTTAAGCATTCAACTCTTGATCTCAGCTCAGGTCACGATCTCACGGTTTGTGGAATCAAGCCCAAGTAAGGGCTCTGTGCTGACAGCGAGGAGCATTCTCGGGATTCTCTCCGACCCCCGACCCCTCCTGCTTTCTCTCTCTTTCAAAATAAATAAACTTAAAAAAAAAAATTAAATGCCTAATCAATCTGCTACTATGCAAGCAAGTCTCAGGTTAGCAGTTTGAAGTTTGTGAAATTTATACGTAGCACAAGAAGCCATTGGTTTTTAAGAACATCCAAGTGGAGAAAAGGAAAGTCACAGATCTAGGGCTGACTCATATACACTTTTGAAAAGACAAGACATAAAACCACACACACACAAAATCAGTAAAACTTCTTTCACAACTTCACAAGACAACCTTATCTTGGTCTTTCCTCGTAAAATTTCTTACGCCTGTATTCTCTAAGGTCTACTTGCCCTTTAAATCTAGTTCTGTTTCCTACCTCTTTCATAAAGCCTGCCTCTAACCCAGCAAGCTCACTCACCTTTCCCAACTCCTAGAACATCACGTATTTTAGCATATGAAATAGCAAATAATGAAACCTGGTTTTTCCATGCTAATGAGAAGAGCCTCTAAGCAGAGGAGTCCTGAGGACAACACCCTCCAGGCTTGGGCACCCCTATAACAGACCAGAGCTGCCTGCCAGTGCTGCTGACTGGGTGAAAGAGGAAAGGCACCTCATCAAGGTCACAGGAATACCCCAGCCTGCCCCTTACCTGTGTGATAGCCATTGTCTGAGGTATAAAAGATGTATGTGTTGTTAAGTTCCCCGTTGAACTCCAATCTCTTGACTAGTTTCTCCACAAGGTCATCAACTGACAATAAAGTCTGCCACCTGGATGTAAACAGAAGGTGACAATGGGACTTCAGAAACAATGACTGAGGGAATGCTATTTTGCCAAAAGAGAGGGAGCAAAGTCCAAAACAAAACAATACAAAGCCCCCAAACCACACCCCTAAAAAGCTCAAATCCCAAACTTCCTTTCCTCAAACCCCTCACTGGAAAAAACCAGAGATAATTTTCTAATTTCTAAATTAGAAAATTCCAGAAGGGAAAAAAAAAAATTCCAGAATGTAATTAGTTCATTACAAATTTAATGATTTCTAGAGAAATAAATGGAGTTTTTAATAACCAGTTAGCTTTATCATCACTGGTTATGACAGCAGAAGCAACTGGAAGAGAAAATTGTCAATTCAGCACTGATGAATACAGATTACTTCAGACAGACCTATGCTACAACAAAGTTTAAGGGTCTAAACTAGGGGTTGGCAAACCCTGGTGATGGGCCACAGTTTGCCCACTGTTTTTGTTTGTTTTTAAATTGTGGTAAAAAATACACGACATAAAATTTACCATCTTAACAAATTTTAAGGATACAATTAGTAGTATTAAGTATATTCACACAGTGAAACAGATCTTCAGAACCTTTTCATCTTCTAAATCTGAAACTCTGTATCCATTAAACATCAAATTGTTTTTATATAAAGTTTTATTAGAACACAGTCATGCTCATTAATTCACATATTGCCTAGCTGGGCTCCAACAGCAAAGCTGGGCAACTGTGATAAAAACTGTATGGCCTGCCAGGCTACAATATTCACTATCTGGCTCTTCATAGAAAAAGTCTGCTAATCCCTGGTATAATCCAAATACATCTTAAGAGAGTGTAATTGATTTTTAAGAATTGACTTAATGCAATTCCTTGGAATTCCAAATAGCAAAGAAAATACTTTGCTCTAGTCTAAGCCTTTGGGTCTTATACCGATATTGGGCCTGATTCTCACAAAGTGACCTTTCCTTCAGACAAATGGAATTTTTTTTTTTTTTTTTTTTAACCAAATGGCTCCAGTTTGCAATTTTGTTAGTCCTGGGGTCCAAAGACCATCTCCTATACACCTGAATGTAAAGGAATCTCAGTCTGCTTCTGGGGCAGCGGACCCCCAACCAAAGTTTCTCCCATCAACCAGATAAAGTCTACCTTCTGACTTTATCTCAAAGATAACCATGTTGTGCAGTCCCCTGTTCACGGGCTGGTTTGGAAAGATCCTCAAAGACCATCCAGACTGATAAAGTAGCAGCTCTTACCTTTTCCTAAAGGCACTATCTAAAAACTGTATTGAAGAATTAGTCATTGGGGTCTTGGCTTGCCTAATTAACCAGTGCTTGTTCTAAAATTTAAAAGAAAAAAAAATGTTAATACCAAGTTACTACAATTAAATAAACTACCAGAGTTGATAATGAAAAGGACCGTTTTATACTTCAGCAAGGAGGAACACTTAAGCAACTTCAGACTTCCTCTCCCCTGCCCCATGTGTTTGTAAAAACACGTCCTATAGATTATCACTTTTTCTTCAGCTTCTTCCTACTACCACCCTAATGAGAGAAGGCCTGGACTCCTTGTTAGCAGCATTAAAACAGATTTAGTAAAAAAAATACTGAGAAACTACTGGCTAAAAGGAGACTGAATTTGTAACTTTAAGTCTATGCTCTGGGTCTACTGCCCAAACTCCAAAAGGGTAAATATTAACTTTACCTTCCATTAAGTTTTGTCCTCATAAGCCATCATTCTATCACCCCCTATTTTCCTACCCAAGATGATCATCCTAGAGCCTTGGGAAAAATCTCATCATTGCAATTTCCTACAACTTCAAACTCAAATCTAGAGGGTTCTTCTCATTTAAACAAAACACTCACAGTTCTAAAAAACAAAAACATTCCCATACATCATTAATTCTCTCCTCCCTATTCATAAAGTCCCAAGCCACCATCTCCCAAACTACCATCCTCAAAAGGTTCTTAGTTAACGTGTTTGAGAAATGCTATACAGCGTATCGTCCTGCTGGGAATTCATGTTAGAACAGGAATATCTCTGAGAAATCCTGTAAGAGTGACCTATTTAAAATTCCTCAACTTACTTGCTCATGGGAACTTCTATCAACTGCTTTTGAAACAGTCTGAGAATGACTCTCTAGTTCAAAACTCTGTTCTCTCAGCTTTAAAAATCATACTTAAGCATTTGCCTACAATGTGCCAGGCAACATGCTACTCATTTCTAGGTTCTTTAATCCATATAGCAGCTGCATGAGGAATGAGCATGTCCCACTTTAGACAGAAAAGCAGAAGTGAAGCATCTTGCTCATGTTCAGGTCACTTAGCTAGAAAACGGTAATGCTGAGTCTACTCTAAGACTCATTCTGTCTACCGGTTCACAAACAATGAAGATTTCTGGGTAACACACAGGAGGCAGTTGAGCATTTCTGTCTCTGAATCAGTGAACTGCCTATCCCCTGTGCCAAGGAATGTATAAGTATCCTGCATATAAAGCAAATATTTAGGTTGTGGTCCTTAATTACATTCCCTGCTCTGGCTCATTTCTCCATTCAACTTCCCCTTCCAATCATTCTGCACTAAGTCACCCCCTCCTTCCCATGCCTCAGGCCTGATGAGGGCCACCCATAGGAGGCTGCTGCAGGCCTAGCTCAGCCCCAACGGATGTGCCTCAGACACTGAGGAGAACCAGCACAGAAATCATCAGGAGAGTGGGGTGCCTAGGTGGCTCGGTCAGTTAAGTGTCTGACTTTGGCTTAGGTCACGATCTCACAGTTGGGGAGTTCGAGCCCCGCATCGGGCTCTGTACTGATAGCCCGGAGCCTGGAGCCTGCTTCATATTCTGTGTCTCCCTCCCTCTCTCTGCTCCCCCACTGCTCATGCTCTATCTCTGTCTCTCAAAAATAAATATTAAAAAAAAAAAATTAAAAAAAATATTATCAAGAGAGCCTGTAGTCAGGAAAGATGGCATTTCTTTAATATTCCCTGTGCACGCTCCAGCTGCTAACTGCATATGTGGCAGGAAGCTTATCCGTACTTCAGAAGTAAGTTTACACTATCTATTGTACTTGAGACAGGTACAATTACCTTTAAAAGACCTGGAAGGAAAACTGACTACTGGCTCAATGGCTCCCTGACAAGTTACTTATATCGAGTATGGTTTAATTCAAGGATTGGGGGAAGCTACCGTTCCATGGATGTTGAAGTTCTTATTTCTTGGTGCAAAGACATTCTGGAAGGTCTTTTGGTACTGAGGTGCAGCTGTCCAAGGCGAGTGGGGTGCTGGTGTGGAGATCATCATGAAGAATGGCTCAGAGTTGGATTTGTAGTCCAGGAAGCCCAAAGAGATATTAGCCTGAGATACATAAAATCCATCATCATCGACCCTATCCAACAGTTGAGGACCTGAGAGATGCTTGTTCTCAGGTAAACAGGAGGTATACGGTCATAGTCACTTTTAAGCAATCTTAAGAATTTTAACAATCTTAATCGAAACATAACCTATGTCACAGTTACTTACAAGTGTGTTGTTAGAACAAATATTTGGGTTTCAGGCAATACTTATTCAAAAAATGTAAAGATATACCATCCTAAGAAAGGAATGAAGATCCTAATGATTTTACATGATCTAAAGATTGTTATGCTTCCCATAAGAAAAGAAATAGTACTTTGGCCATTCAAGTATTAGCTTATATTAAAACAGCTTAGAGCTTCCTTTGATACCTTGAAGAATACAAAAAGAGTCAACCTAATTCACAACAGTGGGACAGGTGGATCAAGTTACTTTAATCTTATAAAAAATACGCAGAGCGTAGATATCGTAAGTTATGCCAGTGAAAGCAGCTAAGCTGTATGAACAACATTAAATCCAAATACAAACACCAGGTTTTGAATTTATGTTGACTTATATTTTTCATTTGCTTATCTGGAGATACATCACGAAACTGAAAACACCTCACATACATGTTATGCTTTTAATTGTTCTAGTTGAGGGGTGCCTGGCTTAGTCGGTTAGGCATCCAACTCTGGACTTCAGCTCAGGTCACGATCTCACAGTTCGTGAGTTTGAGCCCCGCATTGAGCTCTGCACTGACAGCACAGACCTTGCTTGCGATTCTCTCTCTCCTTCTCACTCTGTTCCTCCCCTGCTCACTCACTCTCTCTCTCAAAATAAGTAAATAAACTTAAAAAAAAAAATTGTTCTAGTTGTTATGTTTTCATTTATCCCCATCACTAAAGTCAAAGGATACTTGACTGTATCGATTTCCTTTTACCATCCCACCTACCTGCTTGAGCCCTGTCAGAAGCCTGTGGTTTCTCCAACATGCCAAGCATACTCCTGCCTCAGGGCCCTCACACTTGTTCCCTCTGTCTGCGGCAACCTCTCTCCTGATCTGCACAGCTCAATCTCACCTCTGTCAGTGTTATCTAAGTAACCCCCATACCCTGCCTTATTTCTCTAATGGGTCACCAAGAGGGACTCTGCTTCATCTACTGAACACATGTTATGCTGGGGTCTCAAATATTTGCTGAATGAATACTCTATGGAGGGGTATCATTAGAAACACGTTAGATAGGAAAGTCCTAAATTCACCCAGTTTCAGTAATTTTGATATATAAATACACAATGCCTTAAGAACTCCCAATCCCTATCTCCCCACCCTCATGGTGAAGCTGCCATCTCATAGCTGGTGAGTGAAACGGGGGTCAAGAGTAAAAACCTCTAAAATAAAACCTCTTCAAAGTAATCTCTATAGTCTTAGAGATTAGCCTTTGGGAAAGGGATTTGTTGCTGGAATTTCAGGAACATTAGCTTTGAGCCTGGCTTATATGCAAAGAAAAATACCCTCAGGAGTTTTTAATCAGTTGGAAATATTCCTTGGCAGTTAAAAGAAGTTATTATTCATTCACATTACCCAATATGACCAAACCCAAAGGTTTCCTAGGCAGAGCCTTCGATCATTCGTAAAACAAACCTGCAAGGACAGGGCTTCAGTAACTCACCAGAACATCTGTCAGGTAGTCCACACTGTAGTTTTCACCATGCTTTCGTGCCTTCCCATTGATAGAGAGGGTATAATTATAGTATTTAGAATTCTTTTCCTATTAAGACAGGAAAGTAAAAGTTGTTATGAGGTCAGCACCCCAAACAAAAGTCAAAATCGTGCTGGGCTAACCTATACTGTTTAATTAGTGATAGGACATCAAAAAAAAAAAAAAAAGGCAATTAAGTCAATACTGAATCGGATTTTACATTATCTCAATACTGAATCGGATTCTTTGAAGTTTTATGAACTACTAACATAGTTTCAGTAACATGTCCTAGTTTAAAATGCCACAAGTAGGTCAGGTAGAACAGCAAAATGTAGTTAAACTCTGTGTGATGCAGGAAAAATATCCTGCAGGGAGTGACTTGTAAATCAACAGACTTTGTTTTAAGGAGATAAAATAGCTACTCATAAACACAAAGCAATTTATTGAAAAATCAGAACTGGGGCGCCTGGGTGGCGCAGTCGGTTAAGCGTCTGACTTCAGCCAGGTCACGATCTCGCGGTCCGTGAGTTCGAGCCCCGCGTCAGGCTCTGGGCTGATGGCTCGGAGCCTGGAGCCTGTTTCCGATTCTGTGTCTCCCTCTCTCTCTGCCCCTCCCCCGTTCATGCTCTGTCTCTCTCTGTCCCAAAAATAAATAAACGTTGAAAAAAAAAAAAAAAAAAGAAAAATCAGAACTAAATTAGACAGTAAATATATTTCACATCTGTAGGGCTGCGTGTAATTGCCAATGACTTCAGTAATCACTCACCAAGGCGTACCAGTAACTCCAGCCCAGAGGAACATGCTCTAGTCCACCTGCATCTGGGGCTCCATACTGAAAAGCAAGACAAGTGGGGCATCAGAAATCCTTAGACATGACCAGATCAGAAAGAAACTTTTATATCTTTTTACTCTATTTTAATTTTTTTATTTTTTATTTATTTATTTTTTTTTTTAAATTTTTTCTTTTTAACATTTATTTATTTTTGAGACAGAGAGAGACACAGCATGAACGGGGGAGGGTCAGAGAGAGAGGGAGACACAGAATCGGAAGCAGGCTCCAGGTTCTGAGCCATCAGCCCAGAGCCCGACGCGGGGCTCGAACTCACGGACCGCGAGATCGTGACCTGGCTGAAGTCGGACGCTTAACCGACTGCGCCACCCAGGCGCCCCTATTTTAATTTTTTTAAAGATGGGCACATTTAATTTTATTAATTTTTTTAAACGTTTATTTATTTACTAGAGACAGAGCAAGCAAGCATGCACCAGTGGGAGAGGGACACAGAGAAAGAGGAAGACACAGAATCCAAAACAGGCTCCAGGCTCCGTGCTGTCAGTGCAGAGCCTGATACGGGGCTTGAATTCACTAACTGTGAGGTCATGACATGAGCCAAAGTCAGCCGCTTAACTGAGCCACCCAGGCGCCCCTAGAAATCTTTTTAAATCAGTGCCTGAAACATGATAGATGTGGGGTGCCCGGGTGGCTCAGTCAGTTAAGCATCCGACTGCAGTTAAATGCAGTTGGATGTTCGAGCTCCGCATCAGGCTCAGGCTCTGTGCTGACAGCTCAGAGCCCGGAGCCTGTTTCAGATTCCATGTCTCCCTCTCTCTGCTGCTCCCCTGCTCGACTGTATCTCTCAAAAATGAATAAACATAAAAACTGAAACATGGTAGATGCTCAATTTTCCCAAACACATAAACCAGTCAAAAAGTAAAGAATATAATCCTAGGAATTTCTGAAGAAGGAGTTTGCAAACTAATGGCCACTAGGTCAAATCTAACCTGCCAACTGTTTTATATGATCAGCAAGCTGGGAGTTTTTTCCCAACCATTAAAAAATGCAAAAACAGGGGCACCTGAGTGGCTCAGCACGTTAAGTGTCCAACTTTGGCTTGGGTCACGATCTTACCATTCATGAGTTCAAGCCCCATGCCAGGCTCCATGCTGACAGTTTGGAGCCTGATTTGGATTCTGTCTTCCTCTCTCTCTGCTCTGTCTCAAGTATAAATAAACATTTAGAAAAAAAAAAAAAAAAACTTTAAAATACAAAAACAGGGGCGCCTGGGTGGCTCAGTCGATTGAACGTCCGACTTCGGCTCAGGTCATGATCTCACGGTCCGTGAGTTCGAGCCCCGCGTTGGGCTCTGGGCTGATGGCTCAGAGCCTGGAGCCTGCTTCAGATTCTGTGTCTCCCTCTCTCTCTGCCCCTCCCCCACTCATACTCTGTCAAAAATAAACAAACATTAAAAAAATACGAAAACAATATTTTGTGACATGTGACAGTTACATGAAATTGAAATGTCAGTGATAATGAACTTTTATTGGAACACAGCTGCACTCACTGTTGATTTTTATAACGTGTATGGTTGCTTTCATGCTACAACAGCAGAGTCAAATACAGGAGTCCCCCCTTACACTATGTCACAATGCCTACGTCCTTCACCTCATTTCATCTCATCACGTAGTATTTTATCATCTCACATCATACCAGAAGAGTAAGTACAGTGCAATGAGATATTTTGAGAGAGACCATATTCACATAACTTTTATTGCATTATATTGCTATAACTGTTCTTTTATTAGCCGTTATTAATCTGTTACTGTGCCTAATTTATAAACTACACTTTACCACAGGTACATATGTACAGGTAAAAACATAGTATATATAAGGTTCAGTACTATCCATAGTTTCAGGCATCCATCGGGGGTCTGGGAAAATATCCCCCATAGGTAAGGGGATGGGGAGTGGGGGCAGAGAATTCTGTCATCACAAAAAAGACATGGCCTGCAGAGCCTAAAATATTTACTTCTGGCCCTTTCCAGAAAAAGTCCACGTGGCTTACACCACAGGGTTCATTTCCTGAGCTACTGATGGCATAGACTGAATACTCCAACTAACCTTGGGGCTCAAAGGCCAAAATGATATTATGAACTCTCAGCCTACAACTTGTGCTGATGATGAAATCTACTTTTGGAGCTCAACTTATTTGAAGAGATGAATAAATAACCATAGAATCATCCCTTTTTTCCTTGACAAGGTTTACTACTGCCTTACATTTAAGGAAGAATCCTTGAGAAATCTTCGTATTTTTTTAAAAAATGTTTATTTATTTATTTTGAGAGAGAGAGAATATCCCAAGCAGGCTCTGCACTGGGGACTCAATCCCACGACCTGTGAGATCATGACCTGAGCCAAAACCAAGAGTCAGACGCTTCACTGACTGAGCCACCCAGACGCCCTAAGAGATCTTCATATTTTAGTGAATTTCTCCTAATTTTATATACATTATATGATCTTTGATATGCAAAGTAGTACATGTTCTGTTTATGTTCCACATCCTTATCTCGATAACCTAGTATCTGTACTTATTTATCATGATTCTTTTTAAATAGACTCTTCTTTCAAACTCACAAGGTTGCAAGTTCTCTAAATTACTGTAGGGAGGGAAAGAATGAACAGAAAATTCAGATAAGATATTAGGATCTCCAGCAACCATGGATAAAGTGTATAAGAAAATACACATCTTTTCTTTGTCCTGCATTCCCTCTTCTAGTTTTACTAGAAGAGACAACCCAAACACTTAAACTATAATTCCTTTAAATTTGAACTCTAAAAGCGAAGGCCAATGTGGTAAATGTGGGGGCCAAGAAATCTGGCCTTGGCAGGCTATAAGGGGTATTTCTCCATCCAGGCGCACGAGAGGCCAGCATATCAACCACATAGTCATATGCTTTAATGGCCTGAATATCCCAGGCTCTGAGTGCTTTCCCTTCATTACTGATCTCTCCACATATTGTTCCCATTTTTTTCAGGTTAGGACATGGGTTGTCTTAAGTTGTTACGATGCAGAAAAGATGGTAGAAGGAAAAAATTCTTCACTTTGATCTTGATAAAGGGGGAAATGTAAACAAAAATGACAAACAGCCACATGACAAGCAAAATTCTTAAAGAAAAAGGGGCAGATGCATCAGACAGCAGCAGTCATGGGACCATTTTTAAATAAATGCTATCAGGCTACTTAAAGGAAGAATTACTGGGGCACCTGGGTGGCTCAGTCGGTTAAGCCTCCAACTCTTGATTTCATCTCAGGTCATGATCTCATGTTCGTGGGTTCAAGCCCTGCATTGGGCTCTGCACTGGCAGGGCAGAGCCTGCTTGGGATTCTCTCTCTCTCCCTCTCTCTCTGCCCCTCCCCTGCTCTCTCTCTGAAAATAAATAAACTTAAAAAAAAAAAAAAAAAAAAAGGGTGGGGCGCCTGGGTGGCGCAGTCGGTTAAGCGTCCGACTTCAGCCAGGTCACGATCTCGCGGTCCGTGAGTTCGAGCCCCGCGTCGGGCTCTGGGCTGATGGCTCGGAGCCTGGAGCCTGCTTCCGATTCTGTGTCTCCCTCTCTCTCTGCCCCTCGCCCGCTCGTGCTCTGTCTCTCTCTGTCCCAAAAATAAATAAACGCTGAAAAAAAAAAATTAAAAAAAAAAAAAAAAAAAGGAAGAATAACTATAGTACCCAAATCATGCAAATATGTTCATGTAAGTAAATTCTTGTTTAATGGGAAGATTAGGAGAAAACATCTACCAAGAACATTTTAACATGACTCAAATGGATACTAATTGAAAAACAACATGCATTACGTTAATTCACATTTGTAAGGCTTTTTTTTTTTTTTTTTAAGGAATAACTAGATCATTTAACATACCTCATTTAAGTACTTCCCTGCGAAAAAGGTCTGATAACCACACACTGATCTGAGAATTGCTGGGAAAGTATTTGGTTCTTGGATCTTCTGCCAAGACTTACTACTGCAGTTTCCCTCTAAAGTGTTGTTAACAACGTGATGATTATGTGGATACTTCCCCGTCAAGATACTGGCTCTGCTTGGGCAGCAAAGAGCACTTGGCACATACTACAAAGGGAACAGAAGCAAAAAACCCAGTTACACAAGAAAGATGGATTTCTTAGCATTTCTAAACAGGATAAAGAAAGCCGCTCAATACTCTAACTTTGAATTTCTAGTTTCCCATGGAATAGAGGTTTTGTTTTTGTTTTTTTAAACACATGACACACTTCAGAGCTGCTTTAAGTCACATAATGGAGACAATAAATCAGATAAAACAAACCAAGAGAACAGATTTCTTTTGCAGTTGGATTCTTGCTGCAGAATAACAGTGATTCTAATCTCATCTGCCAAAGAAATATTTACAAGGTAGGAACCGGGTCTTAACGAAGATAGAGAGTATCACTTGAACCTAATGTAGCTGAGAGGCACAGGTTCAGTTTTCAGGATAATCTGTAGTTTTATACATTTCCTGTGTCACTTAAGACACTGGACATAGTTTTTCTGCTCTAATTCTATTTCTGTTAGCACCTATCATCAATAAATTTAGCCCACTGTACCCGATATTTGTATAGGTCTTAGTACACATCACCAAGCCACTTTACAGAGAGTTAATACTAGCCTATACTCGCACCAGCAGGGAAGGAATGCTCATCCAAGCACACCCTTGCCAAAATTACATATTATCTCTTTTAAATTTTTTTTTTCAACATTTATTTATTTTTTTGGGACAGAGAGAGACAGAGCATGAACGGGGGAGGGGCAGAGAGAGAGGGAGACACAGAATCGGAAACAGGCTCCAGGCTCCGAGCCATCAGCCCAGAGCCCGACGCGGGGCTCGAACTCACGGACCGCGAGATCGTGACCTGACTGAAGTCGGAGGCTTAACCGACTGTGCCACCCAGGCGCCCCACATATTATCTCTTTTAAATACTCAGCATTTCTTTGGCCTTTCAAATTGGATTTGGCATTTTTAAGTACTGGTGAGGATGAACATTCTCCACATGCATACTGACCAATTATGTTTACGTGAATGATTTGTTCACGAGCTTTGCACATTTTTTTCCTCCTGGGGCATGAGCTTGTTACATAAAATTTGAGTTGAGGAAGGATTCAGTCACATTACAAATACATACTTGCCATTTTTTACTTTTGCCTTTTAATTTTGTTAGATATTTGACTTCTGCAATCTTTACATTGGCAACCCTTGGATTCCTTTCCCATTTTTGTTTGCTGACCTATTTTTTGGCCAATGTCACACTGTTTACTCTATCTTCATATTTCATTTTATTATCTGGAAGAGCAATTTCTTCCTTTAAGAAATTACCTTGATTGTTCTAACCTACTTATACTTCCAGATAAATCTGAAATCCTTTTATTCAACCTAAAAAAAATCTTGTTGGGATTCTGATCAGAATAAATTAATCTTGTGTCTTCCCACAGAAAATGATGGGTGTATCTACATATTAAAGATTTTTATTATACCACTCATGAAGTTCTGTACCTTTATTTATATAGGTCTTAACTATTACTGGCCACCAACAGCTATTCCTAGAGTCTGCTATATGAATGGGATCTTTTCTCTCTCCTCCCCAGTACTTCTCTAACTGGTTATACAGAAGAAAGTTATTTTTGTTTTTTCATTTCTATTTTACCAAACTCAATTAACTTAAAAAGTTTTCCAACAGTTCCATGTTTTCTAGGTAAAAAATCCAAAGTGGAAATAATAATTTTGTCTTTTCCAGTCTTCCAATTAATTCCACAAGATACCCATGACCAGACAGTTCAGAAAAGCATTCAGTGACAAGTATTAAGCCCTTGTCTCGTTCCTAACAGCAATGCTCTGAGTCTTTCACCTCAGCTATAAGGCGTCGTATGCTATTTGTTTGAAATACTCATCACAGTAAGGATGCACTTTTATCAGCGTAATAAACTACCAGGAAAGGATGCTAAATATCGGAGGACTCTCAAGCATCTATTAACATGAACATCACATTTTTCATTTTTCAACTACTGATCTTGTTGGTGAACAGTATAATAACCACCATTATGTAGTACTATGAGTCAAGTGCTTGTGTTACATGTACCAATTAATTTAACATCACAAAGACCTTGAGATAGGGTTTAGTACTCCCATTTACAAGTGGGGAGACCAAGGGCCACAAACCTGCCCAAGGTCCACAGTTAGAAAAGAGGTAGAGATGGCATTCAAACTAGGTGATCCAGCTCCAGGCTCTGTGCTCTTAAGCACAACACTGTGCTGGTGTTTAATGGATTTCCTGCTAAGCTAGACTACTACTTACTCGGTTATGTGCATGGTTCCTGAATTTTGTTAGTATTTTATTACGGATTTTTACATCCGTCTTTATACACACGTATATATTTGTACCTCACGTACACACATACGTGAATATACATACACACACAGATGTCAGTTTTGTTTGGTTGCTATTATCTTTCTCAGGTTTGACTATCAGGGTTAACTGGACTTTTGTAACATGGCCTGCAAGCATTTACCACAAGGCAATTTACATAGCATGAATGTTACATGACTCCTAACATCCATTTTCAAACCTCCAACAATGACGTTTTGAAACAAAATTCTCTGGTTCTGAGCTATAGAGCAAACTGGCTTAGACAATATCTACAATTAACGTTCAATTAGTAAAAAGTGATGCTTCAATTAAAAGAATTTAAATCACATTAAATAAGGTTCTTCCTTTAAATCAGGCATCTAACTAGGAAAAAAACCACATAGATTACACTAGATTACCCGAAAGAGAGTGTTTCTTCCTAGAACATGAACAGGAAGTCTCACAAAATTAAATTCAAAACTTACAGCACTGGAGAAGGTCATCCCCATTTCTCCAATGAGAGCCTTGGTTTTTTTTAGTGGTGTCTGCAAAGTAAATAATTATCTGTTAAACCATTTCCTCCAATAAACGAAAACACACAGACCAAAACTCATGGTTTTTGCATCTTACTCGCAATTATCAGCTCCATCAGACACTAAGAAACCACCAAGAGTCCTGTGTGATTCTTGAGATGAACCAAACAGGTTTGGTTACAGTCAGTTATGTCCCATGCAAAAGTTCAGAGGGGTCATAATGCTTGCAGGAAGGGAACGTTCACAGCTGACAGCATTATTCCAGCAATGCTGATTTCAATGGGATGAAATTTTGGTGCTCTCATTCGTCACCAGCCCCCTTACAAGATAGATAGGGCAGATCTTTATTAATTCATCTTTAGAAGCAGGCTGTGGGATAGGATATGAAAGGAGCCTTCCACCCTTTAAAACAGAAATAACACTTAGATTCTCAAGGCCAGATAAAGCCCTGAGGCCCAGAAGAGGACTCAAATATCACACATTCAGTAGTGGAGCCTAAATCATGCTTTTCAGATATAAGCTCAGAACCCTGTGCACTAGACCAATCACCACCTCAGGTAAGGACTTGAACTAGGTGGCAAATAGTAGAACAATTAATCTCAAATCCTAGAGTGAGGATAAAAGTATGAAGGTCATTTAAATACAAATAAAAGGAACACTAACAATATTCAGATTCCAGACAAAAAGAGACTCAGTTTAGTTGTATTATATGAATCAGTTCACAATGTTATTGAAGCACTTTTTAAATATGAGACCATATTCCGTGCAGTTCAAGTATATCTTATTGTTTAATAATTCCTTAAAAATAATCTAAATATATGTTAACAAGGGTCTTGTTTACAATACTATATAAATCACTCTCTCCCACTGATTTCTATAGATAGTAAAAGATACAAGGGACCCATAAACTCGAAAGGATGAGAATTCTAACTTATTCAAGAAGACCTTTCATAATTTCATGAGTAGATCCATAATAGGTTCCCAGGAAATGCTACAAATACATAAGGTCTTCGCTAACCTTCAGAGGCAATGTTACTGGCTATGATCTCCCACAAAACATCACTGGGTGGTTATCTTTAGGTAAAGAATACTGGGCTGACTGAAACCCTGGGGTGATGAAAAATCTGAGTTATGACGACACAGGGAGGGGAAATGAGAATACAAAGTGTCAGTGGGGAAAAGGACTACGTGAGTTGATTATATGGGACTTAATCCTCAAACTGTCTGGTCAACACGCAAAGCTCCTGAAGAGTATCTGATTTATAGTAAGACTATACTGTGTCATTTTTTTGTTTTTGAGAGAGAGTGCGTGTGGTGGAGGGGCAGAGACAGAGAGAGAATCCCAAGCAGGCTCCATGCCCAGCACAGAGCCCGACGCGGGGCTCAACCTCACATTCCTAAGATCATAACCTGAGCTGAAATCGAACCAGATGCTTAACCAACTGAGCCACCCACATGCCCCTACACCGTGTGATTATAGCCTACTTATTCAACACTTAATAATTTATCAGTGTGTCAGGCACTGATCTAGGCAATGATGGATCAAAGACAGAAGGTGCTTGCCCTCATGACCTTTGTATTCTTGGAGACTTTAACAGGTAAATAATCATTTCAGGCAGTGAAAAGCACTACGAGCAGAGTAAACCAGGATGATGTGCTTACAGCTGGTGGGAGGAAAGGGGGAAACTACTTTAGATGGGTGGTCAGGAGAAGCCTCTCTCAGCAGGTAACTTTGGTGCTTAGCATCACATGACAAGGAGGTCAGCCAGGCAAAGATCCAGGAGAAGGTGTTTTCAGGCTGAGTGAATAGGAAGTACGAGGGCTGCCAGAAAAGGAAAGAGGCACATGTGAGGAATAGAAAGAAGGCGAATATGGCAGAAGCAGCACAGCAAGTAAAGGAGACTGTGGTGTTAGACAAGGTCAAAGCATCAGGCAGGAGCCAGCAGATGATGCAAGGCTGCACAGGAACACAGATTCTAATGGAAGTAAGACATTTACATTAAGGACCATAATTTTTATACTGCTAACACCAGTGTGGTGATAACCATCATCTATGCTTCATCAAACAAATCCTTTTTTTTTTTTTTTAAAGTTCACGGATTTATTTTTGAAAGAGACAGTGTGAGCAGGGGAGGAGCAGAGAGACTGAGAGAGAATCCCAAGCAGGCTCTGCACGGTCACCACAGAGCCCCATGCCGGGCTCAAACTCACAAACTGTGAGATCATGACCTGAGCTGAAATCAAGAGTTGGACGCTTAACCGACTAAGCCACCCAGATGCCCCAAATAAATCCTAGACGAGAAACCCCACTGTATTGAAGATGTGTGTCCATGCTAATCTGAATACTAAAACGGAGCCTTAAGATGTAAGAAAAGACAGCTGCAAGGCTGGTCAGGTAAAGGATGTACAATACTGTTTAAGCAGCAGCCAATCTTATACCTGAATATAGGTAGATGTGTTATACTTTAACTCATCCAAAGCAAACCCCTTCCATAAAAATCCTAAGGAGTCATTTACTTTCTTGGTTCCTGTGTACAGCTGCTCTGGAATAAAGTTTTAACAATTCTAAAAAAAAAAATCTATGGCTAATTTTTCTTTTAACAACCACTTTTAAAGACCTCTTTGGTTTAAATAAAGCAAACACGTGATGCCGTCTTCTCCTACATCTCATCATGACTCCTTCCCTCGTTTCCTTGAAATTCCGACCAAGTGTCACTTTTTCCAGAGTGAATGATTTTACAAAAGAGCAACCTGTGCCTCTGTGAAGCACACTGGGTCCATCACACCATAACAACATTCAAGCAAAATCAAGAAATAGGAACTGTTCCCAAAGCAAGAGCCCCAAAGTCCCACAGGTGACACCTGTAAACAAATACAGTGAAACGTTAAAGATGATGCAGAAAAGGCTATTTCAAAGATGACCAAAAGATTCTACATGAAACAACAATCACACAAATGCTATAATCCTTTGACCTGAGCTAGTCTGGTGGACTGTTTATTTTGCCAACTGTGGCCGCAATTCACAATCTTTTTTGAGTCAGAGACTTCACTATCTCCATAAAAGATAATACACAGACTTTTACATGTAAATTAAGGATTTCCGTGACCCCACCGGTGCCCCTCAGTATCATCTAAAGAATCTCTCATCTGTGGTAGAAGTGTCTATGCTGATGTGGACACGTGGAATGGCATCTGGTAAGTCACTATTACCACACTGTTCTAGAATAGGAGAAAAACGGGGCTCTGAGATCATAAGACACCAGATTTTGCCCCTTATTAGCTATGTGAACTTTGGCCAAGTTACTTAACCCCCTCTCAGTGTTAGTCTCCTCTTATTTAAGGAAAGGATAATACCTACAGCAGAGGACTCCTGTAATGACTGAAGCACAAGTTTAATACTTCACACTCTTAACTGGCTCCAGTAGGTTTTCAAACAGTTATTGTCTTAGTGCTTTCCCTTCAAGTCCTCTTTAACAACTAGTGGTAGAATATTCTGAAAAAGGCTAAAAGAGAAGGCAGAATACTCCAGAGAGCTGGAAGCATTAAATTTGACTTGTGCCCTCCACTCCATTTTGGCTCGTCTCTCTAGTACAAACGCCTATAAAAAAGAATCTGCTACTGGTTTAGAGAAGCAAACACAACACGCTAGGGGAAAAAGAGCTCAAATATATACAGACCACATCTGTGGTCCCTAAGAACTAAGACAATTCTGAACTCCTTACATTTTAGTGATAAAGTTTTGTTTTCACCAGAGATGTGAAAGCTTGACCTTTTAATTGTTTTAGTCACTATGCTATTACTAATTTTTTTTTTTATAGAGATGGCTTGCTTTTTCTAGACAAAACGTTAAAAAAAATTTTTTTTTAATGTTTACTTACTTTCAGAGAGAGAATGCTCACGCTCAAGAGTGTGCACAAGAAGGGCAGAGAGAGAGGGAGAAAGAGAATCCAAAGCAGGCTCGGCAATGATAGTGCAGAGCCCAATGTTGGGGCTGGATCTCAGGAAACGTGACATCATGACCTGACCCAAAATCAAGACTTGGGACGCTTAACCAACGGAGCCACCCAGGCGCCCCCTAGACAAAATACCTCAAGGGAATTTTATGAGAAGGGTAAGAGCAGTGGTTGAAATGGAAAGAACAAAGTAAATTCCAGGAGAGCATTTAAGTCAAGACTCTTCAATGTCAATGTGGCTGAGTGGAAACCAAAAGGCAACGAGGCATATGTGGCAGGAAGAAGCATGGAGTCAAAATGCAAGGATCTTAAACATCAACTAGAAAAGAGTCTCATAGCTGTGGACACAGCCCCTGAGTAAGAAATAACATCTTAATCCATAACCCTTTAATATACATATAGATTGTATACTTTGCCCCATGTGCCACACCAACATTTTCTATTCTACTTTATTCCACAGGAAAGTAAAAATGCTGTTAGCTACTCACTAAACCGATTTCACAACTCACTCATGGGTTGCAGTCAGCTGCAGGACAGTGAGGTAGGAAATTCCCACACAGTGTAAATTAGGAACCTCTTGCCTGAAGTGTTTTCATAGTCTCAACATTAAGCTGAAAGCAACAAGAGAACTGAAAGGAAGAAAAAAATAAAGCAGACCTTTAAAAAAAAAAAAAAAAAAAAAAGCCATACCCAGGATCAGAGCACTGAGGGTTTCAACTACTTAAGCGCCTTGGGAAAGCCACTCTCTGGGGCCTCCGTGACTAGGGGGCTGGCTGAGTGCTCCTGAAGGTCGTAAATTCCAGATCTCTAAGATACAGAAGCAAAATGAACTCCGGGCAAGAACGAAGTCTCATGACAAAACATTTAAAATGGAACACGGACAGCAGTAGCCAATGCAGCAGCCAGGTGTTCAATCAGGCTAATTGAATTTTCTTGATTGTTGCGAGGCAAAAGGCTCCCTGAGTAGTTGACAACCTACCTACCGGATTAGTTCATCTCGGCATTGATTTTACAAATAAATATCAGGCACAGACATTGTACACAGGGACAAATTCAGAGGTGGCCTAGGTCCTTCACAGAGAGGGCTGGACTTGACCTCTGATCCTTCAAACCAAAAGAAGAGCAATAAAAGTTTGCGTGCTTTTAGCCAGCACCTGCTCCTCGGTGGCTCAGCCCATCCCTAACTGGCGTCCACATGGTTCATTTTGAGCTGTAAACGCGAGCTCCGCAGCACTAAGGTCCAGACTAGAAGCTCCGTGTGGTGCGTGCAGGTGTCTATTCAAACAGACGCGAGACAGAGACGCGGGAGAAAGAGGAAATAGAGTCCTGCAGCCCCTGAACTTCCGTAAGGGGTCCGGCGTGGCAAAAGCGAACCTCTCCCGGGGGGAAAAGCTGCCAGCTGAGGGAATTGGGGTGGGTACGGCGAAAGAGGGCAAGGAAACTGGGGGTCAGCCCGGGAGATGGAGGGGCGGGGCAGAAATAGAAGAGTTACCATGCCGCCGAGCACTTCGTCCTGGTCGTCGGTGAGGAGCAGCACCACATTGGGCCTCCGAGAACCCGCCGCCACCCCAGAGACCCCCAGGCAGCTGCCCAGCAGCAGCAGCAGCAGCAGCGCTGGGCTGCAGGAAGGCAGGTGACGGGGGTTGTCCCGCCGGGGCCCAGTTGGGGCCAGAGGCAGGAGCCACATGGCGGACACGGCGCCGGGGCGGCCCCGGGACCGAGTGGAGGGAGGCGCAGGTGTCTGAAAGGCAAGACGAGAAGGACCTGCAGGAAGAAAGGGATTGCACGGGAAAGGCCCCGGGGCTGGGGTCAGGCGTTTTCTCCCCTAGCACGATCACGTGAGCCGGGGACTGGAGGCGGAGCACACCGAGCAATCACGTGAAGAGCGATAGGGTAGGGCTGCGGGCGGAAGGGGAGGGAGGACGGACCACCCGGCCGGAAACCGGAAGTGGGCGAAAAAAAGGTCCGAGAGCCGGACCTGGACTTGCTTCATTCTCAGGCTGGGGTTGGGTTCTTGGGGGACGTGAAGCTTAATGGTTGGTGTAAGGTTTAAAATGGAGAGAAGATAAGATGGAATGGAGGAGAGAATCAGCTCACAGTAAGCGATTAAGAGAAGAGAGAAATGAACCTACCGCATAGTAAGATCAGCTGGTGGGCGAAGTCGGCTCTGTCATATTTAATCTCCGAGTCCACACTCACTGATGGCCTTATAGTTAATCATTTCTAATTTTCTCTACAACCCACCTACTAAATTTGGAGCTGGATACCAGATTAGCATTCTTAATTTCAAGCCTCGGCTGATAACATGATTTCAAACAAGCAAACGATTTAGAGATATCCTGACAGCCTAATGTTCCTTGGTGAATTTTTTAATATTTACCCTAATAGTCTTCGGTGAATTTTTGAAAGCCGTCTTAGAGGTTGTTGGAGGATATGCATATTGAACAAAAACGAAACCCCTGAAACAGTCACCCAACCACATTAAGTAATGTTTGGGGGAACAAATTCCATGAAACTAGGACTATAAATATTTCTGTGGTAGCTCTAGAACAGCTTTATCTCAACTCTCTGTTGAAGTCTATAAAAACAGAATTATCCCTGGCAGGGTGAAGGGTCAAGGCTTATTTCCAATTCAGAACAACAACTAGTACCTCCTGGCTCCTAACAAAGTGTATTTTCTCTAAGTACTATCCTATTGTGAGGTAAAAATAATTGTGGAAATACATTGAAATGTCACATGTACAACTATAAGATTTATGCAAAAGGAAGTGTTGCCTTTTTTTTTTTTTTAATAGATTTACAGAAGGCAAGACAATC
The DNA here is from genome assembly GCF_018350175.1 of Felis catus. Classification (NCBI taxonomy): domain Eukaryota; kingdom Metazoa; phylum Chordata; class Mammalia; order Carnivora; family Felidae; genus Felis; species Felis catus. The sequence continues at coordinate 90,040,167 of NC_058374.1, forward strand.
TTTACAAAGTGAAGTGAAGTTCCACTGCAAGAAAAATTATGCTGGGAATCTGGTCAGAGTAGTTCCCAGATGGCCATGGTACTGGGTAACAGCCTCAAGCTGGGCTCATTTTGCAAGCTGGTGGAATAACTCCTAGGAAATCAAAGACTTCCGGGAAGACTTCTGGCACAAAAAAAGAACCTGCTTCCATGCCCCACATTGTAAGATTATATCACTGTTCTTATTTCAAGGCTAGATTATAAAGTATGGTGGTAGAGACTTTACAATTAGGTGCCAACTTTATTCCAAATGCTAGGCATCTGGAACTTGCAATCTAGTTGCAGAGAGATATACAATCTAATAATCACAGAAGTGTATTATTAGAAAGAAGGAGACACTTTGTGAAGGAAAAGTAAAAAGTGCAATGAGCATTTAAGGAGGTGGGGGGCTGACCGAATTTATGATAGGCTAAAGAAGTAAACTTTCAGTGTCCATGTGAAGTTTAAATAGGAGATGACTTGTTAATGGAATGGTTCGGTGGTAGAATGTCTCCTAGGCACAGTACAGTATGTGCAAACGTCCTGAGGTGGTGCATTCAAAGAACTAAAAGATGCCAGTGTAGTTGGAGCAGAGGGAGAGAAGGAGAGGGAGAGGTAGACAGGACCCAGATCCTATGTTAAAGATTTTGGTCTTCATCTAAAGCTAATGGGAAATCACTGGAAGAATAGGGGAGAAAAAATATATGTGAATTTTATAAGATCCTTTATGCTGTGGCATGGTGTACAGATTAGAAGAGGACAAGAATGGATAAAGGTCAATTAGGTGGAGAGATGATGATAACAGGAACAAATCAGATTATGTGGGGCATGAAGCTTATATGTATACAAGTTGGCAAGGGTGGCTCCTTAAAAAGAATAATAGTTACAAATACAAAATTAGGTACAAAGTGAATTTTTTTTAGGCTAAGAAAGAAATACCAGTATTATCAATTTTTAAAAGTTGAAAAATATTGCAAATTACAAATGCAAAATTTTAAAACAGTATTTTTTATTAATTTTTTTTGATGTTTATTTATTTTTGAGAGAGAGAGAGACACGGACACTCAGAATCCGAAGCAGGCTCCAGGCTCTGAGCTGTCAGCACAGAGCCCGATGCAGGGCTCACACTCACAATAAAAAATATTTTTATTAGTGAACTACCAGATACATCTCTCCATGTTTTTTTCCCCTACATTTTATGACTATGTACCCTTCAATCATCTTTTATATGACGGTGGCTTTGTAATATTCTATAGAGAGAATAGGAAGATAATTTAGTCTTTTCTCTGGTATAGTTGATCAGTATTTGATTTTTATTACTGATAGTTCAGAAGAATTTTTTTTTCATCCTCGCAGTTCATTGTTGGTTATACACATACACGCTCACACACACTTATTGTAATCATGTATTACGAGTTTATGTTGTCTTCATTTATGTCAACTTGAGGTCAAATCAGAAATTTAAATATTTTTAATGAGCTTATATGATTTTCTTCACAAATTGATTATCAAAAAATTCACCGGCCTGTTTATTACTTTCATTTGCAATTTATCTTTTCATTTTAGACAATTACTGTCTTTGTTATCTGAAAAAAATTATTACTATTTACTTCTCAATGTCAAGATAATTTCTTTTGATTTTCTCACTCATCTTTACCACTTTAATTTCATATTTATTAATTTTTTACCCTCAATTTTATATCAGTACTTTAGTAAAATAAATTTACGAATGACCTGAGAAGGTGCCCACTATGTACATCCACATTAGGAGTTTGTAATTTATCACATCTTTAATTGAAATGTTCCAAAGTGTCTTTCTAAATTGTAGTTAAAAATGTTATATTTGGGTTTTATCAACTGTTGAATAAGTTCTTACATCTCATTTGTGTTTTGGTTTGTCTTTTGAGTCATTGAAAATATATTTTAGAGTCCTTAAATTTTCTTTGAGCCTGTGTTGCAAGGCTTGAACACTTTTATAATGGGCAGACCATTTCATTATAGTTAGATGCTTTAAGGAAAAATCCAACTTGGCATATATGTTTAAAAGATCAAGAAAGAAAGATTCCATATAGTAGTCGAACCTGAAAATAAGATACACAACAGTCTCAGATTCTTGAAGTAGTTAACCTCAGGTGCTTTGAGGGCAGCCTTGCCTCTAACAAAATCAAGGTAGTGATTTGTGCATGGCTCATGTGCTGCAGTGGTTTTTAAAGAGCACGCAGCCCTTTGTTCAAATCATCATAATAGCTGTGCTGACATGTGACTGTAAATGCCCAACTGCAGGTTGAAATGGCTCAAATTGTTTTTCACCTTGTTGAATAAAGTCAGATAAATGTTTTCAGTTGTGTGAAAAAGTTAAAAATTGCTAATAGGAGTTCCTATTAGGGGAGTAATCCACAATAATTGACAACTGATCAGTTTGTCACATCCAGAATAGAATGTATAATGTTATTATTTGGTGTCTGGTTATATATTTGACTTACCACTCTTTAAAACATTTCCCCATCATTTAAATTAATTTGTCATAAATTGTCTTGGTAAAATAAGTCACTATTTATTTTTTAATGTTTATTTTTGAAAGAGAGAGAGAGAGATACACAGAATGTGAGCAGGGGAGGAACAGAGAGAGAGGAGACAGAATCCGAAGCAGGCTTCAGGCTCTGAGCTGTCAGCACGGAGCCCAATGCGGAGCTTGAACTCACAGACTGTGAGATCATGACCTGAGCTGAAGTCAGACGCTTAACCGACTGAGCCACCAAGGTGCCCCAATAAGTCACTCTTTAAAATGTTATCATTTTTCCTAGACCTTAAGCAAAAATGGATTAAACCCAGCTATTATTTGAAAAGTTCCCATGAAACTTCCATTATGACAACACTTCTTTTTATCATGACCTTTGAAGTAAAAATATCTTTCACTTACATATTTGACAACCTTAAGATCTCCATCTTGGACTGTGATGGAGTAATAGGGCTGGACTAACCTTCTTGCTATAAACAACCAGAAAACAGGACAAAATGTATATTTTTGCACAACAGGCAATGCAGGACTCTGATCCCTGTGTGAAAAGGAATCAACTGACCGCTTTCAACTTGGAGGCACATTCTGAACCCGGGAGCCAGAGAGAGCGTTCCATGTAGAAAGAAGATGAGTTGAGGGGACAGAGATGAAGTTTGGGGGAGGATGAGGTACTTGGAAGTTGTGGGGCAGAGTTTCAAAGAGAAGGAAAAGCTCCATTAATCTGCACAGATATCCTTTTGAGGTTTTGTTGAATACTAAGATGTGAATGTGTAGGGTGGAAGGCATCATAAGATAAGGCAACGAATAACCAAAAACATGTAAGAATTCTCAGTGGAAATATCTGAGATTCAAGTAGCCAGAAGAGTCTTCCTTGATCACTGGGAGTATTCAGTAGAGAACGCAAAAAAGTCATACCTTAGTAGTGGGGCTAAATTACCATGAGTGAAAAGTATTGTACAGCTGCAATGACAAAGTTTAAATACAAGTCTCAAAATGTGAAGCTGATCTGCAAGAACCTTAACTTGCCTGTCAGAAGAAGGACACACACACTTGAAAAGAAAACTGCAAAATCCAGATACTCAACAATATGAAATTCATAATGTCCTGCATCCAGTAATAAAAAAAAAAAATTACTACACAGAATCCCAAATAGGAAAATGTGACTGATAACCAGGGAAAAATCAGTCAACGGAAACGTAATAAATGACACAGATGAAGTAATTAACAGGTCCGGGATTTTAAAACCCCTCTTATAACGATATGTCATAGTCGAAACAGATCTAGACCGTCTGGGCACCCTGCAGAATATCGTATCTGTCCGCTGCACCCATGACATACTGATCAGGCAGGGTGAACAAGAGGCAGCTAACAGGCTGCAATCTTTGGTATGACGCATGTGCTCTCGGGAGTGGGTGATGGACCCTATGAAAATTCGGGGACTTGTCCCTTCAGTAGAGGATTGTAGGGGTCCAGGGGTGTATCCGGGTCATGGTCTCCAAGGCAAAAACAAATTGCTGCATCTTGCTTTTGTTATTACAAAGAAGGAAGCCCAGTGCTCATTCTACCTTTTTGTATTCTGTATGCAACCTATTCTACCTATGCATACTGCCTCAGCTGTATACTGAGTGACGTGGAAGGAAGGCTGCCAGCTTTGAGTGGGGCCTGGAGCAGAAAAGCACGCTACAGCAGACAGGGCTGGCTACGTTGTAATCTGTGGGGCCCAGGGTGAAGTAGTGCAGAAAAAAAGTGCCATGAAATGTACTAAAGTATAAAGCCTTTCATTTTAAAAATACTGTATTACTGGGGCACCTGGGTGGCTCAGTTAGTGAAGTGCCTGGCTCTTGATTTCAGTTCAGGTCATGATCTCATGGTTCGTGGGTTTGAGCCCCACGTTGGGCTTCCCATTGACAGCAAGAGGCCTCCTTGGGACTCTCTCTGTCTCTCTATCTCTCTCTCTCTGCCCCTCTCCCGCTCACATGAGCACATGTTCTCTCTCTCTCTCTCTTAAATAAACTTTATAAAAAAAATCTTGTATTTACTAACAAGATGCAGTGGGGGTTCTAGTGATACTTGAGTAACACCATAATCTTACAAACTGCAATTAATATTTTTGGCATTATAATTTATATATCCTATAAATAACATTTTATTAACCTGATACCTTGACTGCTAATATGATTTTTCTGGCTTGCTTTCCTGCAAATTCATTTCTTAGGCCATCAAAATGTATACTTTTAGTAACTTCATTTTCATTTGATACAACTGAAAGCAATGTCATTTGCTCTTAGCAAATGCATGATTGCAAATAATTGTTAATAATTTTTAATTTTAAGGAGGCTCTTTCTTCCAACATAACTATTACTGAAGCTGTTAATGGTATTTTATAGGCTGCATAACAAAGGGATAAATTATTGATAGATTATTTCAAAATAGAAAGTTTGTCATGTGGAACTGAATTCTTGTGGACTAATTTTTCTAAAAACATTTAAATCTTATAGATCAGTTTTATTTAGATATTAATTTAATTGTAAACGTAAGCCAAAAATTATTGTAATTTTGCAATTGTAAAATTGTTACTGGTATAATAGTTACACTGTAATGTTTCCTTTGACATTTCCTATAACTTGTGGAAGGTGTACAAGAAACCTCCAGCAGCTTCAAACTTTAAAATATTTTTTAACGTTTTATTATATATTTTTTGAGAGATAGAGCACGAGCAGGGGATGGGCAGAGAGAGAGGGAGACAAAGAATCAGAAGCAGGCTCCAGGCTGTCAGCACAGAGCCTGATGTGGGGCTAGAACCCATGAACCATGAGATTATGACCTGAGCTGAAGTTAGATGCTCAACGGACTGAGCCAACAGGGTGCCCCAGCTTCAAACTTTTATATACAGCAATTCAAGGTGCCTGTCTATTCATTCTATCACAGCATCTTCAATTATAAGGCAAAATTACTTTTAAATTCTTTTCATCATTAATAATTGGTTCATCTGGACTTTCACACGAAAATGGTGTTATTTTCTATTTGTAAGCTTGTGGATATTTGTTTTGCCATGTTGCGGAAGTTTTCTAAACTCCGAAGAATTCTAAACTCTTAACTCTAATAATTCAATGAATTCTCTGATTTGTTTTATTACGATGTTCACATGTGTGCTTTTATTTCATAATAATTTGCTGGCAAAATGTATTGCCTGAAAGCAAGCAGTTCCCATCCTAGCTCTCAAATATTTGTGCAAATACCACAAAGATGGGATCTGGGGAGCAGATGGGGATCCCCACAACAGGTCCCAGCCTTGGCCTTGTGTAGAGCCTCTTTCCCTTCCTGCTGCTGTTGCTACCACTGCTGCTTCTCCACTGTTCTCTCTGCTGTTGCTGCCTCCAGTTTGGGCTCTGGTCTTTTTCTGACCCTTCTGGGGCCTGAGACTCCCTGGACCGCCCTGAGGCATTCCCTGTGACAATTGCTTTGTGCCTGGCTGCTGCTTGTGGCATCCTTTGTCCTGGTTTATCTCTTCTGCTTATGCATGTCCCATTGCACTTTATTTTCAAAACACAAGTTCAAAGATAAAATTGTTAGTAATTTCAAGGTGGTGACCACAAAGCATCAGGCCAGGTGTGGGTACCTTCTCAGAATGATGCTCTGTGCAACTACAGGGTTCACATCTTAAAGTCTGTCCTGGTGGCAGATCCAGCCCCGTGACGCATGTAAGCCTTCTGCTTGGGCCATACACTCTGGCAGACCCTATGGTATTCCGGGTGCAGGGATGAGAAAAGGTGCAATGTGGAACAAGCCCCAGTGGGAAAATGTTATCTGCAGCAGGATTACGCATCTTTTGAAAAATAACTCCCGGTGTACTGAGCCCTGATAGAGATGGAACTCTTGGCCATGAGACACCAAATGACCATGCGTCCTGTACTGCCCACCATGAGTTGGGTCCTCTTGGATCTACCAAGTTGAAGTTGGTTAGGATCAGCAGTAATTTCACATAAGATGAAATATTACCTCTGGAACCAAGCATGAGCAAGACTAGAGGGAATAAACAATTGCATGAGTAGGTAGCCCAGACTCTCAGATTGCTCCGCAGGGTTACTGGAGTACCCCTCTCTCAGCTCAGACCTCAGGTACTGTATGACCAGCCAAAGGAGGAGGAGAAAGTCAGAGCCTGGTTTATGGATAGAACAGCTTGGTACATTCATGCAAGGTGGAAATGGATGATGAGTTGCAGCCTCACTTGGGGCTGGCCTTGAACGACAGTGGTAAGAGAAAACCGTCCTAAATGGGCACGGCTTTGGTGCACCTGACCATCCAGGTTGTGTGGCAAGGGAAGTGGTCTGACATTAGAATAGTATATGCATTCATTGGTAGTGGTGAATGGCCTTGGCTGGTCCCGTCGTGGGTATGGAAGGAGAATGACTGGAAGATTGTAGATAGGGAGGTCTGAGGTAGAGGCAAAAGCATGGACATCTAGGAACAGGCACAAAGTGTGATGATCTTTGTGTGACATGTTTATGCCCACCAGAAAGCACTCGCTATGGAAGAGGCACTAAACAATGAATTATACAAAATAGCTTGGTCATTTTAGGTTAACCACCCTTTGTCAGTGGCCACCTAAACGTTGGCATGGTAGGCACCGCACGCTCAAAGAATGTCACGTGATTACAGGTGGGCTAGCAGAAGTTTGGCTCCCAGCTGATACGCATTGAGCAATCACAGTTTTTTACTATTACGAAGAAAAAGTTATGTTCTGTCACTTGGAAATCTAGTGTAACAATCATTAATTAAACAGTAAGATTAGATCTCCAAAGTTCCTCTTAACACGAAATTTCATGACTTAAATGTCATTCATAATTAATAGCCCTTATTTTTAAATGTTTATTTCTGAGAGAGAGGGTGTGTGCACGCAGGGGAGGTGCAGAGAGAAGGGGACAGAGGATCTGAAGTGGGTTCTGTGCTGACAGCAGAGAGGCCAACACGGGGCTTGAACCCTTGAACCGTGAGATCATGACTTGAGCCGAACCAACGAAGTCTGACTTAACCAACTGAGCCACTCAGGCTCCCCTAATAGCCCTTGTTTATTGACTAACTACTATGTATCACTATGTATTTCCTAAGGTCTATCGAAGGCTTGATGGTTTTTAAAAGTAATAAAATCCCTTTTAAACCTGGCATCCCAGCTTTTTGGATTGAAAAATATGAGTCTTCCGCATGTCTAGTTATTAAACTGAAAACGGAGATTATTGTAGTCCAAGCATATAAATAAATTGTAATCAGCAAAAATAAAGAGCAAAAATGAGCTTCCATGAGCAGAAGCTGAAACCAAGCCATGACTTTTTGAATTTCTCTTATGCCTGGGAATGAGAAATCCCGGAAGGATTAGAGTAAAAGATTCAATGCTAGATATTAGAAATCAGCCATTCTGAGCATAATCAAAGCTTTCATCATAGCAATTCATTATTTATGTGTGTGTCTTAACATGGTGAAAAAATTATCAAATTATCAAAAATGTTGAGAGTCTTGTTAAGGTAGTTTTGTTTTTTTTTTCTAGTTACCTTTAATGTTTATTCATTTTTGGTGTAGAGGGACAGAGTGCAAACAGAGGAGAGGCAGAGAGAGGGAGACACAGAACCCAAAGCACACTCCAGGCTCTGAGTTGTCAGTACAAAGCCCTACTCGGGCTCAAACCCACAAACCATGAGATCATGACCTGAGCTGAAGTCAGACTCTTCACTGAGTGAGCCACCCAGGAGCCTCTTGTTAGGGTAGTTTTTTTTTTTTTTTAAACGTTTATTTATTTTTAAGACAGAGAGAGACAGAGCATGAAAGGGGGAGGGTCAGAAAGAGGGAGACACAGAATCTGAAACAGGCTCCAGGCTCTGAGCTGTCAGCACAGAGCCTGACACAGGGCTCGAACTCACGGACTGTGAGATCATGACCTGAGCCGAAGTTGGCCGCTTAACCGACTGAGCCACCCAGGCGCCTCTTGTTAGGGTAGTTTTAAGTGACAGGTATCAAAAGGTTATTGGCAAGACCCCAGTGCCTGTTTGGAAATTTTAAATGTTCACAGCCTGTAGTTTGCACACTAGATTTACGTAAATTGTATTCTATAAATTGTAGTAAATTGTACTCAATATAGGTGCTTCTTAGATCCTTGTAAATATAATGTATCACTAGACCTTATATCTGGCATAAAGTAGTTAGTATAATTATTTAAATATTGAAACTAAGTTTCCAAATAAGTTAAAATACTGATTATCAGTAGCATAATTAACCATAGTAAACTTAATTTTAGCTATTACCTTTAGTCATGATCAGTTTGAAATCATATTCTGTGAGACCAATAGTTCTCTCTTACCTCCAATTAGAAGGCTTCAGAGCTTCAGGGAACTCACCTAGGGACTCCCAGTCACCAGGCAGCAGTAATATAAGGTCCAAAAACGGGCTGCTCTATGCTAACACCACTTCTAAGATTCTTTTTAATGAGACTCTCTTTTCTTAGGAAAGCAGGTTATTTGTTGGTCTTTTGTCTAGTTTGATGAGCATACATCCATGAACAAAATTAGACAAAAATTCCTGCCTTCAGGAGCTTACATCTTCCTGGCAGAAGACAGATGACAAAATAAATCATTAGGTGATACGGTAAGTTGGAAGATGGAGCATATTATGGAAAAAAGAGAACAAGGAGGGGGAATAAGGGAATGGTGGAGGGTGGGGAGCCACAGTTTCAAATAGAGTGGTTAGACCCACTGAGAAGATGATGTTTAAGCAGAGACTTGACCTTGGTGAGGTAAGAGTCCTGTGGGTATCTGGGGGGATGATCATTCTAACAAGTGCAAGGGACTTGAATCTATTTTCCTTGTTAGCTTTTATTTTGCCAATTTCCTCTCCTAGTGTGGTTTGGTACTGACGGGAAATGAGAAATAATTTTGAAGTTCTGAATAACTTAGAAATGTTGACTGTCAATGACCTATTGTGTTTACTGGTTCCTTTCCCCATCTCCTTCAAGCTCACTTTGTGTTTCTTCATCCGTAAGTCCTGATAGAGATACCTAACATGAGGTTCTGAAGACTGGTAACCACATTTCTTACTGGATGGAGATAGAGAAAGGGTTGGGGAGTCAAATAAGAAAAGAGATCCAATTTCATTGTTTCCCTTTACTGAAAGTCCTGTGTGTTGCAAACTTTGGCATATGAAAGAAGCTCCCAGCTAAGTGTCTCACTCTTGATTTCGGCTCAGAGGCTCATGATCTCACTGTTGGTGAGATTGAGCCCTTCGTCAGGCTCTGTGATGACAACTGGAAACCTGCTTGGGATTCTCTCTCTCTCTCTCTCTCTCTCTCTCTCTCTCTCTCTCTCTCTCTGCCCCTCCTCTGCTCACTCTCTCACTCTCTCAAAAGTAAATAAACATTGGTTGATAGGGGGTGGGAGGGAGGGGAGGGTGGGTGATGGGTATTGAGGAGGGCACCTTTTGGGATGAGCACTGGGTGTTGTATGGAAGCCAATTTGACAATAAATTCCATATATTGAAAAAAAAGTAAACATTAAAAACAAAATTTTTAAAAAAGCTCAAAAGACTAAACAACAAAGTAATAAATAATTTCATTTTTCTATTTAATACATTTTAAAATTCAGTGGACATAGTAGTAAATACAGTTGTAAAACCACAACATGATGTTTCTAGTCTTTTTAAAAATTCTGGATACCTAAGGAGAAAAGTCATTAGAAGTTTGCTTTTCTTACAGTAACTCCAAATTTCAAAAAGGGCCCTATTGCCCTCACTCTGTGTTTACAAGAATTGTGGTGGTGGTGACCAGAGGCCTCAGGTTTCTACCTGTAGGGTCAGACTCTATTATGAAAGTGCCATGAAAAGTAAAATGTGTGCTGAACAAACATGAAGCCCCACCATTGTTCACTAGGTGCATTGTGGCTGCTTTTAGAAATACGGCAAATATTTAATAGCGCTAGGGCTTACACAAATACATGTTCATCCATAATGAAAATCCATAATGGAATATATTTATTCATAATGAAAGCCAGACACTTTAAGCATTAAGGGAAATTCACTTTATTCTTTGTGAATGGGCAGTTATTTAGTTCCTCTGTGCCTCAGCTCCTCACCTGAAAAGTGAGGATATATATAGCACTTACCTTTTAAACTCTGTATGGTGAGGGATGTTAGTTCATTAGACTTATCCTTGTGGTCATTCTGAAATATACTCAAATATCAAAGCCATATGTTGGACACCTGAAACTAACTTAATTTTAAGTCAATTATACCTCAAAAAAAAGTCCCACAATATTTACCTGCTTTATAGGGTTAAAGTGAGAATTAAATGGGATAGTTCGTGCAAAGAACTAAGAACAGGATTTGGCACACAAAAAGCCGTCAAAAACGTTGAGAATTACTACTAAATTCACAAAAATACATGCCGTGGAAGGGCATCTCAGGGTTCTTCCACTGAGGTCTAATGTAAAGATACATCTCTCAGAATATCACCGTCAGCTTTTGATTTCACTGTCAGAATCAGACATGCCAATTTATTGGTGCGGTCATCTCACGGACATTTATTAAAGCCCTCATTCTCTGTTAGGTTTTGTGCCTGGGAATTAGTTGATCTTAATCTAGCACTTGATTTTTCACTGAAGGATGAAAGTTCCCAGCGTTATTAAATCTCCAGCATAAGCCAAGTCTTCAGAAAGGTTATTGTCAGAAACCAAGAGCGCCTTGAAAGGCGCCCGGATCAGGTGGGACGGTGGGAAGGGCTGGGCACTGTGCCTTGAGTACGCGAAGAAGGGAGCTCCTGGCCTCGGCCTATTGACTGGCGTCGAGAACTCTCCCCCGCAGGATTTCTAGCAGGTGGCTGACTAGGAGGCAAAGAATTGCCCCCTCTTTGAGTTAAATCACGTGCTTAAAAGTAAAGGTGGGGGCTGCCAGAGGGCCCTTCCCCCTCCGGCTGAAGGCTTCATCCTGATGCGTTCTGGCCACATCCTCCTAGACGCGGATCAGATAGCGTTCCCAGGGGAAGTGGGGCCTCACCTGCTGCAGGTGTCCCCAGGTGGTTCAGAGGCGTGGCCGTATGCCCCCCAGCCCCCCGCCCCGCTCCTCCCGGTTCCGAGCTGCGGAGCGGCGGCTCGCGTGCCCGCCGAGGGGAGGTCAGGCGCCTCGGGGATCTGGGGCCCGCTGGCGCGGCGCCCGGCCCAGGGCACCCCCGGCGGCCGTGAGGCCGCGCCTCCTCCCGGAACTGGCCGGCGCGGCCGGGCGCGAGGAGAGGCGGGAGCCGGGCTTTCGCGCACCGCGGGCCATGGAGGTCCTTCCCACGGGCGGGGGCCGGACGGGGCGCCCGGAGCCCGAGGCAGGGCGGGAGGACGCGGCGGAGGAAGCGGTCGCCGGTGCGCCCCGGTCTGTGTGCCTGCGCGGGGCGCCCCCGGCGGAGCAGCCTCGAGGCTCCCGGGACTCCTGGGAGGCCGAGGAGGACCCGGAGCCCGGCGAGCCGCGGGGCGGCAGGACGAGCCGCACGGCGTCCCTGGTGAGCGGCCTGCTCACCGAGCTGTACAGCTGCACTGAGGAGGAGGAGGCGGCTGGCGGGAGCCGGGGGCCCGGGGGTCGCCCACGGCGCCGCGACAGCCTCGACAGCTCCACGGAGGCCTCCGGCTCCGACGTGTTCCTGGGCGGCCGCGGCGGCGACTCCCGGGTGCTGCAGGAGCTGCAGGAGCGGCCGAGCCAGCGGCACCAGATGCAGTACCTGCGGCAGAAAGGTGAGCGCCGGGGGCGGGGGCTTCGGGGGCTTCGGGGGCGGGCCGCAGGGCACCCCGCCGCGTCCGCCGGCGCTCTCGCGCTCGCCTGGGCACCCCTGGCTGAGCGGCGCGGCGCTCCGATATCACGGTTGGGGCGGCTCCTTTGACCTGCGGCTAGTGGCCGCGGTGTCACTGGTTCGTGGCTAAACTCAGTTCTTATTGTGCCCCCGCCCGCATCCCTCTCGAGCTGCTCAGTGGAACCTCAGTTGTTGGGGGTGGTAGCGGCGGGTCTCCGCTCCTCTGCGCGCACCGTGTTTGCAGGAGCCCCGAAGGGAGAGGCAGCCCACCTTCTAATTGCACCTGAACAGCTCTTTCGACTGTTGGGAGTTTCTGGTACGCGTAGCACAAGTTGCCTAGGGGGCGCCGAGAGAAGACCGGCGACTCCTGGGCCTGATATTTTTTTTTTTTTTTTTTTTTTTTTAAATTTCTCCTAATCCGCCCTCCCTGGCCACACCACTAGGATAGTGTTTAACTAGTGAGGCAGAATAATTCGATAATGCAGTTTCTAAGCAGAGCGGATGAATTCCATTTCTGCCAGCCAGTCTGGTTTCAGGAAGCTCACTCGGCGGCGGATTAGTGGAGGGCCCTACGCTGTTGGCTTTAGCACAGGGTTTGACTGCTGGTACCTTCGATTTGAAAATGGACGTGGCTTTTGGGGAGTGGAGGGGAGAGGCTAATTTGGTGTTTCTTTTGTTATCAGACCCTGATGCTCACGTCCTAACTGAGGTCCCCCCCCCCCTAACTGTTCATAATAGCTTGCCTTTCAGGCACTAACAGTTATTACAGATGTCTTTTTCATAGATGTATCAAGACCTCAATTGATATAATAAAGTGAGGTGTGGAAAACAGATGCTAAGCCGCCATAACATATCCTGAATTAGTGTCCTTGTGCTAAATTACCAGGAGAGGAAGGAAGGAGAGAATACTATTGAATGGTCTCCTGTCTCCTAATTGTAAGTCTAGCTGGTGCCAGGGGGGGAAAAATAAATAAATAACAGAAAAGGAATAAATCTGTCTGCTTTCTCGAATCTGTGTAAACAGCTTTCAACTTCCTCCTTTAGCTTCCTAGCAAAGGTTTTTTTCTCAGCTGATTGTTACAAATGGCTTCTGCCTTCCTCCCCCTGCCTGGGACTTTGCCTGGAGTAGTGCCATTTAATTTTACACAGTTTTTTGGCTGTTCTCGGAGTGTTTATGCCAGGAGTTCCGTGGGGGCAATAGGTCTTAACGAATCCAACAAAATCAACTCTGAAGAATTATGATTTGCCTTTCTGTCTTTTACAAGGCCGTTCACTTTTCATTACTGAGCAAATTTGGGGGGTTGGCAATGTCCTCGTGGAAGAGGAAATTTGGCAAGCTAAAGTTTAAAGTTTAAAGAGTTTTGCCTGTGGATTTCAAACCAGTGACCACTCTACTAATTCACAAGATCTCCAAGAGTCTGTTTTTCCCAGGTCTCAGCCTTATTGCATAGTTGCCTGCTAACCTTTTCTTTCCTTTGAATCGACTCTGTTAAGATGAACAAAAGTGCCATATTATAATAATCTTATACGCACCCACACGCACCCCCTTTATTGATGAGTATCATTAGAATATTAAGAATAAACAGGTGGAAGCACGTGCAAACAGCTGTCTGCATAAATAATTTTACAGCTTATTAGATTACTTGATTTTGTTTCAAGATCAAAAAATGTCCCTCCTATCATAATGCTTTGTAGATAACCTCTTCACTCTATTAGGATTTTTGCTGTAGCACCTATTTAGGTATTTGGCGTGCCTGGGTCCTTTATTTATGTGAAGCATCAGAATGGTTTCTCAGGAAATCTTGGCTCCCTTCTTGGTATTTTCATAAAGGAGGTGAACTTTGGAGTCAGAGTGCTTGAATCGATATCCTGCCACTGTTCTTTACTCGCTGTGTGACCTTGGGCAAGCTATTTAACCTTTCTGTGTCTTATTTTCCTCACTTACAAATATGGATAATAATAACACCTACCTCCCAGAGAGGACTGTGGTGATAATTATGTAAGTTAATGTGTGTAAAATGCTCAACAAAGTTTAGATACTATTTTTATCAACATACACACTGGAATTTCTTAGAGAGGAAATTGTCCACTGCTTGTCAGTTGGTCTTTTCCTCATTTATTTAACACTTATTTAACAGCAAAAGTGGCTGATGCTGTGGGGCATGCAAAGATAAAGGAGACCTTATTATTCCTGTCTTCAGGATGCTTTATCAGCAGATACTGCTGTAGAAGACATTTCTAAACTCTGAAGATTTTTCCCATGTTGGATAATACACTTAGTTCGGAGCATCACAGAGCTGTGGATACCTTAAGAGTCACTGAAAATGACTCTTTGTTGGAAGGAAACTATAATGTAAAAAAAAAACCACACAACTATAATGTAAATGCAAGATAATGATATTCCTACCCTTTCTGTTTCTGGAAGGAAAAATTTGAAACATTCAAAGAAAGGCTCTTTGCTCTGTGGAAGGGATCTAGGGACGAAGAGCCCCCTGGTCTCCTCTTTTAGCTTGTTTCCATATTTAATTTTCCTTAGAACACGAATGTTATCATTTAACCTAAACGTGTTCTTACTTTTCCGTATGTGCCACCAAGTTTGAACTCAAGGTAAGAGAAATGGCCTTTGTTCTCTTCTTCAGAGTAACCCCTTATTCTTATTTTAGTGCTATTTATATTGATGTTTATAAAGACTGTTCACATTTCTTTCTCAAAATAGTCTTGTATGCTAAACATAATTTGAGCCTGGGAGTACTACCTTGCCTAAAATCACAAAGACGGTTGGTTGGTCCAAAGGGAGTTCTTTTTATGGTCTAATACATTTTCCATGATGTGGCTAAACATGATTGCTGTCAAAGGTCCACCTTGTACTTCTGTTATACAGACCCCCAAAGTTCTTTTTCTTTGACCTCTGGATTTTTTTTTTTTTTTTTTTTTTTTTTTTTTTAGCTTTTGAATACTTCTTTTGTTCTCTTTTGATCCTCTCTAGTTTCTCAAAGTCCCTTTAAAAATGAATAGACCCAAATCCCACACAGGATCTCTAATGAGGGCCTAGCCAATTCCGAGTTGCATGGAAGCTTCTTGCCTGACTGGCAGATCACACTCCAGTGACTAATGATAATACCAAGTGTGACAAACGAAACTCCCAAATTGTAATGATTATTCATATAAAGATTGCTGATAGTTCCGATTCCCAAGTCTTTTTTCATTTGTGGAAAAACAGCTGTTGGGAATATTAATTTTATGAATGTAGAATTATCCTTAATTTATCTGTGTAAAGGAAATGTATCTTCTATCATATTTGAAAAACTACTGAGTTTCTAAAGTGAAATATTGTATCTAATAATCAAGCTATTGGAAGACTGTATATTTAAAACCAAACCAATATTGCTATATTCATCTACATTAGAAAATGTGGTTATATTATTTATTTTTAACGGATCAGTTACAAAGGTGAGTGCTTTTAAAAACATTTGTTGGGGCGCCTGGGTGGCGCAGTCGGTTAAGCGTCCGACTTCAGCCAGGTCACGATCTCGCGGTCCGTGAGTTCGAGCCCCGCGTCAGGCTCTGGGCTGATGGCTCAGAGCCTGGAGCCTGTTTCCGATTCTGTGTCTCCCTCTCTCTCTGCCCCTCCTCCGTTCATGCTCTGTCTCTCTCTGTCCCAAAAATAAATAAAAAAAAGTTGAAAAAAAAATTTTAAAAACATTTGTTATCAGGGGACGTCTGAGTGGCTCAGTTGGTTAATCGTCCCACTTTTGGTTTCAGCCCCAGGCGTGATCTCACAGTTTTGTGAGTTTGAGTCCCACCTCAGGATCCATGCTGGCAGTGCGGACCTGCTTGGGATTCTCTGTCTCCCTCCCTCTCTCTGCCCCTCCCCAGCTCATGCTGTCTCTCTCTCACCCAAAACAAATGAATCAACTTTAAAACAAAACCAAATGAAAACATTTGTTATCAAGGGTGCCTGGGTGACTCAGTTGGTTGAGTGTCCAGCTTCAGCTCAGGTCATGATCTCAAGGTTCGTGAGTTTGAAACTCGAATTGTCGCTGCTGTCGGCTTGGAGTCCACTTCAGATCCTCTGTCCCCTTCTCTCTCTCTGCCCCTCCCCTCCCCCCACTCACACATTCTCTCTCAAAAATGAATAAACATTTATTTAAAAAAATTGTTATCAGCTGTTAGATTTACCATTGATGTAACAGATTCAAAAGGATTCTTTTCTTGTAAGCTTACGGTCTGAGCACTTTAATGATACAAAATATACATGCCAATTTTCAGGCAATGAAAGGTAAATCTGCAACCTGAGCTAAATGTGACAAGAGTCTTTGCTTACATGTTGCAAGTAGCCTCAAAGATAAAACTTATCTTACAGTAATTATCTCACGGCCGGGGCAGGAAATGTTTGAGTGATTTATTTGATCAGAATATCTCAGCTGAACACGTGCATGTAATCCTGGGTGAGAAGCCAGAATTACTTGGTTTAAATGGATGTTCTAGATATTCGTCCTATGATTGGTAAGTGTTACATGGGAATTTGTATTCTTCTCAGGGTATTTATTTTCTTATTTTTCTTTATCTTTGATAGACACTAATGAACTGAAGACAATCCTTCAAGAGCTAAAGTATAGAATTGGCGTACAATCTGCAAAGCTACTTCGGCAGCTGAAGCGAAAAGATAGGCTTCTGCATAAAGTACAGAGAAACTGCGATATCGTGACTGCGTGCCTGCAGGCTGTGTCCCAGAAGCGGAGTAAGTGCTGGAGTAGGGGTTATCCCTTTGGCCACATGTGTCTGGAATGTTAGTGGAGCTGAGCCAATAGTCGTTGTGTTTTTGAATATATGGCAAAGTTTTATTTTTTTATTTTTTATTTTTTTATTTTTTTTTTCCCAACGTTTATTTATTTTTTTTGGGGACAGAGAGAGACAGAGCATGAACGGGGGAGGGGCAGAGAGAGAGGGAGACACAGAATCGGAAACAGGCTCCAGGCTCTGAGCCATCAGCCCAGAGCCTGACGCGGGGCTCGAACTCATGGACCGCGAGATCGTGACCTGGCTGAAGTCGGACGCTCAACCGACTGCGCCACCCAGGCGCCCCTTTTTTTTTTTTTAATTTTTTTTTTCCAACGTTTATTTATTTTTTTTTTTGGGACAGAGAGAGACAGAGCATGAACGGGGGAGGGGCAGAGAGAGAGGGAGACACAGAATCGGAAACAGGCTATATGGCAAAGTTTTAAATGGCAGTTTCTATCATCGAAACTGAGAGCTATGAACAACTCAGTTTCCTGGGATTTTTTTGTTTTGTTTTTGTTTTGTTTTGTTTTTGTTTTTTGTTTTGTAAAAATGTATAGTACGTGTCTGATGTCACAAACTTCATTTTATTATTCTAGATTTGAAGTCATACTTCATTTTGACAATGGTTATTTTTACCTGATGCTAAATAATGACTAAAATATTTTTAGAACTGCATCAAATAGACACAGCCTAAAAGGCCTTTGTTCTCTTCTTCTCTGTGTCACTCTAATAAGTGAATCAAACATCGGCTTTAAAAAAGGACCCTTTTATAACAGGAACTTACACTTGCTTTGAAATTTAAAAAAGACGAAATATTTTAATAAGTTAAATCTGTCTCATAGGTCATCCATTCACAGCTAAGAGCTGTGTGGTTTGTTAACTGAGTTAAACATGTTAAATCATTGATCCTTGTTAGCTACGGGATGTAAAACCTTGTGAATTAATCTTTTAATTCTCCATGCAATAGTTTTATGTTTTATTCTGCTAACATTTCCCTGTTTTTGTTTTGTATTCTTTATTAACATGCAGCACGGCAGAACAGTATATTCAGGTATGGCAAATTTAGGCACCAGTGATGTTTTGATCAAATGCCTGTGACAGGTTTTTGGGTGCATGTGAAAGTTGCTTTATTTTGTTTCTTTGTCCCACCACATTTTATATATGAAGTGATACCTTTTAGAGTTTTTTTTTTTTTTAATTCCAAATTAAGATGTGTTTGTTTTCATAAGACAATTTTCAGGGTTTGACTAGTTTCAGATAATAAAATTAATGGCTTAAACGTCATTCTTATGTTTATTATAAAAAGTAAATACCATGTTTTCCTCCTCCTGTTTTATTATGTCACTGTTTGTTATCCCCAAGTTGTTATTCTTGCTGTCTACTAAAGAAGGTTTCAACCTAATGTAAATTGAACAGAATGCTATGTAATTATCAAAATGATATAACGGTCCATACAAGGAGCAGGATGTAATTGAATTGACTGATTTTGAATAGGGTTTTCTCCAGAGCTAGGCACTTGTCTGAAACAGCTAGAGAAGGACGATACGGATATGGATATACAGACACATGTGTGTGTATTTTATATGTGTATCTATCTACAAAAAGTTGGCCTGTGTTATAAGTATTTGATATTTTTCCATGGATTCTGATTGATTCACAAGTGTCTAGTAGAAATTCTGTTATTTTCCCTTTATGTTGAAATACCTTGATTTTTCTCTTTTCAACTGTGTTTTCATCTACCATTATTACTGTTGTACCAGGCGTTAAAAGCACGAGGTGGTAAATGCATGGGGTTTGGATGTGGGAAAAAGTATAAGGGGGGGATGGAACCAGTGTTAGGAGACAGAGGGGAATGTCTGGCTGGCATAGGATCACGGGTTGATAATTACCAGGGACTGATAATCATTTAGAGTTTGAATTTACTTGACTGATAAAGGGACAGGCATTTGTGTCTTTTTAGAAAAACGTGTTCACGAGAACCTAATTCAATTGTGAATTTGAATGCACCCTTCCTATGTATTTTAGAGTTTGTCTCTTTAAATCCAGCCACTGTTTCATATTTCATAGAGTATGGGATTAATGCCTCTTAACCTTGGGAGTTACATTATCACCTTGGTAATAAGACTCTACTAAATGGGACAGAATGTTTTATGTTGAATTAAGAAATGACAGTGGGTCAGGGGTGCCGACTGAGCCACCCAGATGCTTCAGAGTTCTAAAGAATTTAGATCTCACTGTTTTGTAATGAATAACTGAGCTTTCATTTTAGCAGTGATTGGCAGTGATGCATTCAAATACAACATGTATGTTGACTTTTTTGTATTTAATATACAGAAGTCCAGATAACCCTCATTTTCCCCACTATATATGGATTCAGTCCTTATAATTCTTTCCATAAGTGATGTTCTCCCTTTCATAACATGTCATAATATAATATAAAACTTTTTAACCTTTTTTTTAAATGGGTCATTTCCTATTGATACACCAAAGAGGATATGATTCTATAAGTAAGTATGGATTATGAACCAAAATGACTAGGTTGTGTTTATTTCAAACACATATGCTATAACTGCTTGGATTTTATGGTTTCTTACACCAAGCCTTACAGTAGAATCCCTTTATTACTTATTTATTTAGTTTGTTTCAAGTTTTTATTTAAATTCCAGTTAGTTAACATATAGTGTAATATTAGTTTCAGGAATAGAATTTAGCAATTCATCACTTACATATAACATCCAGTGCTCATCATAACAAGTACCCACTTTAGGACCTGTCATCCAGTTAGCCCATCTCCCTGCCCACCTCCCTTTCAGCAGCCCTCAGTTTGTTCTCTATAGTTAAGAGTCTGTGTTATGGCTTGCCTTTCTCTTTTTTTTTCCCTCTATGTTTTGCTTCTTAAATTCCACATATGAGTGAAATCATATGGTATTTGTCTTTCTCTGACTGATTTATTTTGCTTAGCGTAATAGATTCTAATTACATCCACATCATTGCAAATGGCAAGATTTGATTCTTTTTGATGGCTGAGTAATATTCTATCACATATATATATGTGTATATATACATATGTATATATACGTGTGTGTGTGTGTGTGTATATGTATATATATATATATATATATATATATATATATATATATGTATACCACATCTTCTTTATTTATCAGTTGATGGACATTTGGGCTCTTTTCATAGTTAGGCTATTGTTGATAATATTACTATAAATATCAGGGACTGTGTGTCCCTTCAAATCAGTATTTTTATATTCTTTGGGGAAACATCTAGTAATGTAAATGCCAGATCATAGGGTAGCTCTATTTTTAACCTTTTGAGGAACTTCCATGCTGTTTTACAGAGTGCACGAGTCTGCATTCCCATGAGCAGTGTAAGAGGGTTCCTCTTTCTCCACATCCTTGCCGACTTCTGTTGTTTCCTGCATTGTTCATTTTAGCCATTCTGACAGGTATGAGGTGCTATCTCATTGTGGTTTTGATTTGTATTTCTCTGATGATGAGTGATGTTGAGCATCTTTTCATGTGTCTGTTAGCCATCTGGATGTCTTCTTTGGAGAAGCGTCTATTCATGTGTTCTACCCATTTCTTAACCAGATTGTTTGTTATTTGGGTGTTGTGTTTGATAAGTCCTTTGTAGATTTTGGATACTAGCCCTTTATCTGATATGTCATTTGCAAATATCTTCTCCCATTTTGAAGGTTGCCTTTTAGTTTTGTTGATTGTTTCTTGCTGTACAGAAGCTTTTTATCTTGATGAAGTCCCATAATTCATTTTTTGCTTTAGTTTCCCTTGCCTCTGGAGACATATTTAGTGAGAGGTGACTATGGCCGATGTCAAAGAGGTTGCTTTATTTTATTTTATTTTTTATTAAAAATTTTTTTAATGTTTATTTTTGAGAGAAAGAGACAGTGTGAGCAGGAGAGGGACAGAGAGAGACAGAGGCACAGAATCGAAGCAGGCTCCAGGCTCTGAGCTGTCAGCACAGAGCCCGAAGTGGGGCTTGAACTCACGAGTGATGAGATCACGACCTGAGCTGAAGTAGGATGCTTAACTGACTGAGCCACCCAGGACCCCCAAGGTTGCTTTATTTAAAAAAAATTTGGGGGGTGCCTGGGTGGCTTAGTCAGTTGAGTGTCCAACTTCGGCTCAGGTCATGATTTCGCAGTTCGTGAGTTCGAGCCCCGTATCGGACTCTGTGCTGACAGCTCAGAACCTGGAGCCTGCTTCAGATTCTGTGTCTCCCTCTTTCTCTGCCCCTTCCCCACTCATACTCTGTCTCTGTCTCTCAAAAGTGAATAAACGTTAAAAAAAATTTTTTTTTAACGTTTATTTTTGAGAGAGAGAAAAGAGAGAGAGAGGGAGAGAGGCAGAGTGCGAGTGGGGGATGGGCAGAGAGAGAGAGGGAGACACAGAATCCAAAGCAGGCTCCAGGCTCCGAGCTGTCAGGACAGAGCCCAACATGGGGTTCCAACCCATGAGCCATGAGATCATGACCTGAGCCAAAGTTGGACGCTTAACTGGCTGAGTCACCCAGGTGACTGAGGTTGCTTTATTTTCAAACAGGATGGGATTAAGAGCAGGATCAATATTTGCCTTGTAGAAGAGCATATGTTCCCCTTTATTTAACCGTTTGTCTAAGGATAACCATGGTATAACCAATTTATTTTTTTTATTTTATTAAATTTTTTTTTAATGTCTATTTTTGAGAGACAGAGCATAAGCAGATAAGGGACAGAGAGAGAGGGAGACACAGAATCCGAAGTAGGCTCCGGGCTCTGAACTGTCATCACAGAGTCAGATGCAGGGCTTGAACTTATGAGCTGTGAGAGAATGACCTGAACTGAAGTCTGACGCTTAATCGACTGAGCCACCCAGGCACCCTTGGTGTAACCAATTTAATATTAATAGTAAAATTAAGAATGGTAGTGGTGTCACTATTCATTACGTGCATTCAGGTGTGCAGGAAAATCACCCTCAAGGCTTTAAGACAATGGGATAATTAGATGAATATTTGGTCACGAGTTCATCTGTTGTCTTTTTGTTGTTGTTGTTGTTGTTGTTCTGATGTTAAAGTTAAGTGGTTTGCTTATTATGTGACTTGATTATTTTTCCTGAAGGCAGAAAGGAGGCTATCTTAACTATCAGCATTTCCTAATTTTATAATTTTCTGCATCGGTGTAGTAAATTTTTAAGTTATGCTGGCTGAGTTTGTGAAATGGTAGTATAAGCAAGTAATAAAATCTACCTGTCATTGGAAAACTGTGGTAAGAGAGAAGGTGGAAAAAATGTGAACATTCATGAAAGTATTGTCTTTATTTTAGCCTTGTCAATAAGTACAGGAATTTTAAACAGCTTACTGCCTCATTTGATCAATGTGTCTGGCATCTTTAATACTGTGACTAAATCTTGCTGTCTATCATAAATACCTGGCAGACACACTTGCCAAATAGTGAATGGTAGTGGTCCTTATTCTTTTTTTTCTATGGTTATCTTCTCTAAAGTAGCCTTCTCTGTGGCAGGAGAAGGAATTTGTGTGGCTTCAGGTTGGTGGCACCGACATTCAACATTTTCTGCTAAGAAACAATTCTCTGTGTTTTTAGAACAGATTATAAAAGTAAATGCACTCGACCCGCCATTCCCCTCCTAGGTATTTACCCAAGAGAATTGAAGACGTGTGTCCCCACAAAAATGAGGACGTTCATGTTGGTAGAAGCACTATTCATAATAGCCCAAAAGTGGAAACAACTCAAATGTCTATCCGCGGGTGAATGGATTAACAAAAGTGGTATATCCATATGATGGAGTAGTATTCAGCCATAAACAGGAATGAAGCACTGATTCATGTTACACATGGATGACCCTTGAAAACGTTATGCTAAGAGAAAGAAGCAAGACACAAAAGTCCACATATTGTATGCTTCTATTTGAAATGTCCAGAAGAGGTAAATCCGTAATAATGGAAAGTCAGTTCGTGGTTGCCAGGGGCTAGGGTAGGGAGGATGAAGAATGACTGTTCATGGTATACGTTTCTTATTAGGGTGACAAAAATGTTCTGCAATTATATGGTGGTGATGGTTACACAATTTTGTGAATATACTAAGCATCACTAAATTGTAGAGCTTAAAAGGGTGAATTTTATGGTGTGTGGATTATATCTCAATAAAATAAATACAGTCAAACCTTGGTTTGTGAGCATAATTCATTCTGTAAACATGCTTGTAATCCAAAGCACTTGTATATCAAAGTGAATTTCCCCATAAGAAATAAGGGAAACTCAGATGATTCATTCTAGAACCCAAAAATATTCATATAAAAATGATTACAATACTGTAATATAATACAAAACAATGAATAAAATACAAAATACAAAGAAAAATAAATTAACCTGCACTGACCTTTGAAAACCTTTGTGGCTGATGTGAGGGAGACGAGAGAGGAGGGTTATTCTGCAGGACGACTTTCACTATCACTGACGGAATCACTGCTGTCTATTGGCTCAATGGAATCTTTTTCTTTTTGTGCAACTTTAACAAGCAACCTATCCAGTGACACTTGCTTTTGCCCCCTTTTGAGGTTTTTGTGGAAACGTGCTGTTGCATTGACAATCACCCACAATCCTGCAGAGACAGAAAGAGAGAGAGAGAGAGAAAGAAAGGGAGAACCATTGGCTCGGCTGTGATCATGTGACATTAGGTGCCATGTATTACTCGTATTGCAAGACATGGCACATTTATCAAGTAAAAATTAGAAATGTTTGCTCGTCTTGCAGAACACTTGCAGAACAAGTTACTCGCAATCCAAGGTTTTACTGTAGAATGTGTTACTGGTACAATAAAAGTAATAAAATATGTGTTAAAAATATAACCCACTCCTCATGGAAACTTCGGAAAATACAAAAGTATGAAAAGAGGAAAAATCGCTTTCGAAAGACATTTTTTCATAGTTTTGAATATTTATTCATGTGTTTTTTTATGCAAAGTTTTTCCAAAGTCGGCGTACAACGTAACATTTTTGTATCCAAAATTGTCAAACTTTCCATTATTATGGATTTACCTTTTTCGTGTAACATCATAAGCTGGCATAAATTATCCATAAATATAATTTTGAACGATTAATGCACTGTTTTTCAGTCCATCATTTTGTTTTGTTACAACATTGTAATAGTGGAAAACCTCCTTTCAGTCATAAGTACAGAAACACAAGCTGATTTAAGTGAAAAGGGAAATTGATTGGCTCACATAATTAAAATTCCAAGGATGTGGCTTCAGATATAATTAAATCAGATACAGCTGCCTATATATAGTATCTTTAAGGGGCACCTGGTTGGCTCAGTTGGTTAAGTGTCCAACTTCGGCTCAGGTCACGATCTCACAGTTCAGACAGCTCAGAGCCTGAAGCCTACTTCAGATTCTGTGTCTCCTTCTCTCTCTGCCCTTCCCAGCTCACACTCTGTCTCTTTCTCTCTCTCTCTCTCTCAAAAAAACAACAACAACAACAACAAACCATCAACAAAAAACCCCCGCACCCTCCCAATATTAAGAATATTAAATCATATTAAGAATATGATTTCATCCCTTAGCAGTGCTTTCCTCTGCACCAAATAACACCAAAAGGGCCACTATGGCAGCTCCAATTAATCAACCTTACCTGAAAGCACAAAGTTCTTTCCACAGTTCCAGAAAGTTCCATAATTCACTTTCCTTGACCTAGCTGGGTCACCTGCTCACTAAGAATCAATAAATATTTATGTATGTAAGAAGGTGATAAAGTGATAAGTACTATGGGAAATAAAAAAACAGGTTAGGGCAGATTTGGAGTAGCCAACAATTGGTCCTAGTGTTACCAGTCTTTTATTAGATTTATTCATAGGTAATTAAGGTTTCTTGATGCTATTTTAAATTGGTATCTTTTAGAAAATTCATTTTCTGTTTCTAGTACATAGAAATATGGTTGTTTTCTGCATATTGACCTTATATCTAGCAATCTTACTTTTTTTGTTGATTCTAATTATCTGTACATTCTTTTTAATTTTTATTTAATTTTTTTAAGATTTTATTTTTTTTAAGTAATCTCTACACCCAGTGTGGGGCTTGAACTTATAACCCCAAGATAAACTGTTGCAAGCTCCACTGACTGAGCCAACGAGGCATTCTGATAAATTATTTTGTGTTAAAAAATTTTTTTAATGTTTATTTATTTTTGAGAGCGATAGGTAGAGTGTGAGTGGAGGAGAGGCAGAGAGAGAGGGAGATACAGAATCTGAAGCAGGCTTCAGGCTCTGAGCTGTCAGCACGGAGCCTGACATGGAGCTTGAACCCATGAACCTTGAGATCATGACCTGAGCCAAAGTTGGATGCTTAACCGAATGAGCCACCCAGGTACCCCATTTTGTATTTTTTTAATGAACATAATCTTTATCATCTGTGATTACGGTCAGTTTTATGTCAATTTTCTTTACCATTCTTTCATTTCTTGTTCTTGTGCGCTGGTTAAGACCTCCGTGATAATATTGAATAGAAGTAGTGATAATGGGGTGAAATTTTTTTCAGGTGCAATCTCAGAGGGAAAGTTTTTTCCCCCCATCATTTCCCCATTAAGTACAATGCTTGCTGAACGTTTTCTATAGAAGTCCTTTATCAAATTAAGGAAATTCTCTTATCTATTTGCTAAGATGTTGAACTTTATCATACGACTTTATTGCTGTATTGAGATAATATGTTGAAAATTAAAACAACTTTGCATTCCTGGAAGTATCCTAATTAGGTCACGAGATGTATGTATTTGTATATACATATATTTCTGGCTTTGTTTTTCATAATATTTTATTGATGATTTTTATGGCTATGTTCATGAGTGACAAGCTTATGATTTTCCTTATAATTCTCTTGTCAGGTTTTGGGAGACTCATAAAAGAAGCTATAGAGTGTGCTCACTTTTTCCATTATTTGGAAGAAATTGTGTAGGACTGGAATTATTTCTTTCATTTAAAAAAAATTTTTTTTTTAACGTTTATTTATTTTTGGGACAGAGAGAGACAGAGCATGAATGGGGGAGGGGCAGAGAGAGGGGGAGACACAGAATCGGAAACAGGCTCCAGGCTCCCAGCCATCAGCCCAGAGCCTGACGCGGGGATCGAACTCCCGGACCGCGAGATCGTGACCTGGCTGAAGTCGGACGCTTAACCGACTGCGCCACCCAGGCGCCCCATTTCTTTCATTTTTGATAGAATTCACTGGTAAAATATTTGGGCCTGAAGCTTTCTTTGTAGGAAGGTTTTAAATTATGGATTCAACTTAAAAAAATAATTATAGGATTATTTATATTTTCTATTTCTTCTTGTATCAGCTTTGGTAAATTTATAGGATTTGCCCATTTCCCATACCTTGTCACATTTATGGACACAACATTTTAAAGACTATTTTTTGGGTTCCTTTGGTGTTTCAAGATAGTAAAACAGTTCTACTGATTTAAAGAGGAATTCACTTGCCACTTAAAATATGTTTTATTATAGAATGTATCATCATAAAGAACAGTATTTTAACAAATATGTATATTAGAAATATATTAAAAAAAATAAAGTTCTATGTATGTGGATATCTACTTACCAGAATTGAGTGACAGTTACTAGAACATTAGAAAACCCTGAGGGCTCTTCCCTGATTGAAATTTCCTCTCTTCCTCACATTCTCTTACTTTTCTTTGTAGTTTTTCTCCCTGCTGTGTAAATTCCTAAATAATGTATAGTTTTGAGAAACTGAGTAGCAAGCCCAAGCCTAGTTGTACACAGAAAGGGTAATTAATGTTTGCCTCTGTTAGATAAAGGCTCCCAAGAGATAAACCAGGCTCTGGGTCATAGTCTGGTGTTGGGTACCCCTGAGAATGCACAGGACCCCCTTCTGGGGGAGTCAGGGAGCAAGGTGATAAATGAGGCTTGTGGCATCTGTCAGAGCTGAGGTTTAGGCTATTTGCTGCGTGATCAGCTAAGTTGGGGGAATGGCCTGCTTTTTATTTTTGATTCAAAGCTTTCCATGACTTGCTCTTGCTTCCAGAAGTAGGTCAAAACACAACACTTTTGTGGGCACGGAGGGAAGGAGAGGGTGACCACTTCCTCAGCACATTGTGAGATAAACAAGTCCAGATGAGAATGTGGACCTGCTCTCCCAGGCATTCTGTCCTTGAGTTAGAAAGATGGTCCAGTAGCAGGAAGCATCTTGCATTGACTGCCATCAATATAACTGTCACTTGAGCCACACTGCTACAATCTGGACTGATTGTGCTCAGTCTGGTGCAGAGCTGTTACCTTGGGGTTTCCCTTCCCTCTCTATGCCTCTCTCCTGTGTTGGATCTTTTGTTTCCCATATCCCACGTTTTCTTCTTTCCTGATTATTCTTTTTATATCATTGCCTGTATCCCCTCGAGCAAGGGTGCCTGTGAGGTAGAAGTTTGGAAATTGTGCAGGAATGAAGATGTCTTTTTTTAGACCCTTCCTTTGACAATTTCATACTTCCTCTGTTGACTTCTCCCATTCTTCAGAAGTCTGGAGCCTTTCTGATTCCTTATCCTTTGTACTGGACTCCCCCCCCGCCCCAAAAGCTTGTGGAATCTTCTCTTTGTTCTTGGTGTTCTGAAATGATCACATTCCTTCTTATTTTGCTTGGTGTGGGTCTGTTTTCACCCATTGTGCCTGGCCTTGATAGACTCTGAGTCACGCAGCTTACATCCTTCAGTTCTGGAAAATTTATGTAAATTATTCCTTTGATGCTTTTCCTTCCTCCTTTTCTTTTTCCTCTTTCTGGAATTCTATTTTTTGGCTGTTGGAACTTCTGGATTAGTTCTTGAATATTCTTTGTTTTCTTATTTTCCATCTCTCTTTTTTTGGTGTCTTTTTTTTTGTTGTTGTTGTTTTGGGTTTTTTTTGTTTTACTTTCTTGCAGACTATCTCAACTTTATTTTCCCATCCTGCTATTGAGACCTCTTTTTAGGGGGATTGTGATTTGATTGTTTGTTTTATATATAGTATCCTACTCTTGTTTTATAGATTTATATATTTTCTTATTGCTTCAAGGATATTAGTGATAGAGACTAAAATGGACAAACAGAAAACAATTTGGAGGAAAGAGATTATACAAGGAGGAAAGAAACTTATTATATTTAGAGTCTTTTCTCAGATATCTAGTAGTCCTTGGCTGTCTGCTTGTGATTAAGTGTGGGGGTCTAAAATAGTGACTTGAACTCTGAACTGTCCAGTAAGGCTTCTTGATTTTGAGCTTTGCTCAAGAGTCACCTGGATGGGTCCCCAGGTAAGTGCCTTCAGGTCTTTCCTTTGGGGCTGCTCAGCTTCCTCAGGGAAGAGCTTGCTGACCTCCTGCTTGGATCGTGAAGGTCTGTGGGCGTAAGTGCTGGGATCTCTGCCTTCAGCAGTCAGCATGCAGGTGGTCGCTGAGTCCCTTTGTGTTAGGTCAGGTACTCACCGTCAGCTGGCTGTCCAGCAACTCTTTGTTTTAACCCTTTTCAGAAAGGAAACCTTGAAACGTTTGGAAGGATGACGGAGGAGTAATTGCCCAACCTCATGAAGTAGAGGGGAGGATGTAGGGATGCAGCCATTTCTCAACAGCTTCCTCCAGGTTCTCCTTAGTAAGCCTCCTCAAGAGCTGACTGTCCATCTCTGAGTTTTGTGGAATATGTGATGTAATGAAGCTTTGCCTTGTCAATCTGAGATCTGGCTTTGTAGGCTCTAAGTCAGTTTCTACTTGTCCATATGCTTTTTGAGCTTCAACATTTTGTTGTTGTCTCTGCTGCTTTGTTTCCTGGTCCTTATAGGGTTACGATAAAGATCCCTGTACTGTAATTTTAGTGTGGTTTTGGGGACCAGATTTACATGCAATTTTTTTCTGTCTGTCTTCTTCACTCGGATGTGCATATTCCTTTTTCATAAGTTCAGAAGGTAAAAAGAAATTAGCATTTTTTTTCAGGTTTTACTGAGATATATTTGACATATAAGGAAGTTAGCATTTAAATTAAGGTAGATTTGGGAGCTCCTGGCTGGCTCAGATGGCAGAGTGTAGAACTCTCGATCTCAGGGTTGTAAATTCAAGCCCCAGATTGGCATAGAGATTACTTAAAAATAAACTCTTTAAAAAAATCTTAAGGTAGATTTGCCTTAAATTTGGAACTTGGTGGCAGAACCGTGAGTTTTGGCACAATTTTGTTAATACGGATAACAGATTTAGGCATATTTTGATGTATAATTAGCAGTTTGATCTGCCCTGAAGTAACTTAGTGAGAATATGACTAGATGAAAGCAACAGGATTGTAATTGCTTACAGTATTTTTAGCCATAGTTTCCTCTCATTTTTTAAAAAAAAAAAACTCTTTAGTGTCTTGCAGCTTAGGGTTATTTTTTCTGTTTTGTCCTAATTTGCTCATTCCTACGCATACTGCAAGTTTGTAGAATATTTGAAACAGTAACAGCTTTTGAACCTCCGACTTCCTAGAGATTGTTGGGGCTTTGAAAAAAGCAGAAGATGTTTGTTGTGGCTTTTAGAAAAAAAAAAAAAAACAACCTGGAGGCGCCTGGGTGGCTTAGTCGGTTAAGTGCCGAGTTCAGCTCAGGTCATGATCTTGCGGTTCATGAGTTTGAGCCCCGCATCGGGCTCTGTGCTGACAGCTCGGAGCCTGGAGCCTGCTTTGGTTTTCGTGTCTGCCTCTCTCTCTGCCCTCTCCCACTCATGCTCTGTCTCTCTGTCTGTCAAGAATAAATAAACATTAAAAAAATTAAAAAGAAAAATCTGAATCTCAAAGTCATCATAATTTAGAACCAGGAGAGAACTTAAATCTGATTTCTACTTACTCCCAACCTAATGGTTGAGCAAAGTGAAGGGTAGAGGAGTTGAGAGCTTTGCTAATACTCACTCAGCTGGTTGATGACTGAGGACTTCCTGGTTGGTGTCCTTGCTATCAGTTATGACAAGAGAAAAATATACAGCCAGCAGGGTCTCTTAAGGGTCTCTCTTAAGCTTTCTTAAAACCAGTATTAAATTTATGTTCTCTGTACAGTAGTCCTCCCTTATCTACGAGGGGTAGGTTCCAAGACCCCCAGTGGATTCCTACAACCATGAATAGTACTGAATCCTGTATATACTATGTTTTTTCCTATGCATACACACAACTGTGATGAAGTTTAATTTATAAATTAGGCACAGTGAGAGATTAACAAGTAATAACAAAATAGAACAATTATAACCATATACTCTAATGAAGGTTGTGTGAATGTGGTCTCTCTCTCTCTCTCTGTCTCTCTGTCTCTCTCTCTCTCTCTCTCAAATTATCTCACTGTACTGTACTCACCCTTCTTGTGATAATGTGAGATGATACAATGCCTACATGATGAGATGAGGTCAGGATATGATACATCAGGGGCATCATTTGCTTCTGAACTGTGGTTGACTGTGGGTGAGCGAAACCGCGGAAAGTGAAACCACAGACCCAGGGCGGGAGGACTTCTGTGTTGTCTGAACTTGAATCCCAGTTCTGCCACTCCCTGGATGTGCAATCTCATGCAAGTTAATTAACACCCCCGTGCTTCAGTTTTCTCATCAGTAAACAGAGGGTGATGATAATACCTACTTCTCATTATGAGAATTATGCGAGTTAAAGTATGTGACGTGGTTAGAATAGTGTTGGCTGCATCATTTACTCTTATTGCCTTTATTCCTGCAGTAGGAAGGGTTGGAGGCTGCCTTTTCCATCAGCATTTGGATATGTGCCTTTTTAAGGCAACTGTGAAGGTTGCTGAGGCTCCTCACATTTAAAAAAATTGATGGGGTGGCGTTATTGGAGGAGGAGATACTGAATAATCATGATTAGGTGTTTTTACATTTTTAGCTTTTTGGGAAAGCATAGCTTACTCTTCTCCAGTAGCATGCAAGGAGATGGCTCGTCTCTCATGTGTCACAGTTGGGAAGAGGATATGTATACATACTGTGGGG
Source organism: Felis catus (assembly GCF_018350175.1). Classification (NCBI taxonomy): domain Eukaryota; kingdom Metazoa; phylum Chordata; class Mammalia; order Carnivora; family Felidae; genus Felis; species Felis catus. The sequence goes on from NC_058374.1 coordinate 90,071,291, forward strand.
ACACACATTATATCTGAAAGTAGGCACCTGCCTGTCTGCTCAAAGGGAGATGGGAGCAAAGATGAGAGTCCCCCACATCCTCCTTGAGACATCTCAAAGAACCAGGATAGAGGAATGATAGACACATGTCATGTGGGTGAGGGTGGGAGGCGTTGGGAGACATTTCAGGCAGAGATAATGGTGCAGAGGTTGTGAGAGCATCAGATATTCGTGATACTTTCAGTAATCTAGTGTTACAAATTATATAAAATTGGAGGCTGGAGGGAAGGGGCAGAGCTTGAGGCGGGAGTTTACATTGTGTCCTATAGCATCACTGCGGAGCACTAGAGTGATGTGATTGGAGTTTTGTGTTTCAAGGGTCATTTTGGCACCAGTGAGGAGGACAGGCTGCAGAGGGCCAGTGTACATGAGGAGTATCAGGAGGAGGCTGATTCAATAAATGAGTTGAATTGATGGGCTCTGGGAGAAGGAGCCGTGGGAATGGAGGAAAGGCAATGAGGCATTTAGGAAGGAGATTGGGTAGGACCAGGAGGCTGGTGTGGGAAGAGGAGGAATCTGGGGGCTTGGGGGTTTGGGTAAGGTTTGGGAAGCATTAATAAGTGCTTGCAGCTGAGATCCCTTAGGGGCACCTCGTGGGGCTGTTGGGGAGGAGTGTGTGGAATGGCCAGAAACAGAGTCCTCAAAGGAGAGCTGTGCAGAAGAAGCTGTTGGAGGACAGAGACTGTTTCACGGAGGTGCAGTTTTAGCTTCTATAGAACAGTTCTCAAGAACTTTTGTAAAGTGCACATGGCTGTGCATAAAATTACCATAGAGGAGTCAAATAGGAAAATGAAAAACACATCGGATTTTTGCCTTTTTGTTTAAAGTTTATTCATTTGTTTTGAGAGAGATGGGGAGTGGGAGAGGGGCACAGACAGAGGGAGAGAGAGAGAATCCCAGGCAGGCTTTGCACTGTCAGCATAGAGCCTGATGCGGGGCTCGAGCTCATGAACCATGAGATCATGACCTGAGCCAAAGTCAGACACTTAACCGACTGAGCCACCCAGGTGTCCTGGGACTTTTGCCTTTTTAAAATGATGGGAGTGCCTGGGTGGCTCAATCGGTTGAGCGTCCTACTCTTGATTTTGGCTCAGGTCATGATATCATGGTTCATGAGATTGAGCCCCATGTCGGGCTCCGTGCTGAGCTTGGAGCCTGCTTGGGATTTGTGTAGACACTGGGTCTGGAGTTCTCTCTTGTCCAGCAAGAGAGCAGACACAGGATTAAAATGTGAGAGAGGCTAATGTCCGGGAGGAGACAAGAGCCCCAAGTGTCCTTGCTCTGTTTTTATTAGGATCAGAAGGCTTACAAGCATGATGGAGTGCACAAAGAGACCATGAAACCGTGAACATTAACTCATGGGTGTGAGGAAAAGAGGGTTTTGAAGACGTGGTGTTAGGAGTTTGGGTCAATACAAAACAAATTCCTGGCACCGAGCAGATGGTTGTTTATAGCAGGCACGAGGTGCCTTGTCTATCTTTAGCTAGCCTAGGGGATAAGACAGACCGAGCATGCTACCTCAGGGTCAGCGAGGCACCTTTCTTTTGCTAATAAGCTCTGCTCTGGGCAACTTCGCCTTGCTGTGGTCGATAGCCCTGTTTACCCCGATACTGGTCCTTCCCTCCTGTGAAAGTAGCTTTCTGTTATTGTACTAAAGTGGGGGGTGCTTCCACCCTGAATACCTAATCTTGGATGCATTCATCCTGAGGCTTCCTATATGCCTTCATTCCTATATGCCTTTTTTTTTCTTTTATTATTTATTTTTTGAGAGAGAGACAGAATGTGATTGGGGGAGGGGCAGAGAGAGGGAGACAAAGAATCCGAAGCAGGCTCCAGGCTCCGAGCTGTCAGCACAGAGCCTGATGGTGGGGCTCAAACTCGTGACCTGAGCTGAAGTCGGATGTTTAACCAACTGAGCCACCCAGGCACTCCTCCTATATGCCTTGTTAACCCATGGGTGCAAGCTCAGGCAATTCCTAAGCTTATTCCCCACAGGGATTCTCTCTCTTCCTCTTTCTCTTCTCTTCCCTCACTCGTGTTCTCCCTCTCTCTCTCTCTCTCTCTCTCAAATAAAAAAAAAAAAAAAGTGATGGAGAGGAGTTTCTGTTTCAGTAGAATGCTGGAGACAGAAGCCCCATTGATTTAAAAGGCAAGGGTGTTATAGTCTTTCCAAAGTCTTTTGGTGATGCAGTGAGATGGATTGAGAACTAGGCTTGTCCCGACTTCCTTGCATGGAGCCTTTTCTGTGTCCCCATTGGTTATTATTGATTAGCCTTTTCCTCCTCTTAATTCCATCATTCCTTATCCTTAGTTCTATTATAGCACCAATAACATTTTACCATACACACACACACACACACACACACACACACACGTATGTATATACATATATATAGTGGTAATTTGTTTCTTTATACATCTATTTATTTCCTTCCCCTGGCCATTTGACATAGATCTCCTGAGGGAGAGGCTGTATCATTCACCTTTTTGTCCTCAGCATCTGTTACAATGCTTGGCATTGCAATGAGCTCATAGAAGATCTGTTGGATGGATAGCTGGGTGGGTGTGTTGGTGGGATAAATTAAGAGGTTCGTTCAAAGTCACCGTGCATGTGTGAGGCAGGTGACTTGATGATGGAAGTGAGGGGGACAGGCAGAGTAGGCACGGAGCTTGTGAACAACAGTGCAGATTTGGATTCATCACTCTGACATACGGGAAAGGGACTGATCAGGAAGGAGCAGTATTGGGATGGTTGAGATTGGAACTTTGTCATTAGTAAATGTGCAGGAATTTTGTGTAATTATAACATCTTAGAATTTTGGAGCTAGAGGGGACCTCATAATTAATCTAGTGTAACTGTTAACAGAACACAGGGCACTAGTTTATATGAACTGCCTTCCTAGCTAGATTGAAAGCTTATTTGAGAGTTTGGCTGTTTGGCCAGGACGTACTTATCAATTGATAATGTTAATACAGTCTTATTTCTATGCGAGGATGGAGTGAGTAGGGAAAAATTAGGTTCTATCATTCTAGTTAGAAAGTCCAAAAAACTGTTTGAAAATTTATGTATCGGGCCACAGAACAATAGCAAATACAGATAATTCAGCTGTATTGTCTTTATTTCCTCAACAGCATTGTAAAAGTTTACTTACCCAATTCTCAATATGTATCTGACCCTATCTCCCTCCTCAGGATGTCAGAAGTCTTTTCCTACCTGCTGCTTGGGGTTTTTGTCCTGATTTTTACTTTCAATGGATTATATATCATTGAATAGTAATGTAACATCATTTTTTTTTTTTTCTGGTAAGGGCATGAACAGGTAGGTGTTAGTAATGGACTCTGTAGAAGTAATGTTTTGAGGGGCACCAGGTGGCTCAGTCAGTGAAGTGACCAGCTCTTGATATAAGCTCAGGTCATGATCTCACGGCCCTCAGACTGAGCCCCATGTCAGGCACCAAGCTGGGGGGTGAAGCCTGCTTAAGATTCTCTTGCTCTCTCTCTACCCCTCCCTGCTTGTGCGGGCATGTGGTCTCTCTCTCTCTCTCTCTCTCTCTCTCTCTCTCTCTTAAAAAGTTGTCTATCTATCTCTTTGTCTGTCTGTTGGGAAAGAATAGCTTCTAATGAATGCACATCACAGCCCATGCCTAGCCTTTTAGACAGTGCTCTTTTTTGGTCTCATTCAGCATTTCCTTCTCAACACAGTTCCACTAAGGCAACATCAGAGTTTGCCATTTGGCCTGTGATCTCTCCCATAAAGTTTCTGATATGCATGAAACTTGTAGATAGGTGCCTTGGCTTTTTGTGTGTCTCAATCCTCCAGCTAAAGGTGCAGACAGAAAGGGTCTCATTCTTGGGGCGCCAGGGTGGCTCAGTCCAGTAAGTGCATTGGACTCTTGTTCTTGGCTCAGGTCTTGGTCTTAGGGTTGTGAATTCAAGCCCTGCCCCCTACCCCCCTTGAAGCCTGCTTTAAAAAAAAAAAAAAAAAAAGTCTTATTTTCAGGTCTTGCTGCCACTACTCAGGATGTCCACCAGAGGGCAGGCTTGCTCCTTTTCCTGATCCAGGGCTTGGACCCCCTCCTTCCTGCTCAGTCTTTCTCAATTCCAGCAGTTTTCTGCTTTGTCAGATCACACAGTTTCCAGAATCAGTATGTGATATAATTAAAAACGAATGGAAAAGAAGGCACAAAAGTCATTTCCTTGTTTTCTCCATACGTTGTGACTCTTTTGGGACAAACCTCTTTCAGCCCTTGTTGGTGGCCTTCTCTGAGCTTTTTCTGCCCTAATTGTCCCAAGATCAGCCACAGAAAGTATGAGATACTCCACCTTTAACCCTTGTGGTTTTCAGGTGTTGGGTGATGAGTCTTGATAGAACATTAAGGAGGCTTCTCATGTTTGGTTCCCACACCAGGTTCTCAATGTGCCAGTACTCCTACAAAAAGACCTGAACGTTGGTGGAGCTAAACAATATATACGCAGCCATATTGATGGATTTTTTTTAAAATTTTTTTCAACGTTTATTTATTTTTTGGGACAGAGAGAGACAGAGCATGAACGGGCGAGGGGCAGAGAGAGAGGGAGACACAGAATCGGAAACAGGCTCCAGGCTCCGAGCCATCAGCCCCGAGCCTGACGCGGGGCTCGAACTCACGGAGCGCGAGACCGTGACCTGGCTGAAGTCGGACGCTTAACCGACTGCGCCACCCAGGGGCCCAAATGGATTTTTGATTTTTGTTGTTCTTGGAAAGATGTAATGATAATAATAATCCTCCTTTTAGAGGAGGAGCTAAATTTGTGAAGCCTATTGGGCTGTGAGTTCAGGAGTCCTGGGTTCTGTTTGTGATATTACTGTTTTTTTTCTACAGATCGTCCTTCTTGTCTTTGTTTACCTGTTTGTAAGCACAGTATTCTTCCCCAGGGACTAACTGGTGACTCTTCGAAGTGTCCCGTTGAGAAAATATGTTTCCCCGTTCAGAGTTTTATTTGCTGTATTTGGGAAGGACTCACTCCACACCAGAAAACATAAGAGATTTCTTGGAGGTAATGACCTCTTCTGTCTGCCATCCCAGCCTGGTCATTTTTTAATTGAGTTGCAGTTCTGTCCCTTTATATAAGTGAATGTTGAGCAATGAGTTAGAAGGTGTCTCTATTATAGTCACTGTGAATAATCCCCCCCCCCCCACCTGCGTGTGGGGTGAACAGTGAAGCGTGCTCCAGGGGAGAGGGAGGAAGGGGGAATTATTGTTTAGTGGGTATAGAGTTTTAGTTTGGGAAAAAAAGTTCTGGAGATGGTTGTACAACAGTGTGAATACGTGGACCAATCAACTTCAGTCTCCAGTGCCCTCCCCATGGATGGCTGGGACCAGGCTCTCTTAAATTGTCCCATTAAGTTAATACTCCTTGCACTTGAATTTCAGTCTGTGTTTAACTTGAAACCACATCCAGAGTGTGTGTCAGTGCTGTGAATATAGTTAGGGAATGTGAGTCTCAGAGTGATTAAATGACCTTGCTGAGTTTTCCCAGGAAATCAACCGAATTCTCATCTGAATTCATAGAATGAAATTTCAGACCCTTCAGGATCATTTAATCCAATGTGCTCATTTTACGGACGATGAAATTGAATGCTCAAACAAGATGTTTATAACCACCTTACACCTATTAAGAAGGCTTCTATAAAAAAAGAAAAATCTGGAAAATAACGAGTGTTCACAAGAATGTGGAAAACATTGAAGCCCTTGTACGTTGTTAGTGGGAAGTTAAAGGGTGTTGCTGCTATGGAAAACAGTATGATGGTTCCTTAAAAAATTAAAAATAGAACTATCATATGATCCAGCAATTCTACTTCTGGGTATATGCCCAAAAGAATTGTAAGTAGGGCCTGGAAGAGATATTTGTAGACCCATGTTCATTGCAACGTTATTTACCATAGCCAAAAGGTGGGAGCAACTTGAGTGTTCATCAGTGGAAGAACAGATAAACAAAAATGTGGTATATATATACAGTAAAACATAGTTCAGTCTTAAAAAGGAAAGAAATTCTTTTTTTTTTTTTAATGTGTATTTATTTTTGAGAGGGAGAGACAGAACACAAGCTGGGAAGCGGCAGAGAGAGAGGGAGACACAGAATCCAGAGCAGGCTCCAGACTCTGAGCTGTCAGCACAGAGCCCAACGCAGGGCTTGAACCCACGAACTGTGAGAGCATGGCCTGAGCTGAAGTCGGACACTCAACCAACTGAGCCACCCAGGTGCCCCAAAATGAAGGAAATTCTGACACATGTCACAACATGGACGGACCTTGAGGACATTATGCTAAATGAAATAACGCTATCACAAAAAGGCAAATGCTATATGATTCCACTTACATGAGGCACCAGAGTAGCCAGAATTGTAGAGGTATAAAGTAGAATGGTGATTGCCAGGGCCTGGGGAGAGGGAGGAAGAGGGAGTTATTGTTTAATGGGTATAGAGTTTTAGTTTGGGAAAAAGAGTTCTGGAGATGGTCGTACAACAGTGTGAATGCACTTAACGCTACAGAACTGTAGACTTAGAATGGTTAACACGGTAAATTTAGGTGTATTTTAATGCACATGCGTGCATACACACACACACACACACACACACACACACACACACACACACACAGATGCTTATGGCCACATGGGTAATTGGTGCTGCGTTTCCTCTCAACTCCTGTTTTTGTCCTAATATGCCATCCATGGCATTTCCCCCCCCCCCCCCCCCCCACACACAAAATTACTCGTGGATCAAAAGCTAAAGCATCCTTCCATCAACTGGTTTATCTCTGTCCAGAAAAATCATTTTCATTGTTGATGTGTGGATGCTGTTTGACTCTCTACCTTCCTCTCCTTCAAATCACTTCCCATTCTGTGCTCCAAGCAGGAGGAGTTACATGAGGTGCTTAAAACTCACCACATTCTCAGGGTGATGGGGTGGCTCAGTTAGGTGTCTGACGTCAGCTCAGGTGATGATCTCACAGTTTGTGGGTTTGAGCCCCGTGTCGGGCTCTGTGCTGACAGCTTGGAGCCTGGAGCCTGCTTCCGATTCTGTATCTGCCTCTCTCTCTCTCTGTCCCTCCACGGCTCATGCTCTGTCTCTCTCAAAAATAAAATAAACAGGGGCGCCTGGGTGGCGCAGTCGGTTAAGCGTCCGACTTCAGCCAGGTCACGATCTCGCGGTCCGTGAGTTCGAGCCCCGCGTCGGGCTCTGGGCTGATGGCTCAGAGCCTGGAGCCTGTTTCCGATTCTGTGTCTCCCTCTCTCTCCGCCCCTCCCCCGTTCATGCTCTGTCTCTCTCTGTCCCAAAAATAAATAAATGTTGAAAAAAAAATTTAAAAAAAAATAAATAAAATAAACATTAAAAAACAACAACAACAACTCACCATATTTTTTCCAGCCACAAGTATTTCCCCTTGTCTGGTATTCTTTTCTTCACTACCTCTATGTGGTAACTTTTATTTTTAGGGTGCAGCTGAGGCATCATCTCTCCTGCCAAGTACTTTTTTTTTGAGAGAGAGAGAGAGAGGCAGAAGGAAATGGAGAAAATATTAAGCAGGCTCCAGTGCAGAGCCTGACGTGGGGCTCGATGTCACAACTGTTGAGATCATGACCTGAGCTGAAACCAAGAGTCGGGCCCTTAACTGACTTAGCCACCCAGGTGCCCCTCCTGCCAAGTACCTTTGACTACATAGTCTGAATTAGATGCTCACTCTTTTCAGGGTCATCCTGGTCACATAGAATTGCCATAGCTTATTTCCTGGTCTGTATCTTACATTGGACTCTGCTTTACCAGTCTTGATGTTCCCAGTGTCTAACACATTGCTTGTATACGGTAGAGGCTCAAAAATTTTTATCAAAGACGTACTGTATCTCGGAAGATACTGCTATAAGGGGAATATATTCGAAACTGCTGGACACCAAAGTGCTAATCTGCATCTGTGCATGTGTGTGTTTTTAAAGGCATTTCTCTTCTTTTAAATATTTACTTATTAAAACAATTTTTTTACATTTATTTACTGTTGAGGGACAGAGAGATACAGAGCACGAGCAGGGGAGGGGCAGGGAGAGGGAGATCCAGAATCTGAAACAGGCTGCAGGCTCTGAACTGTCAGCACAGAGCCTGACGCGAGGCTCGAACTCACAAACCGTGAGATCATGCCCTGAGCCGAAGTCGGACGCTTAACTGACTGAGCCACCCAGGTGTCCCTTATTTATTTATTTTTAATTTATTTTTAATGTTTATTTTTGAGAGAGAACGAGACTGTGTGAGCGGGGAGGGGCAGAGGGCCAGGGAGACACAGAATCTGAAGCAGGTTCCAGGCCCTGAGCTGCAGCACAGAGCCTGATGCAAGGTTCAAACTTGTGAACTGCAGGATTTTGACCCTGAGCCGAAGTTGGACGCTTAGCCAACTGAGCCACCTAGGCGACCCTCATTTTCTTTTTTTACTGTGCTAAATTACATATAACTTTACCATCTTAATTTTTAAGGGTGTATTTCAGTGGTATTCATCTTGCAAAACCACATCCACTAAACAATAAGTTCCCATTTCTCCCTCTCCCCAGACCCTGTAAACCACCATTCATTATTTGTCTTTAAAAAAAACCCACTTTTTTAAATGTTTATTTATCTTCGAGAGAGAGAGAGAGACAGAGTGTGAGCAGGGGACGGCAGAGAGAGAGGGAGACACAGAGTCTGAAACAGGCTCCAGGCTCTGCACTGTCAGCACAGAACCCGACGCGGGGCTCAAACTCGCGAATCATGAGATCATGACCCGAGCCCAAGTCGGACGCTTAACCAGCTGAGCTGCCCAGGTGTCCCTGTCTTTTGCTTTGTTTTGTTTATTAAAAATTTTTTTTTGAAGTTTATTTATTTTGAGAGAAAGTGCAAGCAGGGGAGGGGCAGAGAGAGGGAGAGAGAATCTCAAGTAGGCTCCTCACTGTCCATGCAGAACCCAATGTGGGGTTTGATCTCACAAACTGTGAGATCATGACCTGAGCCAAAATCCAGAGTCGGACACTTAATCGACTGAGCCACTGAGGCACCCCAGAATTTCCTTCCTTTTAAAGGCTGAATAATGTTCCTCTGTACATATAGGCCACATTTTGTTGATTCATTCATCTGTGGATGGGCACTTGGATTGCTCTCGCCCCTTGGCTATTGCAAATAGTGCTGCTGCAAATATGGAGTAGCTCTGACTTCTTAAACATGGCAAGTCTTGGGGCGCCTGGGTGGCTCAGTCGGTTAAGTGTCCGACTCTGGATTTTGGTTCAGGTCAGGATCTCACGATCAGGAAACAAGCTGTATGTTGGACTCTGAGCTGACAGCACGGAGCCTGCTTGGGACTCTCTCTGTCTCCCTCTCTCTCTGTCCCTCCCGTATACTCTCTCTCTCTCTCTCTCTCTCTCTCTCTCAAAAATAAATAAACTGTAAACATTGCAAGCCTGCCCTTGTGCCATTCGTAGAGCCTTACATCAAAAAATACACCTTTAACGCCCTGAATTCTTTACAGTCTTCATCCTGAACCATTTTTCTCTATGCATCTGCTTTGTGTCCTGTTCTGGTCTCCTCAGCTTTGATCTTGTGACTTGTTTTTCCTCACTTAAAACTGCTTCTATGGCTTCCCTCTGCCTCTGTGAGTCATGATTCATACCCACCCACTTGTTTGTGGTTTCTGACCGGTATTGCTACAGGTCCAGTCTGAAGGCTTGCTACTGTGCCTCGTGGAATGTGGGATCTCCCGATGGAATGTTGTCCTCTCCCTCTTCCTTGTGTTCTTTCTCCTTCCCTCCAGGTCTTTATCTTCCACGTTCTCAGCTGTTGCGGTCAGAGAAAGGGGGATTCTCTGGCAGTCGCCCTCCCACGTTCTGTTCGGTACAAAGCCCCCCTGCCTTACCGTTCATTCCTGCTCTTCCCCTCCACACACCTCCCACGGTTGCAAGGCCACGGAGAAATGAAGAGTGACCTCTGGGACTAGAGACAACCAATAGCAAAATGTAGCCCTGGCTCCCAACAGCCCTTGTTGGTAGGTCTGCGTTTCCCATCCATTCTGATTCAGCCGTCCGACTTCTCCATTGCTATGTGCTCTCCGCCCCCACAGTGCATCTTTCCTCCTCATTCCTTTCCTTCACTCTCCACCTTTTCCTCCCTTGTCATTCCCCGGTGTACCACGGGCATGTGGCACTGGTTGTCAGGGACACACTTACCAGAAGGTTTCAGGGTAACGTAGGAGAAAGCTACAACAGGGAAGGACACAAGAAACGGCTGACTATCGAATTAAGTCTTAGACAGCATTGTCCTCGAGTATTCTTTGGACTTCTTCCCCTGAAAATTGCTCTCTGACAGTCATTTCTGTTAGACCCTAGTAATCTGTTTTAGAGCTCAACTGTCCTTCCTATTAGGAAGCCATAAAGCTTCAGAGGTGGAAGGTAAGCTCACATCACTGGCCCAATCTAATTTTTCCTTCCTGGGAGAGTCAGCCGTAGATGAATTTGCTGCCCATAGCATCCCTCTATGTGGTTCCAACTCACCTAGATGAGGACCAGGTGGGTTGGTGAAGTATCCTAAGCATTTCTCTTTGACTAAAGTTCATTTCAGATTAAATCGTACATCAAATTTTGTAACGCAAATGTTGGACATACGGCAAGGGAGCATCTGAGGGGTTGACTCACTGCGTCACAGCTTCAACATTAGTAAGTGGTTAATGAGATTTTGCTACCGTGTGTGATATTGTGCAAGAGTTTTCAAACACGTTTTTGAAAGTCTGGGCAATTTGGTTTGAATCATCTCAAATGTCATCCTGACTCCGAGACGTAGTAATTACAACAGCTGCTCCTTGCACATGAGGGAACGCAACAATGGCCCGAACATCACTCAAGGCTGATTATACCCCGAGCCCGCATCATTTACCATTTTTCTCTCTATGGAGAGGGTCTTTAATTTGTTGCTTTCTCAGCTAATTAACCAGCTTCCTGTTTCCTGTTTCACATTCGGCAAATTATTTTTAGAGATCAATCATATCTGCAGTTTCTCGGGGAACTTTAAGGTGGCCCACATTTTCCCTGGGTGACTTGTGGGGCGACCTGATGCAGAAAGGCATGCCCCATGCGGTCTCCACCAAGCCCATCTCTCTGTGGGCACTAATTAACTCCTGCATGCCCCATCGTGTGTCCTAAAAGATACAGCTGGTTTTCTGTAATCCTAGCCCAAGAACCTCACTCGTTTGCTCTGGCATCATGTTGTTTGTTTGTTTGTTTTGGTTCACTGCTGTGCTGAGCTAACCTTGCTGAAGCAGATGCTTTGTTACCTGTACCAGTACTTTGTTTTAGTAGATTAATAGAGGAGGGGGAGTTTGGGAAATGATGGGTATCTTATTCAGTTTTGGTAACATAAATGGGGCTGTAAGCAAGTCTTTCACAACTTCCAAAATGTTTTTGACCCTGCTTAGATAAAAAATATCTGGTTATATTTCATTGGCTTAGTGGATAGAGCATGACTTTAGAGTGAGACAGACCTGGGTTCAAATCCCAGCTCTGCCTTATTATTTGTATGACCTTTGGAAAGTTATATCACCTGTTGGTTGGTTTGCATGTTTATTCCTTCTTTCTTTCCTTCCTTGGTTCCTTCTTAGGGAATAAAAGTCAGAAAAGTACAAGGAAAAATATAGTAGGCTCCCATACTCTCACCACCCAGAATTAACTGTATTTGATTGTATTTTCTTTAAAAAAATTTTTTAAACGTTTATTCATCTTTGAGAGACAGAGAGAGAGACAGAGCATGAGCGGGGAAGGGGTAGAGAGAGAGGAAGACACAGAATCCGAAGCAGGCTCCAGGCTCTGAGCTGTCAGCACAGAGCCCGACGTGGGGCTCGAACTCATGAACCATGAGATCATGACCTGAGCCGAAGTCTGATGCCCAACCGGCTGAGCCATCCAGGCGCCCCTCTGTTTTCTTTTTTTAAAGTTTATTTATTTTGAGAGAAAGAGAGGGACAGCATTGAGTGGGGGAGGGGGAGAGAGAGAGAGAGGAAGAGAGAGAGAATCCCAAGCAGGCTCTGCACTAGCAGTGCAGAGCCTGATGCGGGGCTCAAACCCACCAACTGTGAGATCGCGACCTGAGCTGAAACCAAGAGTTGAATGCTTAACTGACTGAGCCACCCAGGAGCCCCTGATTGTATTTTCTTTCAGTCATTTGTTTCTTATGCTTAGTAAAACAATTACCCTGATGATATATGCATACACTGCCCTTTCGCTCCCCATTTCTTGGAAGATAATTGCTACCTTTTTGGTAAAATGAGATAGAGTATCTAGTTTAGTGTTGATTCGTAGTAGACAATTGGTATATGGTAGTTGTTGCTATTAGTTGTCCCACTTTTATCCTTGCTTCTTTCTTTGTGCATCTGCTTTCAAAAATACAGTCCTGGTAAATTGACAGACTTAGAAAAATGATTTTTTTGGACAAGGTATTTCTCCTTCCTGGATGTCTTTGCCACCTCCAGCTCGAGGAATTAGTGTTAAAACATGTAAGAATGTAGAGCACACCATAAAACTTACACTGCAAATCAAAATTTATTGAAAGACCAGAACTTTCTACCAAATGATGGGCTACATTTGGGAAAACTTTTTTTTTTTTTTAATTTTTTTTTCAACGTTTTTATTTATTTTTGGGACAGAGAGAGACAGAGCATGAACGGGGGAGGGGCCGAGAGAGAGGGAGACACAGAATCGGAAACAGGCTCCAGGCTCCGAGCCATCAGCCCAGAGCCCGACGCGGGGCTCGAACTCACGGAGCGCGAGATCGTGACCTGGCTGAAGTCAGACGCTTAACCGACTGCGCCACCCAGGCGCCCTGGGAAAACTCTTTAAAATAAAATGATGGAGCCAAATTTCAGAAACTTGCATGCATTATTTAAAAAGTTATAGTATTGGAGGAATGGAAAGACTGAGAAGAAAATTGCTTACTTAAACTGTGCTGTGAAAGATTGATTTCCTGGTTGTAGTGATCTTGCAGGGCAAGTGGCTGTTGGGTAAATAATGCTGGGGCTTTATTAATTTATGAAGAGCAGGGAAGGATTAACTTGTCTGCATTGAAGAGACTTCTCCTCAAGTAACATGTTAAAAAAAATCAAGATGATTAAAAATGTGAGCAATTTGTCAATTTAAATTAATGTTCTCTTTTATGGGCTTCCTAGACTAATTTTACACTAAAATCCATTCCAGAATGGGTGGTAACATAATTAAAGAGCAAAGAAGCTAGAGTGACCTGGCGGCATCATTTGTAATCTGTAGCAATATTGACATAATAGTTTAAAATGTCTTTCCTTTAGGAAGGGGAAAAAAATAGTTTCAAACAGAGAGGGAGGCAAACCCGTAAGAGACTCTTAAATACAGAGAACAAACTGAGGGTTGATGGGGGGGGCGGGGGAGAGGGGAAAATGGGTGATGGGCATTGAGGGGGGCACTTGTTGGGATGAGCACTGGGTGTTGTATGTAAGTGATGAACCATGGGAATTCCGAAAACCAAGAGCACACTTTACACACTGTATGTTAGCTAACTTGACAATAAGTTATATTAAAAAAATAAAAATAAATAAAATAGTAGGTCATATTTATATAGAGCTTACCGTGGGCCAGATGGTATAGTAAGTGCTTTACCTGCATCGTTGGATTGTTAGAATAGCTCCTAGTAAGTAGGTACTTTAATTGTCCCATTTTATGGATGAGGAAACTGAGACAATTAACTTACCCAAGTTACATTGCCCCTGAGTGGTAGAGCCAGGTTTCAAGTCCAGACAGCTGGTTCTGGAGTCTGTGCTTTTTGGCTACTATACTATGCTGACTGCCTTGATAGCTAGTATTTTAAGAGCATCTTTCACCTGATAAGCAGAGCAAGTATGTGACACTTGAGCATTACATGTTTTGGAAACTTGTCAGGGAGACTAAGAATAGTGTTTGGGGATTTTTTTTGTGCTTTGTACAAATGTCAGTCAAAATAACTGTTTATAAACACATCTGCTTATGTCTCTTGTAGTTGAATAAAAAGCTCTTTTTCAATGAGTGGGAAGGTATGGCTCTCTTCCTGACATGATGAATTTATGATGTTGTTTATTTTTAACATTCATGTACTGAGTACCAAATGTGTACAGAGTCCCATGCTAGCTGCGGGCAGGGAGGGGGGGACATACAACAATGAATAAGACTTAGTCCCTACGCTCAAAGGAGTTTATGATCTATTGAGAGGAGAAGATGTGCTTATAAATAATTCAAAGGCATAGCTGAATCAGCTGGGGGGGGGTGGGAGAAGTGTGGCATATGGAATACAGGTGCTAAGGCAGGTACCATGTGTAAAAAATTATTTTTAGAGAAAGAATTGACCTATAACACCGTATTAGTTTTAGGTGTATGACATAATGATTTGATATATGCATATATTGTAAAGTGATTACCACAATCTGCAGGCACCGTTTTTATTTTTTATTTTATTGTTTAAAGATGTTTTTTATTTGAGTATAGTTGGCACACGGCGTTTACAGCTTCAGGTGTACAACATAGTGATTCAACTTCTCTATACGTTATGCCATGCTCACCACAAGTGTAGCTACCGTCTGTCATCATGCAATGCTATTACAGTATCACTCACTGTATGCCCTATGGTGTGCCTTTTATCCCCAGGACTTACTTGTTCCATTATTGGAAGCCTGTATCTTTCACTCTCCTTCATCCATTCTGCCCATGTCCCCACCCCCTTTCCTTTGGCAACCCTTAGTTCTCTATAGTTTTGATTCTGCTTTTTGTGTGTTTATTCACTTATTTTGTTTTTTAGATCCCACATATGAGCGAAATCATACAGTATTTGTCTTTCCCTGTCTGACTTATTTCATTTAGTATAATACCCTCTAGGTCTATCCATGTTGTCACAAAATGGCCTTTTTATGGCTGTGTAATATTCCATTGTATATTTAAATGCTACATCTTCCTTATTTACTTGTCTATCAGTGGGCACTTACATTGCTTCTGTATCTTGGCTGTTGTAAATAATGGTGCAATAAACGTAGGGGTGCCTATATCTTTTTGAATTAGTGTTTTTGTTTTCTTTAGGTAAATACCCAGTAGTGGAATTATTGGATTGTATGATATTTCTATTTTTGACTAAAAAGTTTTTTTTTAATGTTTGTTTATTTTTGAGACAGAGACAGAGCACAAGTGGGGGAGGAGCAGAGAGAAAGAGGGAGATACAGAATCCAAAGCAGGCTCCAGGCTCTGAGCTGTCCACACAGAGCCCGACACATGGCTTGAACACACGAGCTGTGAGATCATGACCTGAGCTGAAGTCGGATGGTCAACCGACTGAGCCACCCAGGCCCCCGTATTTTTGATTTTTAAAGGAACCTCTATACTGTTTTCTACAGTGGCTGTACCAATTTACATTCCTATCAACAGTGCATGAGGGTTCCTTTTTCTCCACATCCCTGCCAACACTTGCTACTTCTTGTCTTTTTGATTTTAGCCATTCAGATAGGTGTAATGTGATATCTCATTGTGGTTTTGATTTGCATTTCCCTAATGATTAGTGATGTCGAGCATCTTTTCATGTGTTTGTGGGCCCTCTGTATGTCTTTGGAAAATTTTTCTTTGGAAAAATTTCCATTCAGGTCCTCATGCAGGTACCATTTTAAAATGTTCAATCCAGGATCGTGATCTGATATCTTTTGTGTGTCATAGAGGCAATGAAAAAAAAACCCAAAAAACATTTACCAAGTGCCTATGGTATATCAAGCCCTATGCTGGAAAATTATTTAGAAGTTTTCTAAAATACTTTGTGGTACTTAGTTTTCAAGTATCAGGAAAGTTTAAAATTTAGAGAAACCAGAGGTTGCTTTTTTTTTTTTTTTTTTTTAAAGATATAATCTATTTCCTCCCTAGGAGCTGGCATATCTAATTGATTCTGGCATCAGGCCAGACTAACATACTGCCAAGTGAGACTCTGTGATAAGCTGGGACTAAAGACAATGGTAATTAAAGGTGCCAGCACTGCTCTATCAAGTACATGAGTATAATAGGCCATATTTGTATTGCTTCTAGAAGAGAAGAAACACATAGAAAGTGTACTTATTAAGCTGTCTGCTTCTTTAAGAGTTTTTCTCTATTACCGGCGCACCTGGGTGGCTCAGTTGGTTAAGCGTCCGACTTCGGCTCAGGTCATGAACTCATCATGGTTCATGAGTTTGAGCCCCGCGTCAGGCTCTGTGCTGACCGCTCAGAGCCTAGAGCCTGCTTCGGATTCTGTGTCTCCCTCTCTCTCTAACCCTCCCCCACTTGCACTCTGTCTGTGTCTCTCAAAAATAAATAAACATTAAAAAAAATTAAAAAAAAGAGGGGGTTTTCTCTATTACCAAAACTTTAGGTTGACTTTCAAAGACTAGAACACATCCATAACCATTTCCAGGGTTACACCGGTATATTCCTTTTTTAAAAATATTACTTATATTTGAGAGAGAGAGACAGTACACAAGCAGGGGAGGGGCAGAAAGAAAGAGGGAGACACAACCTGAAGCGGGCTCCAGGCTCTGAGCTGTCAGCACAGAGCCCAACGTTGGCTTGAACTCACAAGCTGTGAAATCATGACTGAGCCACCCGGGTGCCCCACACTGGTGTATTCCTAAATCTTTATGAAGGTAAAGGTAAAAATGAATAAGTCACCAGATATGCTACCCTTGAAAACACTGAGGACTGTGTTGATTGATACACCATAAACTTCTTCTTACCCCCAAGTATCTGTCACCCATGTAATTCAGGAGATAATGCATTTTCCTTTTAATGTAGCTCCTAACATGATTTGGAATTCCTTTCCAGTAGTGTCTTGGATTCTCATATAATGAGAGTAATGATCTAAAGATAATGTAAGATTCTTAATAAATACATAAAAATTCAGTTTGTTCAGAATAGTCTTTTGAAGTTCAAGGAAGTGTAATAATACATCTTACAAGTATTCTTAATGAGGACTGAAGCCAAAAGGATCTTTTTGCTTAAATTGCAGCTTACCTGAAAATATAATAACTCCACCTGTATTCTCTGTGCATTACAGTTGGTAAACATTTATATTGGATTGAGGGATTCTTACAGAGTAATAGAATTTGAGTATCAGTTAAACTGAAGCTATTTCACTGTTATTAGTTGTTGAGCCATACCTCATTTTACACGTCCATTGAGGGTATTCCTGTCTGCTGGGTGTGTAGCTTTTGCTGGAGAACTCTGAAGGACAGGGCATTTAAGGCATCCTGAGGCTCTGGGTTTTGTTACAGGTAGAGCATTCTTACATTTTGCTGGTATCTGACTCTCTGTAACTTCCATTTAGCAGTTCTGATACAGTCCTTTGGAGTAAACATGAAGCTAATCTTAATATTCTTTTTTCTTTTTAATGTTTATTTTTTGAGAGAGAGAAAGCGAGAAGGGGAGGAGCAGAGAGAAAGGGGGAGAGAGAATCCCAAGCAGGCTCTGTACTGTCAGCACAGAGCCCGATGTGGGGCTCCATCTCAGGAACTGTGCTAAAATCAAGAGTTGGATGCTTACATGACTGAGCCACCCAGGCACCCTGCCAATCTTAATAGTCTTATCAAGTGAGTGAGGGCAGTAGGGTAAGAATGCAAAGGAAGAACACCTGGTCAGAACCTCGGTGAGGTATTCTGGCCAGTCACACTCTCCTGTGGGTCTGGTCCTAGGTCCTCTGCTGGGCAGATATTTGGGTAGACCGCCCTCCGGGCCATTTTAACTTTATCCTGTACAGTAACAACATACACTAAGGAAAAAAGGACGCCCAAATGTAAATGCATTGAGTGCCTGCTTTGTACCACTATGTGCTAGACTCTGGACTTTTGCTATTATTTTGCCATTTAATTCCACACAGGACCTCAAGTCAGTATCGTTGATTCTAAAGAGGAGGAAACTGAAAGCTAGGAATTAAGCAACTTGCCCGCAGACATCAAGCTAGTGAGTGGAATTCTAACCTTGGTCTGCCTGCCTTCAGAGCCAGCACTTCCGTGACACATCACATTGTCCCCTGGAGGGCCGCACTAGGTGCCGTGACTGCTTTGACACACTTCCTCATTAGCCTGCATATTCTACACCTTCTGAGTGATCTGAGGCTCCCAGACCAGCCACGCCAACATTAATGTTGACTCTAATCTCTCTTTCCAATACTTCTTTCTTCTCACCGTCAAAATTAAGCACGTTCTTCTTAAAGACATGACCCTTCTCCTCTCTATGAACATGTATTTCCAAGCCATGCTAATTTGCATCAATAGGTATCAGAAACCCTCCCTTTCATATCCCTTGACTGGGTCAAAGGAACCATAGAATGGTTTGGTGTAAAAGGTTGGGAAGGCTAAGCTAAGTAGGGTGAACAATGATACCGTCTCCTAAAGCAATGGTCTGCGTCTTCCAGCTCTACTCCTGATGTGGAAGCAAAGAGCCGAATCACCACAATTGTAAGAGCAGAAATCAGCTTTGTCCTTGGCTTGTTTTCAGTTGAAATCTAATAGTTTAATGAAATAAAGCCCTGGGAAAACATTGGAATACACAGTCCTTAGGGTAAGGTAAAGATAAGGCTATCCCTCCACGTACTCACATGATATTTTAAATACTCACATAGTATTTTAAACCTTTCACACCATCCTGTCACACCCATTTTGTCCTTCCCTCAGTAAACTGTAAGTTCCTTGAGGGTAGAGAATGTACTGAATTCATACTTTTATTTCCCACAGACCATAGCATAAAGCCTTTCCAACTGCGGTTGACGAATGAATGTTTATTTCATGAATGCATAAATGAATAAAAGAAATATAAAGATGTCTTTCTGTAGTCAACATAAACCTATCTCAGGCAGTATTACATCACTTTCACTTATTTTGAGGCAAGAAAATACTTCATAGAAAATCAGAGGCCAAGAGGAATAATATGATGACTTCTAAAATTTTGGGTTAGCTGTGTATCTGAGGTTGTGTGGACTTGGCTGCAGGGTTTTAAGTACATTTTCATATGGTACCCAGAAGTGGGACTTCCACTCCCCTTGGGAATTAAATTCTCATATCATGGTCATAACTTAAAAATTTCTGATCTGTAGGGGCACCTGGGTGGCTCAGTCAGGTAAGCTTCCGACTTGGGCTCAGGTCATGATCTCATGGTTGGTGAATTCAAGCCCTGCGTCGGGCTCTGTGCTGACAGCCCAGAGCCTGGAGCCTGCTTCGGATTGTGTCTCCCTTTGTCTCTGCCCCTCCCCTGCTCATTCTCTCTCTCTCTCTCTCAAAAATAAATAATAAACATTAAAAAATTTTTTTTCTGATCTGTAGACAAAACTGGTTATTCTTAAAATGCTTCATCCAAAATATTTGAACGTGTGTGTAGGGGGAATGTTAGGAGTGGTTTTGTTCTTGAAAATATCTGATGAAAGTGAGTAGTCCAGAGAAAGCACCAACAGTGACCCTCAGGAGGTAGAGTGGATTTGGTTTTGGAATTTAAAAGCTTCTCTGTTCCATGCTTGATAGGATCCTTTCTCTCAAATAAGATACAAAAGCCACACCTGATTGTCTGCAAGGATGACTGTATTTAAATAGAGAAATCAGTTTTATGACTGAGGGGAGAAAATCACACAAAAAGAAAATGTCCCATGTACATAACGTGATATGTCAGATAATTGTAAGATTTTCTTCCCCCTCAGTTTCTTCCTGCTGCCCTGCCTCTGTGCCTCTTTCATGACGGGAAAATGGTTATGATTGATGCTCATCACCATGAGCTCATAGTGCGTGGGCTTTGTCCCAGATAATGGGTTGAAGGAACTACCTATTAAGTCCTTACTTTTTTTTTTTTAATTTTTTTTTTTCAACGTTTATTTATTTTTGGGACAGAGAGAGACAGAGCATGAACGGGGGAGGGGCAGAGAGAGAGGGAGGCACAGAATCGGAAACAGGCTCCAGGCTCCGAGCCATCAGCCCAGAACCTGACGTGGGGCTCGAACTCACAGACCGCGAGATCGTGACCTGGCTGAAGTCGGACGCTTAACCGACTGCGCCACCCAGGCGCCCCATAATCCTTACTTTTAAGTAGGTCTGAGGAGAGTGTTAACCTTTACAGTACTGGTCATAGTTACTGTCCCTTTAGGGGAGATGTGATTTTTACTATTCAGGAGTTGCTCACAGACTGTCAAGTTGTGGGGAGAGCAGAGAGGAAAATAGTGGCTTTATGCCACCAGACCCCCGCCCTTCTAGTTAGCAGGGGTGCAAAGATGTACCCATCTCCTGCTAGACCCACTAGACCTGCTATGTGGTAACATCTCATCTGCCGTCAGAGACTTGGGTACTCACAAATGATTCGAGAAAACTCTGCAGCTATAAGGATGAGTTCCAGGCTGTTTCTCACCCCTCCCCCCCCCCCCCCCCCCCCACTCCCAAGCAAGACAGCTCCTGTAGGGTTTTTTTCCTCTCCTCAAAGCAGGCTTCCAGGGCTTTTTCTCTTGGTAATTGTCACTACTAGTTCTGTTCAGTCCCTGTAGATAAGCACGTAGGCCCTTTTTATTTTAAGATTTTACTGTTAAAAATAGTAGCATGAGGAAATCACAAAAGTCCCAGACCCGATTTCTGTCTGGAAGCCCCTTGGGACAGAGCTTTTATTCCTTAAGTTGGGCTTTCTGTGCCTCCGAATAAAGGAATATTTTGCTCTCAAGAGAGCCTCATTCCCAGCTCAAGGACCTGAAGGTGCAGGGGTAGCCGAAGATCCCTGCTTCTTGTATCAGCCTGGGAACTTCCATCTCTGGGGATGTCCCGTGGGGATTGGACTCTGTATACCATTCAGGAGGCTCTCTCAAAAGACTCATTTTCTTTAGCAATCCAAGTAAGTTTCAAATCCAAATCAGTTTTCATTGAGCCTTCTTTTTGCCAAATACAGCTTAAATTGTAATTGTTCAAGGCTGTGCCAAGGTATGATTTGCCCAAATGTGAATTCACTGATATTATTTGATTAGTAAAGATCACTCAATTAGTAAAGAGGGATGTTAAGTTGGCCTTGGCTGGGAATCTTACCACCTGAGGTCTTCAAGCAAAGTCCATGCTGGCATTGTTTCCTCTGCAAGTTGACTTCAGGTGACATCTTTTGCTTCTAGAAAACAATATTGTAGACGTGAATAAGAAACCATGAGTCATACAATAAGTATAATACTAGGCTTATGCCATGGCTGCTTTTAGACCATTGTATTTTACTGCTTGTTTAATTATCTGTTTGCTGTAAAAGTTGGCAATCCTGGCTTTCCTCTTCAATGTAAACAAAATAATAATATTTAATTCTGTCACTATTGCTATAATAGTAGAAACTGTTATTTTTTTCTTTCTTTTTTTTTTTGCTGTTTTCAGTTTCTATGTAGTTTAGAATGGCAAGTTTTCAAGGAAACTTTTTTAAAAGAGTTTTTCCTTGTAATAAATTGGAGATGAAACAGAATTTTTATCTTGAAAGTAAACAAACCTGTTACTAATGGCAAAAAAAAAAAATTGTCTGGAGAAGAGTTATGGAGAGAGGGCTTTTTGTCAGCCATGACATGTCGAGGTGGGCTTGGCCATCTAGGGTCTAGATTCTCCTTTGGCAGTCCAGAAACTTGATTTCCTCAGCTCACTGAGACTTGGGCAAATTCGGGGGTATTGGCTGCTATTAACTGGCCGGTGCATTTTCTTCTTTGCAGCAAAATCTGTGGGAAGTCAGATGACACTCAGCCTTTGTTTGGTGAGCATGGAGTCTGGGCCAGAGGGAGGGGGATGGTCTGAGAGGCACATGTCCACCAGCTGTGGGAGCTGGATGTCCCTTCCGCTCCAGAGGCAATGTTGTAGAGCCGAGCCCACTGCTCCTCTTCTTGGCTGCTGAGGCTGTCTTTCCTGCTGGCCCAGTGTTAGAAACTGAGTGTGAATAGCCTCTCTGGTTAAAAGAGAACACAGAACCCCCTAAGGTTTGAGCAGATGAGAGCTCTCTGGAAGATGAGACTGTGCATGCAGATACCGGCTTGTTTTCTTGGATTTTCCCTCTCCTTCCGGTTCTCTTCCTTTGATTCTGGCCATTCATCACCGTCTTCACAACCAGGGGCCTGTGGTGCCCTCTAAAAAATTGGCTAAAGCCAAACGTCAGTTCTCTTTCTGTTATTCCTCTCAGCACAGCTGAGATAGGCTGGAACAGTCAATGGAC
Organism: Felis catus; assembly: GCF_018350175.1. Lineage (NCBI taxonomy): Eukaryota > Metazoa > Chordata > Mammalia > Carnivora > Felidae > Felis > Felis catus. The sequence continues at coordinate 90,093,553 of NC_058374.1, forward strand.
ATCTTATTAAAATTAAGAGAAAGCAAAAGGAAAATGAACATGTACTGAAACTATGAAAGTATCAGGCTGACGAAGGATAGATTTTGAGCTTGGTGTAAAGTGTTGGGAAATCTAAGCCAAACAGTCAATTATGACCAGGTTAAACAATGACTTCATCTTCTCAAGTGATGAGGCAGTACTTTTTCAAAGCATTTTTCCCCCAGTGGGGCAGGCATAACCGAGTAGCTTACGTATCCCAAATGAGCCAGGTTTGGTTTACTTTTGCAGATTAAGACTCTCATTTTAACAGATTCTATATGTATGAAATGTATATTTCATGATTAGAGTTGTGTCATTTCTGACATTGTCCTCAGATTCTGGGGTACTTCATAAAGCCCAGAATGTACTGATTACCAAATAAGTGTGCCAGAGTCATAAGAATGACTTCTTTTCCAGCTCGTTCAGAATATCATTAGGACTGCATTTAAAAAATACTCAATACTTTTCAATCAATAGCATTGTTTTTGATGGTCAAAAGTTTCCATCTTTGGCCAGTAGTAGCCTATTCATGTGACTCTTACGTCCTTTTGACATGCCCCTGTTAGTCTTGGAGCACTTCCTTACTTCCTTAGCTCATCAAAATGGTTCAGGCTCATCTTGTACTTTTTTCTGGCTCGGATGTAGAATCAGTCACACTTCAAAGGAGTCTTGATTCTTTTTAGTGGGGAATGGTTTTTAGAGACCACAACTTGGGTGCTGCAGGTGTTCATTGCTGCTGGGTTGTCTTTAGTTCAAAACTCACTCAGTGTCTTTAGTTCTAAACAGCATGGGTTTGAACTGCACAGGTCCATTTATAAGTGTTTTTTTTTTTTTTTTTCAATAAATATAGTACTGTAGATGCATTTTCATTTCTGTATGATTTAAAAAAAAATTTTTTTCAATGTATGATTCTTAAGATTTTCTTTTCTCTAGCTTACTTTATTGTAAGAATACATATATAATACATTTAACACACCAAATATGTGGTTTTTTTTTTAAGTTCATTTTTATTTTTAAGTAATCTCTATACCCAGTGTGTGGCTCAAACTCACAACCCCAAGACCAAGAGTCTCATGCTCTACTGATGGAGCCAGCCAGGTGCCCCCAAAATTTGCATAGGAATTAATTTTTTTTTAATTTAGAGAGGGCAAGTTGGGGAGAGGGGCAGAGGGAGAAAGAGAATCCCAAGCAGACTCTGCTTAGTGCAGAGCCCAACGCAGGGCTCAATCCCATGACCCTGGGGTCATGACCTGAGCTGAAATCGAGTCTCAGATGCTCAACATACTGAGCCAGCCACACGCTCCAGTAATTAATTTTTTTTTAAGTAAGCTCTATACCCAGTGTGGAATGCAGGACCCCCAAGACCAAAAGTCACATGCTCTACTAACTGAGCCAGCAAGGCACTCCATTCAAATATGTGTTGATTGACCATTTATGTTATTGGTAAGGGTTCTGGTCAGTAGTAGGCAATTAGTAAGGTTTTTGGAAGGTCAAATTTATATGCAAATTTCCCACTATTGGGGGTGGGTGGGAAGGTTCACATCCTTTACTCCCCTGTTGTTCCTTGTTCAACTGTGTATGTATTTTTGAAAAAAAAAAAAAAGACCATACTAGTTCCAAAGTTCCAAATATAATATTGCAGAATTAAAAAAAACCCTTAATTTCTTTGTACACTTGAGTTTTCGGTTACACTGAGAACATCTTGGTTTCTTGTGGCATTAACATTATTTGCTTTATCCCATAGTGTACATAAGGATTAAAAAAACATCAATATAGTAACAATAATGCTACTTACTGACATTTAAGGTTTTTTTTTGCAGCTCTTTTTGCCCTTGGAATATATACCACCATTGATGTACAGTCATAATACTGTATTCTAAAGCAACTTAGTAATTTTTTCTGTATTCTTGTGCCAACAACAGGATATTCAGTTAGGTTCATTTATTTCCATTCATTTTCATTTTTTCTTTTTATTTATTAATATAACATGTTATCCCAGAGTCAAAACTATATAAGGCACATCCAGAGAAGTCTGTTTTCCATTCCTCTTTCTTCCACACTGTTCCCTCTCACATAAATACTTTTTTTGTTGTTTTATCCATGTAGTATTCCTTTTCTAAATATTAGCAAATACAAATGTCTCTGTATTTCCTCCTATCTCCTTTCCTTCCTTATTCCTCATTCATTTTTATGATTAATATTCTACGGGTGACTGTCATAGTTTAAGAATGACTCCCCCCCCCCCCCTTTTTAAATAGTAATGATAGTTAATAGTTCTAAACTACTTAAGTCTATGGCTGGACAGAGGGGGCACTTAAAAAAACTGCTTTTAAATGTGAACAATTCTTTTTTCTTGAAGCCTGTTCTTCCAAGAGAAACAACCATTATTATTCGGTGTTACGCGCTTTCCATGCCTCTCTAAGCTGCCAGGAAACTGTGTAACACCATTTGGGATGAAGCTTGTGTTTCATCACCTGCCAGCTTCTCTGCCTCGCTGCCAGATTCGTCCTGCGTTCGGCTGACTGTCCCTTCTGAAGCTGCCCGGATAGGTGGGCACTTGAATCTCTCTGGTGTTCTGCACCTGAGACTTGCTGTCTTTGGTGCCACCCTCCAGCCCCTCCCAGATCTTGGGAAAAGCGCGGAAGTCTCCCGCAGCTTCTGGACCCGGGGCGCATTTGTTCACCTGGCCGCTCTCCAGTTCCCAGGCTCCCGGACTCTGGGGTTTCCAGGCTCCGCAGTCCTACGGTTCCTGGGCGCGGGTGCCAGGAGCCCGCCGGGCGCTCAGGAGCTAAGGCCGCCCTGGAGCTAGGGCCGCCCGCCTGCGCACGGTGATGCCGGGATTGGGGGCGGGAGCGCCGCCTTCATCTCCCGCGCGCTCGCTCGCTCCCGCCCCCTTCCCCGCCCCAAGCCCTCTCCTGCCTCAGCTGTGCAGGCTCCGCACTGCAGATGCCTGCCGACCGCCCCGCGCTCGGTGGCTCCAGCGGTGCTTCGCAGGTCCCTTCGACCCCCGGGCTCCCGCCGCACTCTCGCTGCTCCCAAGGGCCCCTCGACTAAGGAGACTCGCTAAGTCCCGCGCGCGGAACCGCTACGCCGGCAGGGCGGCGGGGATCCAGGCGGACGGTGGCCGCGCCGGAGCCCCGGGCTCTCTCGAATGCGGCAGGACAAGCTGACCGGCTCCCTGAGGCGCGGAGGGAGATGCCTGAAGCGGCAGGGTGGCGGAGGCGGAGGCGTGGGCACCATTCTGAGCAATGTGCTCAAAAAGCGCAGCTGTATTTCTCGGACCGCGCCCCGGCTGCTCTGCACCCTGGAGCCGGGTGAGGACCCGGGGCTGCAGATGGGGCACTGGAAAGTAGCGTGGCGCTCCGGACTGGTGCCTCTGCCTCAGTTGAACTCCGCCTAAACCGGGCAGCGCTCGCGGGCCGCCCGGTGCGGGGTACCGCGGCTCGGCGCGGGCGGGGCTGGGTCGGTCTGGGAGGGAAGAGCGCGGACGAAGGCCTGGGCGCGGGCAGCGGCCTCCCAAGGCTGGGAGGACTGGCTGCTCCCGGTGGTTGCCCGCGGGTCCCGACCCCGCGGCTTGTGTGCGGTCTAGCCCTGTTTGTACCCAGAGCTTAAGGCGAGCGGTGCGCTCGGCCTTGTCCGCGTGGTGGGGAAGTGCTGGCGGCTACCCAGGCTGCCAGAGGCCGCGCAACCAATTGTGCTTCGGGCTCACTGGAAGCCACGTCTTGAAAGAGGTGTGTGAGGCGAAGAAAGGAGAATGTTTGATTCTTGGGGTCGAAGGGGGAGGCAGCGGCTGCGAAGGAAAAATCGGGTGCATTTTCCTGAGTGTCCCCGCGGCGTGAGTGCTAGGGTCAGTTCGCCTGGAGCCTCTAATTTGTGTGTCCGTTTGTGGAGCGGGCAGGAAACCCTCCTGCAAGTAGAGATCCTTTCTTACAGCTAAAGTCCGGGAGCGCGCCTTGTGTGCTAGGCTAGGCCCTTTATGGTGGTAGCCCGTGTTTACACATCCTTGCTTCTCTAGGGCTGCATAACTCCGCGTCTGCTCCACCACCCGGCATCCCTCCCCGGGGTTTTATGGGCCCGGCGCGGGTGCCTGGGCACAGAGCTTTCTGGCAAAGGGTGGCCGCAGAGGGAGCCGGCTGCACTCTCGCCGGTGCTTAGCGCTCACTTGTCCCCAGAGTGGCACCAGCGGGGTTCCGGGCGAGTTCGTCCTCCCCCAGCCCCTGCCCCCCCCCCCCCCCCCGCCCCCCGCCAGCGCCACCGGGGACCTGCTATCCTGAGGCTGCTGGAGAGAATCTGACGAGGCGCGGAGCCCCAAAGGGTGGAACGCGTGACTGCCTTTACGAACCTTGTGGTTTCTTTGTTTTTCTCCCCGTGGAAGTGTCTAATTGCAGAGACTGTAGTATTTATTCACCATCTGCCTTTACCCTTAAAAAATTTTTTTCCTTTCCACGTTAAAAGTGTTATATATTTCTGAATCCGGAACAGCCGTGACTATCAGATGAAACATAAGCCTTCTCTCCTGCTTTAGAAGAAAAGAGGAGAAAATGACCTGATTTCAGCTATCGCATGCAGGTGGTGAATGATCAATTCCAGTTAAATCCTGTGACTCATTCTAGATCATGAGAAAATAGTTGTGGTTTAGATTAACCCCAGCAGGTTTCAGCACCTGGTGCCCAGCAGGTGCTCTGAAAAAGCAAAGGGAGCATATTCGGTCGTACATACAGGGAATCCAGAACTGTCAGGTCGGTTGAAATAAGTCAGCGCTGGACAGAATATCCTTGTCTTTGTTAAAGCAAAAGTCATGAGTATGTATGCTCCTCCGTTCAGCACCCCGCGTCTGGACAGCAACCTCACAAGGGAGTGTGTTTCATCCTGCCTTAAATCATTCGCTCCAGCTGGAGGCACTCTTGTGGCCATTGTATCATTGCTCTGCACTGAAGCAGGACTTCATTTAAACGATCTCAAAAGGATGAGAATTTGTGGGGGTACTTGATAGACCTTTGGAGAAGGAAATCTTATCTACTTAGGCAGAATATGCCTGTGGCCCTGAATCTTTGAAAAGAAGTATCAGGGCATTGATTGGATGCCTGGGATTCTTTATCACAGCTTGACTTCAGAAATCTAGGACCCAAATCATGTATTCACAGTACTCTTCCCAGAACTCCCAAGAAGGATATCTGCATACTGTCATGGGCTTGGACAAAACATACATACCTCTTTCTAGTTTCTTGACTCTCTATATATGTTTTTTTTTTTTTTTTAATTTTTTAATGTTTATTTTGAGAGAGAAAGAGAGGAGAGTGAGTGTGACTGGGGGAGGGGCAGGGAGGGAGAGAGGGAGAGAGGGAGAGAGAGAGAGGACACAGACTTGGAAACAGGCTCCAGGCTCTGAGCTATCAGCACAGAGGCCAATGCTGGGCTTGAACCCATGAACCATGAGATCATGACCTGAGTCAAAGTCAGATGCTCAACCGACTGAACCACCCAGGCACCTATCCATGTGTGTGTGTGTGTGTGTGTGTATGTATGTATGTATGTGTATATATATATATATATACACACACACACACACATATATATATGTATGTGTATATATATATACACATATACATATATACACATATATATATATGTGTATATACATACACATATATGTATATGTGTATATATATATATTTTTTTAAGTCTACCTTATAGTAATTTTAAATTCTGAAAATTGTTTCTATCTACATACCAATTCCTGAGTACTGGAAGTTGTGGGGAAGTTTTCAGTATGCCTAATCTGCAATCAACATCTGAGAAAAAATATTGTCATAAATGACAATTATAAATTGTAAAACTGAATACTATTAATAATGTTTGGTATATCTTGATCCTTGAACTTTTAAGTAATAAGTCTAAAAAAAGTGACTTGAAATATGATTTAATTCATTTTGAAATTGTAGAAAAATACAGCATTTTCAGAGTTGATTCTTTTTAATAAAATTTACATGGGAGGGATTGCCTGGGTGGCTCAGTTGGTTGAATGTCAGACTCTTGGTTTCAGCTTAGGTCATGATCTTGCAGTTCATGGGTTCAATCCCCAACCCCACCAAAATAAATAAAGTTAAAAAAATTAAGCTCACTAAAAAAAATAATAAAATTTATGTGGGAATAAAAATTGTCATGTAATTTGATTTCAAGGACAATAACACATACTTCTCACATGGAATTCTGAATAAAAGCCTAGTATGAATATAGCATAAAGTCTTTATGTATTATAAATACATTGTCTTGATATATTCTCCCATTTATTCTCTTCCATAGATTTGGGATTTTAGTCAAAGAAGTTTGTTTAAAGTTGTAGATAGCTTTAAATAATAGTTATGTTATCTATAGTTATATTTTTAGCTTGTAGTCTGTAATTAAACATACAAACTGTTTTATCTTCAATGAGTAAATGTATCATAGAATTTTAAGGTACATGAAAATCTCCAAATAAGATTGTTAAAATGGATTATTCCACAAGTGAGAAAGCAATGACGTTATTTTGATAACTTTTGATATTTCACTGAAGTTTCCTTCGTAACTTAGTTCACGTAAATGTCTTTTCTAAGACAAATTCTGTAAGTAGAGAATTCTCTTCATAAGTTTCATAAATATTAATTATACTGTGCTGGGTGATTTATAGTTAATCATCATAATAATTTACTGAGGTAGATATTATTCCTCATTTTAAAGATAAAGTATTGAGACTGAGACAGGTTAAATAATTTGTTTGACACTAGGGACCAGAGTTGAGTGGTGGTCTGAATAACTCCAAGCCTGTGATGTCATGCTTTTGTTTTTGTTTTTACACGGCTCCAAACAACTGTGGAAGCCACCATTCTATGTGCTAAACTACATTCTAGTGGCCATTGGATATTTTTTATTTAAAAAAGTAATATTATTACCTTTTATTTTAACAAAATTGACTAAAATTTAGTAAAAACATGTTTTAAAAATTTTATAATGATTCGGTAGAATCAAGTTAATTTTTAATTTTATTTTTGATCTAACATGTTATTTCTTTCCAAAATAACAGATGTATATTTTTGTTTTAGGAGTTGACACAAAGTTGAAGTTCACTCTTGAGCCATCTTTAGGTCAGAATGGTTTTCAGCAGGTAACTTTGGTTTTTTTTTTTTTTAGTTTTGAAAATACTCTTATTTTGGGGTATCGGTAGGGCACACTGAGATATATTCTCAAAGTGGGAAAATTAGCCTATACTTTGACATGCATAAGATGAGTCAGTTTTTAAAATTATAAATAAACTTATGAGGCTACAAGTGGCCCGAGCGTATACTTGCAATGAAAAATTTTGTACTTTCTCTTAATGGTGCAAGTGTGAAAAAAAATTTAAAAAGCCAAATAGCTATTATTTTGAATCCGTAATACATGTATTTGTTTCTGAACCCGAGCTTCCCAATCATTGTGTGTGTACTGCACAGGGGTCACAGGTGTGTTAAGAGTACCTAAGGTGGGGGGTGGGGGTAGGGCTTGGAGTAGTTATATGTAGCTGAAAGAAACTCTGTGTATCTTAGTGTGCTGTATGAATTTTATCATACTCTGTGGATGTCAAAATAGGAAACAAGTTGAAAAATGCTTATCCAGGTCAGTATCACTTTGCCAATATTTCTTCTGTGCTCCTAGTGGTACGATGCTCTCAAGGCAGTTTGCAGACTATCAACAGGAATACCAAAGGAATGGAGGAGAAAGGTAAGGAGGATGCATAGGGCTCAAAACAAAAGGATCAGCTCTCCGTTCCTCTTTAAAATGTCTGAAATGTCCAAAAGAATATTCTAGGTTAGTAATTTGAAAGCTGTCTTTCTTCATTATCTATGCATTTAATAAGTATTTATTGATTATTCCGTGCCAGGTACTGTTCTGGGTCCTGAGGATACAGGGAGTGGGGGTGGTGATGGAAAACAACAGACCAAAATTTGGGGCCTCATGGAGCTTACAAGGAATGCAGTATAAAGTGTGTCAGATGGTGATGTGTCATGCATAAAAATAAGGCAGAGAAAGAAATAAGGAGAGTTGAGGGGAGAGGAATGGAAGTAAGGAGGTGGAATTTTAAATAGCAAGGTGACATTTGAATAGTTGGTGAAGCAGCTACCTGGGGAAGAGAACTCCAAAGAGCGGGAACACCCTTAGGCTAGAGTATCACAAAAGCGAATAACCAGGATGGCTGAAGCCCAGTGAACAAAGAGGAATGCAATTGGAGAGAGGGTCATAGAGATAAATGTGATGGGGTTAGAGGATAGTAGATCATGTAGGACCTTACAGGCCATAGTAGGACTTTTGCCCAGTCTGAGATGGGAAGCACTGGGAAGTTTTGAGATAGGGAGTAGCAGCACACAACTTACATTGTAAGCAGACCTCTCTGGTTTGATAATATGGACAAGGGCGGAAATAGGGCGATCAATGGAAAACTTGTGATAATTCAGGCAAGACATAGATCAGGGTTACAGTAGTGGAGATGGAGAAAAAGGATTAAATTCTAGATATATTTTGAAGGCCGAGTTGACAAGAATTCCTGTTAGGTTGAATATAAGGTATAAGAGGGATGTCAACAATGACTTCAAGGTTTTGACCTGAGCTTCTGGAAAGTTAGAGCTACTGTTTACTCAGATGGAAGGGGCAGATGTGTGCGTTCATATGCATGCATGTATCAGTTGACGCAGTGGTAGATTAGATGATTGGTTTGCTATCTGTTAAGGTTGAAATGCCTATTAGACATCTAAATAGAGGGTGTCAGGTGAACATTTGGATATATGATTGTGATGCTTAGAAGAAAAATCTGGCTGGAGATATTGATCAGTGTTATTTCTGCTAAATTGTGTTGAAATGCCAAAACTTGAAATGCTTTCTTAGTATGTTATTTATTTTTCTTAGTATGTTAATTTATAAACCTAGTCTTAATACCCCTAGAATTTGAACGGTGGGGATTCTTCATCTTCAAAATATACATTAAAAGTCTTTCAGAAACAGCTTTTCAGGAGAAAGTAATCAAAGGAGTAAAAATATCCAGTAACTCTTTTAAAAAAGTTTTTCATGGGGCTCCTGGGTGGCTCAGTCAGTTGAGCATCCGACTTTGGCTTAGGTCATGATCTCACGGTTCGTGAGTTCAAGCCCCGCATCGGGCTCTGGGCTGACAGCTCTGAGCCTGGAGCCTGCTTCAGATTCTGGGTCTCCCTCTCTCTCTGCCCACCCCCCCCCGCCACTTGTGTTCTGTTTCTCTCTGTCTCTCAAAAATAAATGTAAAAAAAAATTTAATTAAAAAAAAAGTTTTTCATTATAAGACCCTGTTGTCAGTTTTGTGTGTGTGTGTGTGTGAGAGAGATGGAGGGATAATTTAAAGGCAGAGGCCCTGCCATGGTGAAAAAAGACCCATTCTCCATGAATGACCAGGTGGCTCGTGTCCATGTACAGAGAGCAATTCAGAGTCAAGTCTAACAAGTATATAACATAATATAGCTAATCCAGTGAACTGAAATAAAAATGGAATTTTTTTTTGTTCTCTTAACAGTATCCATAATGATTGGATCATTGCTTGCTGCGTAGCAGAAGCTCAACAAATAATAAAACAATAAACGAAAGGCTCTAATTGGTTCAATTCAGCACAGCAAACATTTCAATGAAAAGTTGATTTCTACAAGTGGGCTATATATGGTCTAGGATCAGTTCCCATTTTCTTGTTAGATACAATAACTATTTTTTTAAAGTTTATTTTGAGAGAGAGTGCGCGTATGTACGAGTGCATGTGAACAGGGGAGGGGCAGAGAGAGAGGGAGAGAGAACCCCAAACAGGCTCCCCACTGTCAGCACAGAGCCTGATCTCATGAACCGTGAGATCATGACCTGAGCTGAAACCAGGAGTTGGTTGCTTAACCAGCTGAGCCACCCAGGCACCCCTGTGATAACTATTTTTTAATAAAGAAGGATGAAATTATATATTTTAGTGTAGCGTTCTTTTTTATCTCTTAATATTTTAGGTTTGGTTGACCTTGGCAGATCATTATTTGCACAGTATAGCTATTGATTGGGACAAAACCATGCGCTTCACTTTCAATGAAAGGAGTAATCCTGATGATGACTCCATGGGAATTCAGATAGTCAAGGTAAGTCCCCTGAGTTTGGCCTACTGTCCTGACTTAAAAGGAAGATTCTAAGAGCCAGGTGTTTACTGGATAGAGGATCAAACCTTATGGTCTGAATGTCTATATATTTTCTGCTTTCTTATTTCATTTGTTAACGGTCTTTTAATAGGAACTTTGACAGTATCTTGTCTTCATAAATTTGTGTGTTGGCAGTAAGAAGAAAATGTTTCTGTTCATATTCTATTTGCTTATCTTACTTACTTGATAGGAGATTGAAATTTCTTTTACTTTCTTTAGCATGGGTCAGTGCTGTTAACTGGATTTTTACATAAAAGTCACAGATTGAGAAATTTAAAGTTAAGTATATTTCCTATTAAAATAATTGGGCTCTTATTAGGGCCTTTGATAATTCCTTAACTGTTAATTTATGAAGATAGATTGACTGATGGGTCTACTTTGAACCAGATGGTCAAGGGTTCATGCCAGCTGTGGAGGCAGCTGTGGTTTGCCTACTGGGATTATTACAGTTGATTAGGGCCTGTTGCCAAAGGCCAAGGATGCTGATTCAATTTGATCCCACTACTGTTTTCTTACATAAACCTCCAGCACATGGCTTTTGATTTTATGAGTTCATTACAGTGTAATGCTAAGTTGGGTTATTTTTAATGCTTATTTGTTTATTTTGAGTGAGTGAGAGAGAGAGAGAGAGAGAGAGAGAGAGAGCATGCACGTGAGTGCGTGTGTGAGTGGTGGAGGGATAGAGAGAGAGGGAGAGAATCCCAAGCAGGCTCTGTGCTGTCAGCGTGGGGCTCGAACTCATGAACCATGACATCATGACCTGAGCTGAAAGCATGGGTCAGAGGCTTAACCGACTGAGCCACCCATGTACCCCTAAGCTAGGGTTTTAAAAGGGAAGTTGTCTCATAAATTTTGGCCACCGGAAGATGGCTAAGGTTTTGGCAGATTTGGAGATACTTTTCTCATGAGGAAGTGCTAACTAAAAGAAGTTTCTATGTGATCTAACTTGGTCTGTTTCAGACAAATGTTGAAAACAATTATAAAATTTTATTTTGTATGTTTTAAAAGTGTCTGCACTATCCATATTTCAGCTCTTTATTTGGAATTTCAGAATGTTTCTCAGAAATGAAGTATTCCATATATTTTTAAAAAATGTTTTCATTTATTTTTGAGTGAGCGTGAACAAGCAGGTGGCGGAGGGGCATAATGAGAGGGGGACAGAGGGTCAGAAGCAGGCTCAGCGCCGACAGCAGAGAGCCCGATGTGGGGCTTGAACCCCTGAACTGTGAGATCATGACTGAGCCGAAGTCAGATGCTTAACTGACTGAGCCACCCAGGTGCCTCAAAGTATTCCATATTTGAAATATTTTCTTTCTGTTTAAATTGTGAATTAAGGCAATGTACATTTTATAACAATCATGTTATTAAGAGAATGTTTCATTTTTTTTTTTTTAATTTTTTTTTTTTCCAACGGTTATTTATTTTTGGGACAGAGAGAGACAGAGCATGAACGGGGGAGGGGCAGAGAGAGAGGGAGACACAGAATCGGAAACAGGCTCCAGGCTCTGAGCCATCAGCCCAGAGCCCGATGCGGGGCTCGAACTCACGGACCGCGAGATCGTGACCTGGCTGAAGTCGGACGCTTAACCGACTGCGCCACCCAGGCGCCCCGAGAATGTTTCATTTTTCTCATTGAAGTAAATGCTCTGTCAGTAAAATGACATTAGCTCATGAAAATCATAGTCTCTGCTTAGTTATTAAATGATATATATTGCTCTCATTAAATATTAAAGTACAACAAATGTTTCTGTCCTTTTTATACAAATTTATAAACCAATTTAGATAGATTTCTGTGTCTTGGACAGAATAATTTTTCTATCTCTCTGCAATATAGATTGCATTTTTTGCTATTTTGATTTTTCTCCTTAATATTAGAGTTTTAATAGGTAAATATTACATTGTGTTTTCGAGAAAGGAATAATGTTAGCATCTATCATATGTGTATTGATGTGACCGTTGTTTTATCTGAGACCTAGTATTAAAAGAAACTGTCAATTTATATAGAATTATAATGCAATTTTTGTTAATTCTGAATCACATTTGTATCACTTCTGGAAACAACTTAACTTTAATAGAAAATTGGAAAGAAATTTAGAAAATTTGACTGAAATTCCCCTTGAAAATGTTCTTAGTCAACTATATCCGAATAAAACTGTGTCTTTGCATATCCGAATAAAAAATGTATCTTTGCATATTAGAAAATGTTAGGAGAAAGAAAATTTAAAAAATTGTTTTTGGCTTGTGTCTAGGGTACATATATAGTTTTAAAAACTAAAATCCATGTTGGGGCACCTGGGTGACTTAGTTGGTTAAGTGTCTAACTCTTGGTTTTGGCTCAGGTCATGATCTCAAATTTAGTGAGTTTAAGCCCCATGATGGGTTCTGTGCTGACAGCTCGGAGCCTGCTTGGGATTCTTCCTCTCCCTCTCTCTTTGTCCCTCTCTACCCTCTCAGAATAAATAAACTTAGAAAAATAATCAAAAATAAAATAAAAATAATAAAAAACTAAAATACATATTCTATTTAGTGCTGAAGCAGAGATACAACTAAAGGCTTTTTATTTATTTTTTTTTTGTAGAGAAAATAAGGAGCCATTAGAAAAGATAATTGTTTCTCTTCTTTAGGATCTTCACCGCACAGGCTGCAGTTCTTACTGTGGCCAGGAGGCTGAGCAGGACAGGGTTGTGTTAAAACGGGTCCTTTTGGCCTATGCTCGATGGAACAAGAATGTTGGTTACTGCCAAGGCTTTAACATCCTGGCTGCTCTAATTCTGGAAGTGGTGGAAGGCAATGAAGGGGATGCACTGAAAGTGAGTATCAGGCTCTGAAGAGGGCAACTGAAACTGTCTGAGAGTCAAACGTTGGAACTGTAATATCTCTTCCTTGGCGACCCACCGCCTTCCAAGGGGTTTGCTGTGCATTTGTAATTACCCATAATAACATTTCCCCCACGTTAAAGCCAGGTCAAGTGATGGACTCATGTAACTGCCAAATGTGAGTAGAATCATTATGTTTTTAGTCTTGTTTATGAAACAGCATATCTTTAAAATTTTTTTTTAATGTTTATTTTTGAGAGAGAGAGAGAGAGAGAGAGAGACAGAACATGAGTGGGGGAGGGGCAGAGAGAGATGAAGACACAGAATCCAAAGCAGGCTCCAGGCACTGAGCCGTCAGCACAGAGCCTGACGCAGGACTGGAACTCACAAACTGTGAGATCATGACCTGAGCTAAGGTCAGACGCTCAACTGACTGAGCCACCCAGGTGCCCCTGAAACATCATATTTTTAAAGCAAGTTGAATACTAATTGTATTAATTATCCATTGCTGCATAACAAATTAGCTACTTAAAATAGCAAACATGATTTACCTCATAGTTTCTTGGAGTCAGGAATCTGAGTGCAGTCTAGCTGGCTTAAAGTCATATTGTTGTGACATCAAAACTGTTGGCTGGGTCTGCAGTCTCATCTGAAAGCTCACTTGGGGACAGCATTCACTTCCAAATTTGTTCATGTGGTTGTTGGCAAGATTTAATTTCTCACAGGTTGTTGGACTGAGGGCCTAAGTCTGGCTGGCTGTTGGCTGGAGGCCTTTTTTAGTTCTTTGCCATGTCTCCGTTTCTCAACAAGGCGGCCAGCATCCCTCAGAATAAGAGAGTAACTAAGAGAATGAACAAGGTAGGAGAGATTCATTTGCAAACTTGTAGCCTATTATCAGTTACATTTTCATTTTTGTTACATCCTATTCATTAGAAGCCAGTCACTAAGCCTAGCTCTTACTCAAGGGGAAGGTCTTACACAAGGGTGTGACTACCAAGAGGTGGGACACGAAGGGTCATGTTAGAAACTTCCTACTTTCCCACAAGTTATGCTTAATTCAGGTTGGGTCTTGTTACTGGATTGCTTTACTCTTTCACATATGGGGTGAGGTATGGAGGAGGTAGGCTGAAAGTGAGTGTATATTATGGAAGGTATTTGCATGGAGAAAGGTTGTGGAGGTGAATTATATTATCTTTTAATCTTTGATACCTGGAACCTTTATTTGTTAAAAAAAAAATTCTGGAAACACTTTGAGATGGGTCACAAGCAATTTAAGCTTATGTGTTGGAATGTGAGTCAGTGAATCACCAGAAATAATCTTTATGAGAAATGAAGCATTTCACATGTACAGGATGACTACTCCCTTATTAGCTTGGGGCAATATGGGGTTGCTTATTCATGTTTGAACTCTCAATCTGCTATTGATTGCAATGCTTTGTGATGGGTGGAATAGATACTTAGTCTTTGTATTCAAGAGCCTCCCCCAACCCCAGCCTTGTGTTTGATTGTGGTAAATAATCTTAATGATATTTCCAATCACTGACTAATGTCATACAGACAAACAAACAAATATTCCTTCTCGTTTTGTATGTATCATGGTGGAGTTAATTATAAAGCCAGCCTGACATAGTCTAAATCCGTATTCACCCTTTCACTTTTTCCATTCGCGTATTTAAGGAAACAGCTCTGAAGCTACATGTTCATCAAATAAGTGGGGGAGGGAGGAGCTGGAGACAAATAAATGTATGAATTTAAACGTTTAAAATGTTTTTTTTTATCAAGAAGCAGTTTTGTTTACTCAGTCTATCAGCTTTAGTCAATTTTTTCTTTTCGGATGTAATTTCTATGCCTAGAAAATGAGAACTGTTCTGTTGAAAAGTTAGAATAAGCAATTCAGGTTAGCAGGTGAGGTGGAGTAGTTTGGGGGAGGGGATATACATGCCAATCAAATCATGGAAAGGCTCAGTGATGCTTGGGAAACGAAATGCACATAAAAAAGATGGATTAGATAAAGCTGAGGAGCTGCATATTTATATTTCTGCCTCTAAGAAAATGAACTCTGTGAAATGAAATGACATCATCATCATTTAGGAATCTTGTGGTTAGACATTGAATATGCAGAGGAAGATTAGATTCATGAAGAGTCATTTCAGATGCAAAGGAAGATATTGGTATCCGTGTTTTTTAGCAGCTATTTTGGCCACTGCAAATTTTTTTTTTTGCAAGTTTTAATTATTAGGCAGATATATAGTTTATTTTAGAAGGAGGTGAACCATTTCCTTGCTTTTCAGCACTTACTGTTTTTTCTTAGTAACTATTTTTAACTACTTGTTAAAATTTTGACGCTCCTTCATTAGTTATTTTTTAAAAAATACATAATTTTTTTAGAGCAGTTTCAGGTTCACAGCAAAACTGAGTGGAAGACACAGATGTTCCATATGCCCCCTGCCCCAACACATGTGTAGCCTCCCCCATTATCACCATCACTTCTCAAAGGTACATTTGTTACAATCCATGAACCTATATCAATGGGTCATAATCACCTAAAGTCCGTAGTTTCCATTAGGACTCACTCTTGGTGTTGTACATTCTGTGGGTTTGGACAAATGTTTAACGACGTGTATTCGTCATTAAAGTGTTTGTAGAGAGGGTGTTCACTGCCCCAACAATGCTCTGTGCTCTGCCTATTCATTCCCCCTGCCCTCACCCCTGGCAACCAGTGATCTTTTAACTGTCTCCACAGTCTTACCCTTTCCAGAAAGTCATATAGCTGGAATCAGAGTATGGAGACTTTTCAGATTGGCGTCTTTCACTTAGTAATATGCATTTAAAGTTCCTCATGTCTTTTCATGGCTTGATGGCTCATTTATTTTTAGTGATGAATAATATTCCATTGTCTGGCTGTATGTAGTTTGTTTTTCCATTCACCTACTGAAGGACATCTCTGTTGCTTCCAAGTTTTGGCAGAGATGAATAAAGCTTCGATAAACATCCATGTGCAGGTTTTTGTGTAGATGTGAGTTTTCACTTCCTTTGGGTAACTACCAAGGAGTGTGATTGCTGGATCATATGGTAAGAGTATATTTGATTTTGTAAGAAACTTCCAAACTGTCTTCCCAAGTGACTGTCCAATTTTGCGTTCCCGCCAGCGACGAAGGAGAGTTCCTGTTGCTCCACATCCTAGTCAGCAGTTGGTGGTGTCAGCATTCCAGATTTTTGCCATTCTAATAGGTGTGCAGTGGTATCTCATTTTAATTTGAATTTCCCTGATGACATATGATGTGAAGCATCTTTTCATATGCTTATTTGCCATCCAAACACATCTTTGGTGAGGTATCTGTTAAAGTCTTTGGTCCATTTGATCCTACTGATTATTTTATTTTGAGCTTTCAGAGTTCTTTGTGTATTTTGGGTAATAGTCTTTTATCATATGTGTCTTCTGCAAATATTTGCTCCCAGTCTGTGGCTTGTTTTCTTATCCTCTTGACATTGTCTTTCACAAAACAGAAGTTTTTATTTAAAGAAATCTAGCTTCCCAGTGACTTTTTTCATGGATTGTATCCTTTGCTGTTGTATCTAAAAAGTCATCACCATACCCAAGATCATCTAGGCTATGCTGTCTTCTAGGAGTTTTATAGTTTTGCATTTTATGTTTAGGTCTGTGATCTATTTTGAGTCATTTTTTTGTGTGCAAGGTGTAATTTTTGTGTCTAGATTCATTTTTTGGCATGTAGATGTCCACTTATTCCAACACCATTTGTTGAAGAAATGTTTTGCTCTATTGCCATTATTTATCCTTTTTTTTCCCCAATGTGTGGTCTTTGAAATATAGTGATGGGTGGAGTGACATACTTAACAAAACACACAGCTATCTCTTATGTCCTGTGTCAGACTTAGAGATGCCTTTGGACAGATAATTTCATTGTGTCATAAGAATTACTATGATAATTGGAAATTTGTTTTTCTTGTTTTGTGTAATTTTGAGAGATCATAGTTTCTTTTTTATTTTTTAATTGCTAACTGCTATCTTCTTTTTTTAAGTTTATTTATTTTGAGAGAGAGAGCAAGGAGGGGAGGAGCAGAGAGGGGGAGAGAGAGAATCCTAAGCAGGCTCCGCATGGCCAGTGCAGGGCTCTGTGCAGGGTCTGAACTCACCAACCGCAAGATCATGACCTGAGCCGAAACCAAAAGTCGAAGGCTCAACCGACTGAGCCACCCAGACACCCCCATGATTTCTTTTTAAAGCTTAAGTGTCTCTCTCTCTATTATATCCTTAGATAGAAAGTGCAGTAATAGAGAGACTCTTACTTTTAAATTTTACCTTTGTGATCCTGTAAGTCCCTCTTCTCCTTAGAAGTAGAGTGCAAGGTCCCCACCAGGATACTCTGTTCTCTCGGACCTCTGCATTCCCCCTCAACTGGCCCCAGTCTCTCTAGGACTTCCTTCCTCCACAGATTGAATATGCTGTACTCCTTTTATTGCTAAGCTCTACCTGTCCACTCTTGGAATAAAGGTCTCCGAGGGACCTTCTCAAGAGTATGGCCCAGCCTTATTAGTCAAAACCGTGACCCGAAAAAGTAGAAATTACAAGCCAGGGATGAGGGACAAATGGGCCCTTGTCAGGTCTGGGAGATAATTTTCTTAGAAAATAGAGTTTTGTGTTAGAAAAGTCAAAATGTGAGACAGCTACTTCTCTACCAACATATAGGGTTAGCTATGATTCTATTCTTAATCATGTTTTTCCTGGGCTCTGGGGACTCCGTGGTTTTCTGGGGTGGGGGAAGACCTAGCAGAGCTGATGGGGAAAGAACCGGAGATTGACTTATAGAACCCTTGTGTGTTCTGCTCGGTCAATCTAGTGGTTCTTGATATCTTAGAAAAGGTAATGCAAGTAGAAAAGTCAGAATGAAAAGAGTAATTTGAAGAACTTGTGAGACAATCTTATGAGAGAAATCCAGATTTTAGAAATACCGTGTATTCACACGAAACCTTGTTGCAGTCTCCTGGGAGGGGAAAGCCACTATCAGTTTCTGAGCTGATGCTCAGTGAATCCTGAGACTTGCTTTAGTTGCGGTGTTTTATGATGGTTCAGCTCTTGGTTTTCATATTAAGGTTTTAAAACTGTGCTGACATCAGGGAGCCAGCATTGAGATTCCTGCTGGCTGCTGATGAAGTACGTGCTCCATCACTGGTTGCCAGGGGTGATGGGGCGGAAGGTTGTATAAGCACAGCTACTTTGGGAGTGAACTTAGGTCTGGTGGCCCATCTAGGAACTTCAGACTGACACATTTAAAGAATGATGTACTTTGGCTAACCGCATTTTTGAATATGTCCCTTCTATTTAGGACATGTTAGGGATCCCAGGTTTTAGGAAGTAATCTTATTCTTTGTATTTTTCTTCAGATTATGATTTACCTTATTGATAAGGTACTTCCTGAAAGCTATTTTGTCAATAATCTCCGGGCATTGTCTGTGGATATGGCTGTCTTCAGAGATCTCTTGAGACTGAAGCTCCCTGAATTATCTCAGCACCTGGATACCCTTCAGAGAACTGCAAACAAGGAAAGTGGAGGTAGTGATGATTCAGTGCTCTTATACCTGTGAAAATATTTTACTTTGATTCCACTATACATCTGAGCCTAAACCTTGAATGGAAATACTTGTTTTCAGGTAGTTCTGTTAGTGAGAGTACGGTGCAGTGAAATAGATTGCTAGAGAACAAGAATAGAACTGAAAAATGATAGGGCCACATGCTGAACCTCTAACTGGTCATGGTTAGGAAGTCAGTCAAGAACCTAATACTTTCGCAGTATGAGATCAACAACTGAAATGATGTATTGCACTCTAGGTGAAGAATGGTGTCCATGTCTTACCATCTAGTTATGCTGCTCTAAGCTGGCACCTATCTTATAGGAGTTCTTTAAAACAGAGTGACAGGTACAATTTCACACAGACTACGGTTTTGCCTGAACCACTGAGGCTATGGAGAGAGGAATATGTGTTTTCATTAAGTTTTAGGAGATACGTCAATAGTCTTTTGGATTGACACGTTTAATTGCTCCTTTTATCTATTCATGGTAAGGGTATTTAGATTTATCAGAGATGAGTGGGTGAGCTCATTCTGGAGAAGGGCTCTCCAGGACGGCCAGCTAGAATCTGCACCCTGAAAGAAGGCACTAGGTTGAGACCGGGATGGAAACACGGGTCTGTAAGCAGCTCCGAGTCGCTGCTGTCTGGTGGGCATCTCCCAGCTTTCCAAAGAACCCCAGTTAATGGCTGTGAATGTACCCACTGCCTGCGCTTCCCTGGCTATGCTCAGGATACCAGGAAAACAGTGAGAGCTTTGCTGTGTTTCCTGTATACGGTTGCCAACCCCCCACCCACACATTCAAATCTGGGAAAATTTGAAACGATCTGAAGACCTAATCTGTGATTACAGTACACTGGAAATTTTAGTGACACCTGGGAGTCTCTCAGCATTTCCTTCTAAACCATTTGAATAATCTCATTTAATTTGGCTGTGCAGTGTAATTGTGCACCTGTGTGGATTTCATAGTGCTTCCAGATAGACCACCTTGCCTGTCCCATGTCAGACATGCTTTCCTCGGCCCTACATTTTCCTCCATAAGTCCTGCACTTGCTTATAAGTGCTGCCCTTAGATTCTAAGTCTCTGAAAAAAGATGCTCCTTTGTTCTTTAAGAAGAGAGGAAATGAGAATAGAGCTTTTTTTTTTTGCTTATCCTTGGGTAAATGCACAGTCTGATTAACTTGGAGGGAGGATCAGTTTAAACATCTACATTGTTTATTTCATAAAATACATACTTCTAATGCCATTCCAGGAAGTAGGAGGGAGCTCTGTGTTTTTGGTGAATTCACAAACTTCATTGTGAGCTGTGCGTATAGTTTAGTTCAAAATATTTTAAAATTTCATGTTGTTTAATCTACAGATACTTTGGGATTTTCCAGCTTTCTTTCTGTTATTTATTTCTAGTTTAATTCCACTGTGGTCTGAGAGCTGTGCATAATTTAAGAAGTAGACAAGTAATTTCATAAGAAGCCTTGTTTTTATCAGTAGCATTTGAATAAAAGTGGGCTTTATGAGATTTTGAAAATTGAATTCAGGTTTTGAGAGGCAAAAAATCTTTTCTTTTAATCCTGTTTTTGGTGAGGAAAACATTCTCCCTAATTTTTAGCACCACAAAATAAATAGGTAGAGCCAAATAAAGTTTTAGGTTAATATTTCTGAAATATAAAGAATTTGTGAAGGTTATATTATTGAGATTTTTACCAGACACACTTATGTTCTTCCAAAAAAAAAAAAAAAAAAAAAAGGAAAAAAGGAGGAAAGAACCAGAATTAGAGATATGAAGAAATCAATCAGGAAATGTAACATGTTTAGTGGGCATGGAAGATTGAATGCGGGTATTTTTATATCTTGCAAAACATCAATTCTGAAGAAACATAGAGTATTTGATTCATTTCAGGTGGATATGAGCCCCCACTGACGAATGTCTTCACGATGCAGTGGTTTCTGACTCTTTTTGCTACGTGCCTCCCTAACCATACAGTCTTAAAGATTTGGGATTCAGTCTTCTTTGAAGGTTCGGAAATCATCCTGAGGGTGTCGCTGGCCATCTGGGCAAAATTGGGAGAGTAAGTGATTTCCCCCTTCTGTTCTCTGGTGTGGAGGGCCTTAAGAAGTTCTGTGCTCTAATGTGGAAAGCATCTGTATTTAGGTGTGAGCAAGAGAGAAATTTGGGAACTTTGTTGAATTGCTTTAGCCTTCTGAAATCTTACTTGGCTGATTTCTTGATTGTTGGGTGGGGGGGGTGCGGCAAATAGAATCTATGTTGGGGAAGGGGGTAAGCTTTTTCAGGTCTGCAGATCTCTTCCTCCTCTTCACTGCTAGTATCCTGGCTGGCTTACTTTTGGCAGCTTCTCCCTGGACTCTAATTGGGAAGAGGGGGAGGGAGAGGAACTTAGAAGAGGAAGATCTGGAGAGGAGTAGGTGGGCTTGTTAGTTAACATTCATGATTTGGATTATTTTTTGAATTTTTATTATTTGTTTAGTTCTGCCTTTCAGGATCACGATAGAATTAAATGAGATAATATGTATAAGGTATCTCTGTGGTGCTTAGTACATAGTCAATAGTAGAACACACAGGGGGCACCCGGCTGCCTCAGTCGATAACGGATGTGACTCTTAATTTCAGGGTCGTGAGTTCTAGACCCACTTTGAGTAGGGAGCCTATTTAAAAAAAAGGTAGAACACATGGAACTTCTTTCCTTCTATCAAGAATCAATTCTATGACAAAACCTATTACTATTAAACATATTGCCACATAGATGTTATTTACATTTGTTACCAGTAGCAGAACTATAAAAAGGAGGGTATTTTCACCCATCTCTAATATATTATGACTATTACATTAAAATTTTACCTTCTGGGTAATGGAGAGGACAACAGTTATTGTTATAGGACAATTGTTATAGTTAAGATTCAGAGAAGTTGTTAGTGTTTCTTTCTTAGAGCTATAAATGACTTGAGTGGGTACTCATAGACAACGTGTCAGAAAACTAATAAATCACTGCCAGTGTTTTGTTTCAAAAACCTTTTAACTAGACTTTTTATTTATGATAAGTTGTTTCCTGGGAGACTTGTAGCATTTCATACTTTTTGCAAGAAAGATCCACCAACTATCAATTCAGGGATGTAGAAAGATCATTATTGTGTATAAGTATTTTTAAACATCACATAGCTATCTCATTTGCCTTTGTTTTATTGCGCACTGCTTTTCAGCTAGGCAAATAGATGAGTCTTCTGGGGATTTGGTGTGCTGTCTACTTATCTTTTCATTCCCCCCCCCCCCCCCCAGTATCTATATTTTTCTGTAGTCATGTGTTTCCAACCTACTGTATGCCTGAAACTATTTGCACTTTGATGGTTTCTGTGGGTCTGATAGTCCAGTTGCTGGGTAACTAGTTTATAGGATTAAAATAGTGTAGCACTTAACTGTGTGCTGAGTTCTAGTAACCTTTGTGTTCTTAATTATGGGGCAGGAAGAAAAGAAGCGATTCTGTTTTTATTCCCATCTATCCATTATCTGCAGGATCAGAATTTATCCCTGTGGTCCTCCCAGGGATGTCACACTGTTGAAATAATAACAGATACACTTAATATCCAATATTCATGGAGTGCTTGCAATGGACAAGCATTGTTCTAAGCATGCTAGGTGTGAAACTAACTCGTTTAGTCCTTGCATTTCACAAGGCAAGGACTGTTATCATCCCCATTTTACAGATGTGGGAACTGAGCCCCAGATAAGTTAAGTAAATTGCCCAAAGTCACTCAGTGAGTGGACAGCCTGATTTTGAGCCCAGGTATCCTGACTTTAGAATCTGTACTTTTTTTTTTTTTTTTTTAAGATTTTATTTATAAGTAGTCTCTATACCTAATGCAGGGCCTGAACCCACAACCCCAAGATCAAGAGTCGCACAATCCACTGACTGAACTAGCCAAGAACCCCTACAATCTGCACTTTTAATTATGTGAATCTACAGATAATAAATAGCTATCGTTTATGAAATTCAGGGGATATATGAATCAGGCTGGTAGGACTTTAAATGTTTCAGAGTCTTTGCTCACTCCACTTCTACATTTTTTGAACCTGCAACTTGTTCAGCAAAAGGAACGCAACCAGTATACATCACCAAGTGCCTACAGTGCCATCATTCTGTCAGGTGGCTTAAACACATTTTCTCCTTCAGTTCTTTGCATAATCCTGTGAAGTAGGTAGGATTATTCTCCCTGCCTTTTCAATGAGAAAGCTACCCCCGGAGGGTTAATTAACTAGTTCATGGTCACACAGCTCATGAGTAGCAGAGCTGGGACTTAATCCTGGATCTTTCTGACTCCAGGGCCTGTATTCTTCCCCACAAACTTTGCACTGGAAAAATCACGAACAACATCTCCGTGGGACCTCTCCATTCACTTTATTCCAACAGCTTGGCATTTCTTCCTCTCACACCAGCGGTGCTTTTGGAATATGTAAGCCATGGACTGTCAGCTCACCTTCGCTGGCATCTCTCTTAATGTAGCCTTTCTTCTCTGACCCTATGCTTTGGCCTCATGCCAGGCCTAGCGTGGTGTTTCCTTCCCCGTCTCCCCGCCATACTCTACACTTGCCATGCGACCTCCAGCCAACCTTGCCAAGGGCACATGTGCTCTCACACTCCCTGTTCAGCACCTTTCGGTGACTCTTGCCCTGAGGAGGCTCAGCCGGCATCTGAGGCCTTTGCCATCTGCTGTCTGCAGCTCTGTACCCTGAGCTCTTGCTCTCTCCCTCTGGCCACATAGGACTTCTGGCCGACTTTGGTTGCATGGAGCCCCTTGCAGGGCCTGGAGAGGGCCTGCTGTCTCCTGCATCCATGTCTTGGGAGCGCTTTTTCTTTCTTGTCAACCTGGAGGATATTTTTCAGAACTCATCTGAAGCATTATTTCTCTTCCTCACCCTCTAGGGTAAACGTAACCACTTTTTCAGTTATGCCCACATGCCACTCTGTATCTTTGTAATAGCATTTCAGTGGTCTATTTCATTTAGTGGCAGTGGGATTGAAGAACACTCCAGAACCTGAAGTTTTTCCATCATTATATATTTTTTGGATGGCTCCGTGGAAATTCCCCGACATTAGTGCATGTCAAAGAGAAGGTCACATACTTCACATAAAATTATCCTACTATCCAAAAAACATTGTAATAAATGAAACAAATACACAGTGCTCTTTGCTTTAGACTATTAAATTTTTTTCCCTTCTAGAAGAAGGTTGAAAGTATAACCTGCCTTATAGGTTGCCAAGCGACAGACTCTTTTTTTCTCTCTTTCTTTTTAATATTTATTTAGTTTTGAGAGGGAGCACAAGCTGGGAAGGGACAGAGAGAGAGGAGACAGAGGATCCAAAGCAGGCTCTGCGCTGATAGCAGTGAGCCTGATGCAGGGCTCCAACTCACAAACTGTGAGATCATGACCTGAGCTGAAGTCAGACCTCACCTGACTGAGCCACCCAGGTGCCCCGACAGATTCTTATTTATGTATAGAAGCACATGCAGGAAGCAGGATGTAATCTCCAACTAGCAGCAGTGTCCTGAGAAGAAGTGAAAAATTTCTGCCTGTGAAAACATCCTGTGGATGATGCAATATACAGAGAAAGTTCTCGTATTTTTCACTTTCCTATCTACTGTGGCTTGGTTTCATTTTTATCAGTGATCTCCTCATTTGTAGATTAAAAGCCCCAGATTCCCTACAGGGGATAATTGTTCTTTAGTACCCAGTTTTGTGGTCCTTAGATCTGATCAGTGGTAGGCATTCTGCTGTGTAGACAGTGTCAAATAAAAATAATAAAGATGCCACAGGTGGGGCTGTGAGGCTGGGGAGCAGGTAGGAAAGATGAGAGCTCACCCTGTAATAAGTACATCTACGTTGCCTTTGGTATTTTTTTATCTTTTCTCTGCATTCAGCAAAGATGGGTTTATTTGGAAATAGCAGAGAATTTCAAGCCAGGACATGCAAGCTACGACAAAGCCATAGACAAGTTCCCAGGAGTGTGGTTTTTGTTGATTGCTAACTTGATTAATTTAATGGCAAGAGGCACCGTATCCTGTTGCAACTGCAGTATATGCCTGATAAACAACACGGGTGTCCTAAATAATTCCTTTTTCTGTTCTTTCTTTATCTAGGCAGATAGAATGCTGTGAAACAGCTGACGAATTCTACAGCACCATGGGACGCCTTACCCAGGAGATGCTAGAGAATGACCTTCTGGAAAGCCATGAACTCATGCAGGTGAGTGGGCAGCATGGCCCCATTTTGGCTCTGGGAATGCTGGGTGCTGTGGGAATAGGCAGTGTCACAGCAGCAATTTTGGGAAATATGTTTGGCCAGCCATCAGATTTAGTTTTTCATTTGACCAAGAGTCTATATATAATTTGATAAGAATCTCACTGTGTCACAAGAGGAAGGAAGAAATGAATAATGGATATTTGTTATACTTCCATTCAAGCTGTGTTGCTTAAAAATCATAACGTGCAATCCAACCTCTAAACCCCACCCCCAGCCAAATTACCAGGTACTTCTTCTGAATCTGATTCTTAACCTTCATAAAGGGAGACTTGTGGGGCAACATATTATTTTGAGGGAGAAATTATTGAGGGTTGAAAGGAAATTATTCTTTAAAAATTTTTTTAAATGTTTGGTTTTTTATATATAGAATAGTGGGGGAGGGACAGAGACATAGGGACAAAGAGAATCTCAAGAAGGCTCCATGCTCAGCACGGAGCCCGAGTGGAGCTCGAGCCCATGACTGAGATCATGACCTGAGCCAAAATCAAGAGTCAGATGCTTAGCCAACTGAGCCACCCAGGTGCCTCTCCACCAAAAGAGATGATTCTAATTAGTGTTTTGGTAATTTGTTTTACCCATATATTCTACTCATGTTGTTCTATATTAATCATAATATAAAAAGACTTGAAGGGTTTTGTTATTTTCTGGCATGTTGTTATATCTCACTATCATATTCACCAAGACATTAAAAGCGGTAGTGAGTATAAAAAAGATAACAGATTTGTTAACATTCTCTCTTGCATTAGGTTCTGTAACATGATTTTATCCTTATTCTCCTCTGATGCTTCTGACTACTGCTTCTCTTCCTGGTTGTTCCTTTTGCCCACCGACCAACTCTGGGTCTTGTCCAAGGTTGCCGTAGGGCCTTAGTTTCTTCTTTCTCTGTGATTTCTCTTTCTTTTTTCTGAGTTTCAACTTTTACCTTTATGTTGGGTTCCATGCATGGGGTTATGTTTGGGGGGTGCTTGGCTAAGTCAACAGATTGGAAAACGAAGACTCAGGCCCTGACTTCGGGCTTGAGAAGCGAGGAGTTTCCATTCCTTTGCTCATTTCCTGGCACTTCCAGCTCCTTCTCAGAATCCCTTATGTTTGGAGAATGTTGACCACCTGATAGAACTGCCCTGAACATTCATGTATTTTTTAGAATATATGTATTTTTTTCATTTATTTATTTTTGATATAGAGAGACAGAGCACAAGTCGGGGAGGGGCAGAGAGAGAGGGAGAGACAGAATCTGAAGCAGGCTCCAGGCTCCGAGCTGTCAGCACAGAGCCCGACACGGGGCTTGAACTCACAAACCGCGAGATCATGACCTGAGCTGAATTCTGACGCTCAACCGACTGAGCCATTCAGGCGCCCCTTCATATTTTTTTTTTTCAACTTTTCTTTGCCTTCTCATCTCTTCTTTCTTCTTTCCTGTCTGTCTCAGAGGAAGAAGACAGACTGTGTTCTGTGTGATGCTGACGTTGGTGCTATGATCCCGACTCTTCTCACACATCTCAGGGCTATTGCTTCATCACTCATTCTCTCTCTGAGGGAAGTACCTCTTTTTGAACATGGCTCTGTGTACAAGGTCTGTGCTTGGCATTTTCCACATATGGGATCCTTTACGTCTCACAGAACTGCCTGATTCATCTGTCCAAGGCAGCACTCTAGGATATTGTCCCTTCCCCCTCGCTCATGAAACTTTGTTGGCTACTCATTGCCTACAAAATGAAGCATGGATTTCTCAACTTATCATCCAGTGCTCTCGACTGTCCTAGCTCCTCCCTTTCATACCCTTTTCTTATTCTGGTCAAGTCAAGCTGTGCTCCACACTCCCAGGAATCCCTGGGAATATGCCTCCTCTGTACCTGTGCCCCCTCTCTTCAGTCTTTCCCATCTACCTTCACATGATTAAGGCCTGCCTCCTCATGAAAAGTTCCAGTTCAGATGCCCTCTCCTTTGTGAAGCATTCTCTGATAGTCTCAACTAAAATCATCTCCCATTTCTCTGAATCACTGTGGCATTTTCTTTGTACCTCTCTTGTGAACATTCATCACATTCTACTTTGATTTAAGACTGTATCTTAAATCAGTGATTTATCTTAAATCAGTAATATCCTCAGTGATATTTAAAAAAATTTTTTTTAAGTTTATTTATTTTTGAAGGGAGGTGCAGAGAGAGGGAGACACAGAATCCGAAGCAGGCTCCAGGCTCTCAGCTGTCAGCACAGAGCCCAATGCAGGGCTTGAACTCATGGACCACGAGATCATGACCTGAGCCAAAGTCGGATGCTTAACCGACTGAGCCACCCAGGCACCCCCTCAGTGATATTTTTAAGCTCCTTGAGGACAGAGCCTGTGCTTTGCTCATGAACACTTAGCACTTTGCCTTTTACTACAGCTGCTCAATAAATTTATTACTTCATTAAGCAAACATCTGTTGAGAGTCTGAGATTAATTTCCTGCCTTCTCTTTTTCAATAAATGTTTGCTGAATTAAACGACACTTATATGGTGGCCCTCCTTCCAGATTCCCTCTGCTCTAATAGCATTGGCATTTTGCTGCCAGAGTGATTGTCCACACTGCTTTGGTCATTTCATTGTTCTTCATAATGCCTTCAGTGCTTCCTTGTTACTAACTGCAGTAAATAAAATGCTTCAGCCTAGTTTTCTAGGTCTTATATTAACTTCTGCAAACATTTTTGAGCATCTCTGTCAAAAGACTTCCTTGAGGAAATGCTTGTGTGGTTTTACCTTTTAAAGATGGAGTTGGTCAGGCTCTATGTATGTGTGTGTATATGCGTGGGTGCATGCACATGTGAGGTGTGTGTGTGTATGTTGGAGGCAGTGGTGCAGAGCAGAAAGGGAAGTCATGGTTGAGGAAGGGGCACAAGCAAAGACATGGCAGTGGAAAACTTTACAGTGTGTGAAGGAAACTATGAGCAGTTTGGTATTTGGTGTGGATATGGAGGACCACAACCTATGGTAAGGATTGGACTTGACCTTTTAGGTCAGAGGTTGTGAAATTGTGCTTGCTGGAATTCTAGGGGTTCTGTGGAGCCTTTGGAAAGGGAAAAAGAAGACCTGAAACATTTTAAGGAGAGAAGGAAAATGGTCTGAGTTGTGGCTTCTGTCAGATACAGGGGCAGCTCAGCGAAGGGTGGACTTGAAAGGGTCAAGTCTGACAGCAGGAGCCCGTGAGAGGCAGTGAAGGGTAGAAACAAGGATGGAACAGAGACAGTACTTAGAAGGCAAAATTGATGGGACTTGGCCACGGAAAGTGGATATGGGGTGAGGGAGAAAGAAATGGGGAGACAACGGCAACCTACAGGTTTCTGGCTTAGGAGGAAGAGCATAAAAGTTTATCCGGGGCAGAAATAAGGTTTGTTTGGAGACAGATTGCATTGGAGGTGCATTCTTGCTGCCCTGTTCCTTACCTATCGAAGGTGTTCCCCGACTGGAACCTGTTGCACTGGGCGGAGGTCTGTTGCTACCCGGCCCTCTCTGTTCATGCCCGTTCCTGTGAGAGGGCTCGTGGTTCCCTCTGCCACTTTCTGTGAAAAATGGTCTGCCCACCAGGATCCTACTCAGTCTCTTCTCTCTTCTCCCCCCCCACCCCCCCACAGCCTCTCTTATCTCAGCCCTTATTGACGAGCCTTCCTCCATATTCTTTCAGTACTTAAGATTCTCAACGACTGATTTAATGCCAAATACAGATAATTTTATATTATTTGGTGTTTTTTCAAGTGTGTTAATCTTATTCTCTAATGAAGTAGTAAGTTCCTTAATGATAAGGGCCTCCTTTTACTCTGTATCCCCATAACACCTAGAGGAGTGGTTGGTTTTTTAGCTTTATTTACTTTTGAGAGAGAGAAAGAGAGCGAGTGTGTGCGAGCAGGGGAGGGGCAGAGACAGGGAGAGAGAAAGAGGGACCGAGGATCTGAAGCGGGTTCTGCATTGACAGCATTAAGCCCAATGAGGGGCTCGAACTCATGAACTGTGAGATCATGACCTGAGCTGAAGTCGGACACTCAACTGACTGAGCCACCTAGGCGCCCATAGAGTACTAAGAACCTATCCGGTTATGGGACGCCTGGGTGGCTCAGTCGGTTAAGTGTCTTATTCTTGATTTCGGCTCAGGTCATGATCTCGTGGTTGTGGGATCAAGCCCCGAGTTGGGCTCTGTGCTACACATGGAGCCAGCTTAGGATTCTCTCTCTCCCTCTCCTTCTGCCCTTCCCCTGCTTACACTCTCTCCCTCTGTCTTTAAAAAACAAAAACCAAAGAATACACCTGGTTGCTCACTGAATACACAGACTCCTAGAACATTAGAACTCGAGGCAGTGTTTTTCACACTTGACTATGTATGAGAAACTGCTCCAGAGTGTGTTAGAATGTGGACATTTAGTCATCGGTGGTTCTGATGCACCATGGTTCTGATATGGTGTTTTGTTTTGTTTTAATTCTTTTTTTTTTTTTAACATTTATTTTATTATTATTTTTATTTTTTTAATTTTTTTTAACGTTTATTTATTTTTGAGACAGCATGAACAGAGGAGGGTCAGAGAAAGAGGGAGACACAGAATCTGAAACAGGCTCCAGGCTCTGAGCTGTCAGCA
Source organism: Felis catus (assembly GCF_018350175.1). Taxonomy (NCBI): domain Eukaryota; kingdom Metazoa; phylum Chordata; class Mammalia; order Carnivora; family Felidae; genus Felis; species Felis catus. The sequence continues at coordinate 90,123,083 of NC_058374.1, forward strand.
CAGAGCCCGACGCGGGGCTCGAACTCACAGACCGCTAGATCATGACCTGAGCCGAAGTCGGAGGCTTAACCGACTGAGCCACCCAGGTGCCCCAACATTTATTTTATTATTGAGAGAGGGAGAGACAGAGTATGAGCTGGGCAGAGAGAAGAGGAGACACAGAATCCGAAGCAGGCTCCAGGCTCCAGGCTCCGAGCTGTCAGCACAGAGCCCGACGTGGGGCTCGAACTCACAAACTGTGAGATCATGACCCGAGCCGAAGATCATGACCCGGGCTTAACTAACTGAGCCACCCGGGCGCCCCTGTTTTGTTTTAATTCTTAAGTTAGTTAACATACGGTGTAGTCTTGGCTTCAGGAGTAGAAGCCAGTGATTCATCACTTACGTATAACACCCAGTGCTCATCCCAACAAGTGCCCTCCTTAATACCTGTCACCCATTTAACTCATTCTCTCACTCACTTTCCCCCTCATCAACCCTCAGGTTTTTGGGTTTTTTTTTCTGTATTTAAGAGTCTCTTATGGGTTGCCTCCCTCTCTGTTTTGATCTTATTTTCCCTACCCTTCCCCTATGATCATCTGTTAAGTTTCTTTTTAAAATTTTTTTTTTCAACGTTTATTCATTTTTTTGGGGACACAGAGAGAGAGAGCATGAATGGGGGAGGGGCAGAGAGAGAGGGAGACACAGAATCGGAAACAGGCTCCAGGCTCTGAGCCATCAGCCCAGAGCCTGACGCAGGGCTCGAACTCATGGACCGCGAGATCGTGACCTGGCTGAAGTCGGACGCTTAACCGACTGCGCCACCCAGGTGCCCCCATCTGTTAAGTTTCTTAAATTTCACATATGAATGAAATCATATGATATCTGTCTTTCTCTGACCTGATGTAGTTGGTTTCTAAACAACGCTTAGGGAGGCACTGGTTTAAAAGAAGCTTAAAGATCAACTAACCTAATTCTGTCACTTGATAGAGAGTGAGCTTAAGGCCAGTTTTTTAGATTGTCCAGTGGCAGACCCAGACTGGGAGCCAAGTCCCCCTCTCCTGGCCTACTTTTCCCCTACCACCAGCCCACTGCTTCCACGTTAGTCGAAACGTGTCTTTCCCGAAGCTGAAATCCCCTTCAGAAAAATAAGGCAGCATTTTGTTTCACTTAAACATTGCCAGAGCGAATGAGAGGTATGTTGACACACGCCATCTTTGTCCTATAGAAATTTCCAGTCTTAGGTATTAGGAGAAAAGACAACCACCTCTTTACCTTGCTGTGAGAGAATCCTAGAGGGAAAAATACCTACCGGCTGTGGTTTGATCAATTGGATGCCATTTTAGCGGCTTTTCTTCCGCAGAGGAAAACATCTGGGTGGAGATGAACTGAGCCTAATTTTGTACAACTCATGTTTTCGTGTTTTTTGTGAAGCATGTCAGTAATGAAAAATACAATTTTGTTTTCAGCGGTACCTAAATATAAATGTCTATTTAAGTGTACTTTGGTAGTTTGAATAGTAAGTTGACTTATTGGTTTTCCTTGGCATCGTGGAGTGTTATGGAGAGAAATGGTGAATGTCATTTCAAGGCACTCTGTTTTCTTTATTCAATCTTTTTAAAAAAAAAATTAATTCAGTGGCTGGGATCCAATTATGGTGGGCCATAAATCTGTCAGCAAACCTGAAATGGCTCCAGATGAAAAATGTGGGCTGTGCGTAAGGTCTTTATTTTTGAGCTGAAAGACAGGGAAGGATTCTCCCTGGTGGTCTTCCCAATTTCTTTCCATTCTAAGTGCTACACACAAAATCTGCTGGGCTTTTTCCTTCTGTAAATCATATCACTTTTTTTTTTTTTTTAAGTAGCAAGGGCTGTTTTTAAAAAATTGGTGGTGTCTGAAAAAGACATTGGGAGAATGCCAGTGAAATAGCGGGTGTGGATTTCAGTGAGACTTTGGACAAAATCTCTCATGACTTCCTTGAGGGCAATAGAGAGAAAAATCAGGTGCTGTTGTTACAAGGGTTTGTAGGTGGTTGGGACAACCTACCTCAAAGTGTATATCAGTAATTATTGTTACCTGGGGGGAGCTCTCATGTGCTGTGAGGCAGGATCAGCCCTTGGAACGTTCACTTTTTTCCATCAGTGATGACATGGAAATTACAAGGATGTGGATGCTTGTCCGATAGAAGGATAATGTTTGCTTAATTAGCGCTGTCAAAAATTGAAACCGTCTGCCCTGCAAAATAGTGTGTGCCCACCATTGGAAGGGTTTCAGTGCTGCTGCCTTTGTGACCATCTGTTGGGGAGTCTCTAGAGGGGACTTCTGCTTGGGAAGGTGGCTGAACTAAATTATGTTTACATTCCATTCTAACCCGAAGATTCTATTAGTGTGCCATATTTGGCTCTAAAGTGATTAGTAAAATTCCTTTCTTGGAATCCATTGTAAATCTCTGATTTACAACTTTGGAAACCAGAGCTTCTCAGGTACCCTGAGGACTATAGTGATGTGTGGTGTATATTCATGGCATAAACTCGCCTTCAGACGTGAGACCTTCGACTAAGTGAGTTGAATATATGTGAAGAGGTGCTATAAACGCATTTTTTTTTTCCAGGAGCACTGATTTCTTCTTTGAAGGATTAACTAAAAGTAAAGGATAGAGGAAGATAGACCAAAAAATAGAAAATGAAAGCACCAATGCAGCCAGGTTTTTGTTTTTGTTTTTGTTTTTGTTTTGTCAGATGTCTGAAGCTGAGTGGCTCTTGAAGGAGCTTGCTAGGAGCCCAGGCCAATTACTCTGGGGCAGGACGTACTTCCCATACTGTTCTTACCAGCTTCCTTCATGAGGCTGGACAAGGGAATATTTTAATGATTTTTTATAAAACTGACAAAAATAAAACACAAGTGAATCTTCACCTGGTCACCCTACTAATTGTCTTCAATGAGACATCTTCATTCATAAGGAAATTTGAAATTCCTATCATTAATAATTTCATCTTAAAAAAAATTTTTTTAATGTTTATTTATTTTTGAGATAGAGCACAAGCAGGGGAGGGACAGAGAGAGAGGGAGACACAGAATCTGAAGCAGGCTCCAGGCTCTGAGCTGTCAGCACAGAGCCTGACATGGGGCTCAAACCCACGGACTGCAAGATCATGACCTGAGCTGAAGTTGGATGCTTACTGACTGAGCCACCCAGGTGCCCTAATAATTTCATCTTTTAAACTTGAATCCCAATGGTATGGGTTTCTATTTTTAAATTATTAAGGTGTAGTTGACATAGTAGTTTTAGGTGAATGGTTTCCTGGGAGAAGTGAAACTTAGGGTGATTAATATACATTTTCTGGAGAATAAGTACTTGAAGGATTGAAGGAAAGCATTTGGAACAATTAAGCTTTAATAAAATTAAGAGAGCAAACGTGATTACTTTCCTCCTGCTGGTAGAATGATATATAATTTTGAAATTCTGGAGGAAGCACACGTGCTTTTCCCATTTTTATTTATAGATTTTTAACAGCCTATGCTTTACACCCTGTCACTTTTTTCTTTCTTTCTTTTCTTTTTTTGTTTTTAAATAACAGCTAACAATTTTCACCTCGAACTCATTCACAGACATTTGAAAAGGTGGTATCTTTGGAGAAAGCTTGCGGCTGATCACACGATCACCCACTAGATTTAATGTTGTCCAGATGACGTTGAATGTCTATAAAAGTCATCAAGCAAAGCTTTGAAAAACAAGCACTGCATATGAGCATCACCGATGGGTTCTTTGTTAAAGAAATAATAGAGAGCTGTGAATTTCTGAGTTAACCCACCTGTCAGTTGAGCCCAGAGGAAGTCAGACTGCCCCCATCTGCCACCCATGTTCACCACTTGGAATACCCAGTCACGGCTGGATTGATTTCGGAAATGAGCATTGTGTTCCTCAGTATTCTTTTGTCTTTCTCTAAAGGGGATAATGAAGTAGAATCTCTCCACCTGCTGTGTGAGAAGCAGAATCTACCTCTTTACACCCAAATCATAGAACTTTAATATCTTTCCAGGATTGAGAAGAGTTGTTTAAGGCCATCGTTTCAGACTTGACATTTTTGCTTGTGTTTTTCAGACTGTTTATTCTATGGCTCCATTCCCTTTCCCACAGTTGGCAGAGCTGAGGGAAAAATACACCTACAACATTACACCATTCCCAGCCACAGTTAAACCCACCTCAGTTTCTGGGTAAGGTCTTTTCCCCCCCTTGTTGTTTTCATGATGGAAGACTTAATATCTTAATGTGTTGGTGTAACTTCATATTTGTTAAGCCCCAGATATATCTATTCAAAGTAGTTTGGTACTTAAAATCTGAATGTTTCTTTCCCAAAGGTTTTGATTTATTTATTTTTTTTATTTTTTATTAAAAAAAAATTTTTTTTTTCAACGTTTATTTATTTTTGGGACAGAGAGAGACAGAGCACAAACGGGGGAGGGGCAGAGAGAGAGGGAGACACAGAATCGGAAACAGGCTCCAGGCTCTGAGCCATCAGCCCAGAGCCCGACGCGGGGCTCGAACTCACGGACCGCGAGATCGTGACCTGGCTGAAGTCGGACGCTTAACCGACTGCGCCACCCAGGCGCCCCCAAAGGTTTTGATTTAAATTCAAGACAGAGATTTTTAAAACCGTACTTTCCAAAGAAGATTGGAACATAAACTGAAGGAATATTTAGAGACCCCACAACTTGTTTAAAAATGTCAAATATTAAAAATTTTATAATTAAAATAGTATAGAACAGGTGCATGAAGAGGCAGATGGCCTAATTTAAAATGAGAAGACAAGAAATTGACAAATATATATTCCTGTATAGGAATTTAGTGTTTGAAAACTTAACGTATCAAATCAATAGTGAAAAGTGTATTTAAATAGAAAAAATGAAATAATAAAACTAGCAGAAGAAAGTGTGGAAGAATGTCTTTAGTTCTTTGGAATTGGAAAGGCCTTAATAATGGACTCAGAAACACAAGGGAAAAAGTTAAGTAGTTTAAAAATAATTTTCTGCATGACTAAAAGCAGAACAAAACAAAACCTTCATAAGCAGATGCAAAAATATTTTCTGAAAAAATATTTGTAATTGCAGTCTCTCATGTATAAAGTTCCTAGAAATCAGTAAGAAAATGGCTGCCCAACTGAGACACGATGAAAGGATGGGGATTGGTAGTTTATGTATAAAAGGCAGCATCGGTTGTATGAAGAGAAATGCACCCTAGAACTAGATTGAGACTATGTTTTTATCTGTCAGATTGACACAAATTCAGAAGGTGGATGTGCACTCTGTTGGTGACGCTATAGGGGGACACTCTTGCACAGTGCAGGCGTAGCGCATTGCTGCAAGATTTGTGGCGGGCAATTTGGCAGTATTTCCCCAGATTACTAGTGCACATATCCTTTGACCCAGCAATTCTACCTTTATGACTTATCCCACAGATGTGTTTGTACACCTGCAAAGCACAGTCTGTATAAGGTTATTTATTGCAACATTGCTTATAACGGCATAAGATTGGAAACCACTCCGGTGTGTACTGTCAGTGGCCTGGTTCCATTACATGGGCTACATGCATACAATACAGTGCAGCTGTGCAAAAAAGATGAGAAAGCTCTGTGTGTGAACGTGGAGAAAGTTTTAGGTACATAGAAGCAAGGTGCAGAAGAATGTATACAGTATGCTAATAATTATGCAAAAGGAAGAGAAAAATAAGACTATAGTTATCTTTGCTTATCTATGCAGTAAAGAAACTGAAGAACGCATAGAAATTAGTAGCAATGGTCACCTTTGGGAATTAAGTAGGGCAAAGGCAGAAGTTGGACAGGGATGGGAGAGAGACTTTTTATGTATGTTATATTCGTAGTTATAAAAATTAAACCATGTGACTATATCATTTATTTTTCAAAAACACCACAATTTTCTTTGAATATTTCTTTTTCTTTTATGTTTTCCAAGACGACATGGTAAGGTCAGAGACAGTGATGAAGAGAATGACCCAGACGATGAAGATGCTATCACTAATGCAGTGGGGTGCCTTGGACCTTTCAGCGGGCTCCTGGCACCCGAACTGCAGAAGTACCAAAAGCAAATTAAAGGTAAAGAGGTTGCTTTCTATTTAGATGATCTCAATGTGTTGGGTCACTATAGCAAAGGTATTATCATTGTGTCTGATCAATGACTACTGTTTCCTTACCTGGTTACCACTATTAAAGGTCTTTGTTAAAAGTGTCTTCTGTGCTACTCTATCATGTAGTAGGATCTCTCTGTTATGTGTTACACACATCATACCTATACCTTTTTCTTATGTGTTTTGCCTCCAGTTTATCTGATTCCACTTCGTATGCTCAGTTCCTTAGCCTGGAACCTGGCATATAATAGATGTTTACCACATTCTGTTTGAATTTAATTGATACAGAATGGCTTCTTTTCCACTATAGAAATACCCTCTAAATCTAAAACATTACGGTAGCCTCTCCTTGAATTTGAGTGATTAGAAACTCATTATCTCATAGGACATTCTGCTGGATCCCTCTGCTTAGCCCATGGTTTCTAGTTGAGAAAAGATAATCTCCACCTACCAGCTCTTTTAATAGTTCCTTTGAACAAAAAACAGCAAGTCTACTCCCTCTTTTATTGGATGTCTCTTGAAATCTTGAGGACATCCATCATGTCCCCCAAATCCTTGTCTATGGTCCAAGATCAAAATTTTTCAGAAGGGATGACTTCCAGAACTTTTGATATTCTGTATATTCACCTTTTAATGTCCTGTAGTGTCCCTCTTAAAAAGTGGTGCTCTGAATTGGATGCTATACTACATTTGTTTTTTTCTTGTAGAGAATGGACCTTTTGTGGTCTGGACACCATCGATGTAATGAACTTTTTTTTTTAAGTTTTTTTTTTTTTTTTTTTGTAAATTTTTGAGACACACACACACACACACACACACACACACACACACACACACAGCATGAGCAGGGAGAGGCAGAAGGAGAGGGAGACACAGAATTGGAAACAGGCTCCAGGCTCTGAACTGTCATTAGAGAGCCCAGCGCAGGACTTGAACTCCCTGACTGTGAGATCATGACCTGAGCAGAAGTCAGACACCCAACCGACTGAGCCACCCAGGTGCCACAATTCTTGTCAGTTTTAACTAAGTTCAGATTAGCAGGACCCCTTTTAATTTTCTTCTCCTTTTTTTTTTTTTTAATGTTTATTTATTTTTAAGAGAGAGAGAGAGAGAGCATACGCAAGCAGGGAAGGTGCAGAGAGAGAGGGAGACACAGAATCCAAAGCAGGCTCTAGGCTCTGAGCTGTCAGCACAGAGCCCAGTGCGGGGCTCCAACTCATGAACTGTGAGATCATGACCTGAGCCAAAGTCGCACACTTAACCGATTGAGTCACCCACGCACCCCTTAATTTTCTTCTCCTTAAAAATGTGTTTTCCATAAAAAAGGAAGTAAATTTGTCTGATGTTTAAGCTTTACCTGAATAACAGTTTCAGCAGATGCTACGATAGTTGAAATCCTCCACTAATTATTTTTTTAAAAGCGGTTCCCAGGCCGTTTTACACACTGTGCTAGAAAAGCCTATGTAGTGTGTCTGCCCTCACACAGTGCTTATTTCTACTTCTCAGATGTAGTCTCAATTTTATTTAAGGGACAAATCTGCTAGTTGTAGGTGTCACAGGAGCAGAAACCACATCAGACAAAACACACATAGGCAGGAAATGTGTATTAAATGAATAAAAACATTTCTAGTGATGCAGTGATTCAAAGTTTTGATATGTTTTTTTAAATATTTATTTGAGAGAGAGAGAGAGACAGAGCGTGAGCAGGGGAGGGGCAGAGAGAGAGAGACACAGAATCCAAAGCAGGCTCCAGGGTCTGAGCTGTCAGCACAGAGCCCGATGCAGGGCTCAAATTCACAAGCCATGAGATCATCACCTCAGTCGAAGTCAGATGCTTAACTGACTGAGCCACCCAGATGCCCCGAAGTCTTGATAATTTTATAGAACGTGTTGCTATTTTTAACCTAGGAAAAACTCACTTTTAATGATGGTCTAAACTCTACGAACAGTCAATTCCTTATAAATCCTCATGCAGTTATATGCAAATCTGTCAACTGACTTTAGACACCTGGAGTTATATTTTCCTAAGGGAATTTTAGAAAAAGGCAGTGATATTTATGTGGAAACAGTTGTTCTTATGTCTACAGAATGAGCAAAGTGCTAATAAGATCAAACAGTGAACCCACACAGCTCATTTCAGACCCACAGTTAGGCTAATCAGGAAATGCAGAAATATTTTCAGGACCAAATGAAAACCAGTACAACAAACTGGAGCATGCATTTTTTTTTTTTTTGTGGTTAGAATTCCCTGGAAGTTAAGATACCACACTGGGGCACAGTGTAATCTTTCTCCTCCATGTCTGTGTCTCTCTCCTCTGGAGTGTAGAACCAAATGAAGAGCAGAGTCTGCGGTCTAATAACATTGCAGAGCTGAGTCCAGGAGCGATCAACTCTTGTCGAAGTGAGTACCACGCAGCTTTCAACAGTATGATGATGGAGCGCATGACCACAGATATCAACGCGCTGAAGCGGCAGTATTCTCGGATTAAGAAGAAGCAGCAACAGCAGGTTCATCAGGTGTATATCCGGGCAGGTAATGTGATTCTTTGTTTGAGTCAATTTCCCCTCTGTGTCTTGTGAAGGAAGGAACCATACTCCTAGGATCGCCTCGGTATTGCAACCCTGTAGCTCAGTATCCGCAAACACTGCTGGCATGAGGAGATGACCTATTTAGTATCCCCTTTCTTATTTTATTAGGCTCTACGGAAGAAAAAGACCATGGGTCCCTTTTAGGTACCAAGAACCAGGCACTTGATGGTATTAAACACGTCTGTACTACGTGTGCTTGTGGAGAGGGGTTTACAAATGATGAAACTGTTGCAAACGCCATGCAGTCCTTGGACTTGAGACATTTTGGAGCTCTTCCTAAATTTTAGGCATTTGAAAATGGAATCTATTAATCTGTGCACTAGTAAATTAAGCTATCCACTGGTCATTTAGGTAGTAATATAACAGAGGCTGTCATCAGAGAAAAAGGAAAAAGCCATTCCTGTGCCTCACCGATGGGTTAGCGGGGTCTTTCTTGGGGATCTGCCGAGAAGAGCAAAATTGGATTGAGGTTGGAAATGCTCTTTTCCAAGGACTGTCCAGCTGCTTTTTTTGTTTTCTTTTTAAATTCCACAAATCCCAGGGAACAGTCTGCTTTGTGATTTAATACACGCTGATTTGGGAAGTGGTTTGTCTTGTTCTAAGTGAAATCCTAATGAAAATGATGCCTGTCCTGTGTTAAAATGAAGTTGACTTGGGAGCACGTGACTGATCTTGCACGAAAACTGTACTTACCTTCCACTTACGGGGGAGGAGCGGGTTAACTTCCTGAATATTTTTACTTTGACTTGAGTCATTAAGAGGGCATTCACAAAAGAAACAACTCTAGCACTTTAATTTTAAAAACATTGGCTCAAACATATCCTCATTTTTGTCCTTAAAGAAATGAGGCAGGTAAGGATGGATATGCTTCTGTCCTTTTAAAAGATGAGGAAATTGACTCAGGAAAGCTTAGCAGGGTTGTATAGCGATGGTCGGTGGTCAGGCCAGGGCTAGAACCCCGTGTTCGGATTCTTTACATAGTCCCTTTTTCACTTGCGCCCTACATATCTGTGGGTGTGATGGTGAACAGTTGTCGGTGGGTATTAAATCGGCCCAGTGTCTTGTGCTGTAGCTAGGGGGTCAGTAAACTGTGTTCCACAGGCCACATCCGGCTAGCTGCCTGTTTTTGTAACTAAAATTTTATTGGAATACAGGCATGCCCCCTTATTTACATATTGCCTATGACTGCTTTTGCACTACAAAAGTCTAAAATATTTACAGTCAGGAAAAGTTTGCTGACCCTTATCTGGATCATGGTTTGTGTGGTTCCTTTTAGGGAGATTATTGCTCAAAGACAAAGAGCATTGCTTTTGAAACTTCAGTGTGCATGTAAATCACTTGGGGATCTGTTGAGATGAAGAGTCCGTTTCAGCAGCTTTGGGGTGGGGCTGAGATGATGCATTTCCAGCAAGCTCCTGGGTGGTGCCAGTGCTGCTGGGTGGGGATCACGCTTTGAGTAGCTTTTAAAAGGGATGGTATAAGAGGATTAGCAGTGCAGGTGGAGAGAGTGTGCTTGACTTCAGCTTCTGAGATGTGAAGGAAGGCGGTGAGGATGGCGGTTGAGGTATCAGCTTCCCAGGTTAAGGAGGACGGCAAGTTGGGGCCTTTTGGACCCGGTAGCTTCTGTTTTTTGTGGAGAAATCGGAGGAAAAGTTGTTTGCTTTTGGAGGAGTAAGTTGGGGAAGTCAGGTAGGAGCGTAGAGAAAGCAATGATGATTTGGGTAGGTCATCGAACGGAATGGAAGAGGGAAAGAAAAGGGTTGTTCAGTGGCTTTGAGGACCCAACAAAATAGGAAGTTATGAATCTGAAGGGCTTTCAGTCCACATGTCTGTGTGACTTTTTTTTTTCCCTCCCTTTTTGGAAAAGATAAAAATCCAGGGTTGGGATTTTGCCAGGCAGAAAGAGATAGGGGTGTCAAGAATGTGGTTATCGGTGAGGCAGCATCCCGGTGATCAGCCATGCATCTAGCCGGGGAAGGAGTGCAAGTGACTCACACATGCATCTAGCCGGGGAAGGAGTGCAAGGGGTTATGGGAAGTTTGAAAGATGAGAGAACCCAAGTCTCTGGTTCAGTACCATGTATAATTATATCGAGAACGTGAGAGCCAGGAAAGCCAAAGAGAAGAATCAGAGACTTAAATATTTTTCAGGTAAGATAGATCTGGGTGATGAAGTTTCGGATGGAATTGGGGAGGCTGAGGAAGTATGAGGATGGGTCAGTCAGAGAAACAGTCATGCAACTGAGGGAGGTAGTAGGATATGGGATGGAGAGGAGACTGTAGTCAACATTTTCAATAAAGACTGGAGTGTGACCCAAGGTACATGACAGCAGTCGAGAAGCGTAGAGGTGAGCTCAGCCAGATGATAGGGATGTCAGGAGGAAGGTTGCTCACACAGAGATGGTAGGGCCTTCTCCCTACTGCTTCTGCCTGCTGTTGTCATCTCTGGGGCCATGTGTGTTTGAGCGTCATCTGAAATAGAGGCTTGGTCGTAGCCACTGGAGGAGGACGACAGGAATACTATCACCAGTGCCCTCCAGGAGAGCACGGCTTTGGTGCTCTCCAGTTTCAATTTGCTTTCAAAGTCCACTGAGGACACAGGAGTGGGATCAGGAATCAAGTAGCAGTGATCTCCCTACATTTTCACCACCTTCTATCACCTCTGTCATTCTGCCTGCTCTCACCTTTATAATATGCAGTGTGTTCTTTTCCTACCCCTCAGAAGCTCACAGCTGATAATCCATATGGTCGTAGTGTTTGACTTATTTTTAAAACAGTCTTCTACAGTTTTCTAGGTACAGGACCTCTGAGGTTATTTCTCAGAGACAAAAACTCTCAGTAAGAAACAGTAGGGTGTCTGCACTTTAGTAATGAGGGGCCAGAGTCTGCTTCTTTTTGTATCCTCAGCCTCTCGTCTCCTCCTTTTGGAAGAGGAGGGAACAGGTACTCCAGGCTCTAGGGTTGAATTCAGTTTCTGTTACCTTCAGTCACATGACTCTGCAAAACCTGGCGGATACGTGGGTTGGGATGTGGGGACAGCCTCTGTGATTCCTGTTCTGTGATGGATGGTTTCTCTGTGGTCCATTTCACACAACCTTTCAACGTTTCTTTCAGATAAAGGGCCAGTGACCAGCATTCTCCCATCTCAGGTAAACAACTCTCCGGTCATAAACCACCTTCTTTTAGGAAAGAAGGTGAAGATGTCAAACAGACCTGCCAAGAATGCGGTCATCCACATCCCCGGCCACACAGGAGGCAGAACGTCTCCTGTCCCTTATGAAGACCTCAAGACGAAGCTCAATTCTCCGTGGCGAACTCACATCCGAGTCCACAAGAAGAACATGACGAGGACCAAGAGTCAGCTGGGCTGCGGGGACACCGTTGGGCTGATAGAAGAGCAGAATGAGGGCTGCAAGACTAAGAGCCCGGGGGCGGCGGAGTTCCCCTCCAGCCGCGCTGCGGCAGCTGGAGGAGAAGGTGGCAGCTCGGAAGGCCGTGTGGGGAGGACAATCGAAGGGCAGTCTCCAGAGCCAGCGTTTGGGGATGCCGACGCTGACGTGTCTGCGGTCCAGGTGAAGTTAGAAGCCTTGGAACTGGACCGGAGGGATGCTGCTGCCGACCCCGAGCCCAAGGCACACGCGCCCTGCCAACGGCACTTCCCGGAGCTGCCTGATACGCCCGGGGAAACCAAACCTCCCCAGGGCGGCCACCTGAAAGCACCCATCTTTAGCCCTTTCCCCAGCGTCAAACCACTACGCAAGTCAGCCACTGCCAGGAACTTGGGATTATATGGTCCTACAGAAAGAACCCCAACCGTGCACTTTCCTCACATGAGCAGGGGCTTCAGCAAATCCAGTGGTGGAAACAGTGGCACTAAGAAACGATGATGGCCCTCAGAAGCTTCGACTGTGGATGCGCCTTCCCATGGTGGTAAAAGGGTTCCGGTTGAGGCTCCCAAAGAGTGTTAATTGTCCAGTGAAAATGAATAGATAGGTTCAGAGATGAGCACCAGTCTGTAAAGATGGGAAATGGAACTTTTCTAGTGGGAGCCAGGACGGGGATGTTTTCCCACCCACCGCTAACCGATCCAGTGAATTCTTGTGGCAGCATAAATATTGTAGTTTTAAAGCGTGAAGTTTTCCCTATTTTTAATCGTGAGTTGTTTAGGAAAGACTGCGTATTTAGACTGTTAACCCCTCTTCCTTCTTCCTGTTCTGAGGGCTGTCAGGGTCCCTGCGACAACACTCCTCCAAACCTTCTGGTTCTCTGGGCGTTAGCGATACTCAAGCATGCACACGCTAGCTCGCTAGAACAGAAACTGTACAAAGGAAGTAGGTTTCTTAGTTACAAAAAACATCCTGATTTCCCTCTTCCTGCCCCACTGGGGGAATGTTTGTGTGTGTGCGTTTTTCTTCAGTAGTTTCTCTCAGCCAGTCTGAAGATTGTTTTTTCATTCTAGAGCTAAAGTGCAGGAGAAAAATGTAGATAGCCTTAGTTTCTCTTTCTGCCTGCAAAATGAAGAAAACCCTTTATCTGTTGAAATTTAGGTTAAGCCACCAATTTGAAGATCTTATCCAGAGAACCCACACGGGATATGCATTAAGCAATCGCTCTGAACGGCTTGCTGATTCTGCTAAGCTTTCCCCAAGGTTCATTTTTTTCCCCTCTAAGAAGAATTATGGTCCTCAGTGTTGGGATGACTTGGTGGGCTCTCCATGGAGCGTGTCCCGTGTTGTCCACCGTGCAGCTCACTTACCTACCAGCTCTTCATGGCAGACGCAGCGATGCTCGATCGTGGCTCGAGCCGTGTTCACGGCTGCTGCTCGGAAGCCAGAAACACAGCACCTGCAATTCTGTTACTTGAATTTTGTGCTTTTTTGATTGGAGCACTTTGTTGAGTACTTTTGTTACTTGAACACTGCCTTTCTTTGGAGAAGGCATTAGTGCTTTCTAGGTCTCTCTTACCCACTTCTCTCCCGGTCCCAGCGGGTCAGAGACAGCACCTGTTATCTCCACTATGCAGATGGGAACTCTGAGCCACACGGAGGTGAAGTAGCATTACAGGCAGATACTCAAGGTGAATACTCCCAGTATTCCCTGTGACTTGGTCACATCTCCTCTGGCACGATAGGCGGATTTACTGCTCTTTGTACACAGATGCATTGGCTGTATAGGTTCTAAAAACCAAGACTGGGAAGCCACTCACTGTACTCCCTCTTGACTCAGAGGACCTTTCTCCAGATGGTACAGAGTCCCGTGATGGCGTTTCACAAAACCAGCTCTGTTTTTACCCAAAAAGGTAGTTCATTTTAAAAATGCTTCGTGCAGCTGTCATTTGAACAAAGGCTCACTCCTCAGTCCCCTTGTCTTACTGTTATCCGAAGAATAGCCTCAGCATCTTTATCCTCCTCTCTGATAGACCTTGACCATGCCTGCAGGCACATTGTCGATGCACTCAGTGTTCATTTGGGCTAATTGGATTGCCAATTCTGAAACCAAAGCTATAATTTTAGAGAGGGCTTCTACTGTGAGAGGTATTAATTTTCATAATAAAATAGAGAATGTGGTAGTGTGGGCTTTTTTTTGAGTAGAAGACACAAGAATGACATACAGTGAGAAAAGCCATGTTATCCCTTTTGTGGTATTTTTACCCCCAAAGGCACTGAAGGTGGAAAATATGACTACTGAGTTATTGCGGTGTTGGTCTTGAATTCTGGGCCACCTGAGGGTGGCATGCAGCTTCTTAAAAAGCAGCCACGCCCACCACCTGTCTTGGGAAGGAAGGAGGTGGGATGTTGGGCTTACCTCGCGTCCCGCCCTGGGGTTGAGACCGCTACATTTTTCAAAATTAAGCAAATGAAACGATTTTCTTCCATCTGCTAAAACTTTACAGATAATAATTCCACCTTATATTCTTTTCTTCTCCCCCACCCCAATGAGTCAGAACAGACTCATCCCTTTGAGGGATGTCTGACTGGAATGGAGGAATAGTCTCTCTTCTCTTGAGTCAGCCCCGCGCTCCCTGAGGATCTGGGTCCAGGGAGGTGGATGCTGGGGCGAAGCCGCTTACCACAGTCCTTGGGATGGCGCTGTTGTGTCTAAGTGTCTTAGTGTTGGTGACACAGGCCCCACCAGTTTCCCTCTGATGGTCTTTCTGGGAGAGGGATGGACGAGACGGGCGCATGCTTTGGAAGAAGTATTTTAGCCCAAATGGAAGAATGAATAACTGAAAGGATCATAGTCCTCGGAGGTCAAAATGACCTTGTCAGGATTTTAAAAACCGAAGGATTTCTGTTGAAGCACTCTCTGTACCAATAACATGCATGCATTGTACCGTGTAATCGCAATGTGAATCGGTCAACTTTGGAGACTTGCCTACTTTAGGAAATAGAGAAATCTGCAGTAGCCTTCACCACACAGCATGTACAAAGACCAGTATGGACTCGTTCTCCTCCCTACGTATTGGACACTGTACTCAAGCACCAGAAGTACTTACCAAGTAGCGGTTTCTCGATTTCTAGATCTGTCTGTCCCCTGTCAGCACTTGTGTGGGGAGTCCCCTCCTTCCAGTGCTTCTGCACCTCAATACTCTTACAAAAGCCTCCAGATGGTTTAAACCTAGTTTGTAATGTTTGACCTATGGGCTGTCACTTTTTGAAACATTGTATTCCTTTTTCTTTTTTCTTTTTTGTCTCTGTTGTTCTGAAGAATTGTACTGATTACAAAGACATGCGCATAAAGATTCTTGTTGTTGTAGCTGTCGTGCCATTTTCTGAGTGCATGCGTAGAATACCGTTGTGACACTGACATTCTCCTTCCCCTTCCGCTTCAAGTTTTTCCCCTCCTTAGTCACGGAACTGGGGAAACAGCCCAGTAAGCTCCATCTCCCCCAATCTAATCACTGGGCTGCAGGGTGGCCCGTGACCTCTTGAGAACTTGGCAGAGGAGCAGGTTCCTAGGTATGAGTGAGTAGAGAGTTTACTTAAGAACGTGTGTGTGAATGTACGTGTGTGTATAAAATTAGCCATTAGGTTTGTCATTTTCCTTTGTTTCAATAAAATAGGACGCCAGGAACGTAACTCAGCTTCCTGGTGTCATGGGTGGGATGTGAATGGACAGCTGTGGTCACAGGCACTGCTTCAGCCTGCTCCCTTCATCAAGTCTCCCTTTACTCTTTCTGAGCCACTTTCTTTGCTGCCTCCAGCAATCATTTGAGGCAACGTTTAAAATACATGACTTTTTCGGGGTGCCTGGGTGGCTCAGTTGGTTGAGCATCTGACTTCGGCTCAGGTCATGATCTCACAGTTTGTGAGTTCAAGCCCTGTGTTGGGCTCTGTGCTGGCAGCTCGGAGCCTGGAGTCAGCTTCAGATTCTGTGTCTCCTTCTCTCTCTGCCTCTTCCCTGCTTGTGCTCTTTCTCAAATAAACGTTAAAAAAATTTTTAAAAACATATTATTTTTCCTAATGAAAGAAGTAGCATATATTTTAAGAAAATTTGCAAAACCGAGCATAAGGAATCCTCAGTGTTCTGGTATGGGCTTCTCCGGAACGTTCTTGTATGTGTGTGTGCATGTATACACACACAAAAAGGTATATTTAGCTGTCATACAGCGTATATATATATATATATATATATATATATATATATATATAACTCGTATACAGTGTATATATAGCTCGTATACAGCGTCATTTTCAGTGACTTTCCTTCATGTGTTCATGCCAGAATTCAGGACTGTTGTCAAACAGTTGGTTCCTGATTGTAGGTAGTATTTGAGAGCGTCTTAATACTTACATCTTTGTGTACAGACTTAAGTACGTTCTCAGGGTACATTCATCGAGGTGGTGTTACTGGATTAGAAAGTATGAACATTTTGGGGGCACCCGGGTGGTGCAGTCAGCTAAGCCTCTGACAGTTGATCTCAGCTTAGGTCATGGTCTCACGATTTGTGAGATCGAGTCCCATGTCAGGCTCTGCACTGACAGTGCTAACAAGCCTGCTTGGGATTCTCTCTCTCTCCCTCTCTCTCTCTCTCTGCCCCTTCCCCATGTTCTCTTTCTCTCAAAATAAATGAACTTTAAAAATAGGAACATTTTTGGGGCGCCTGGGTGGCTTGGTCGGTTAAGCATCCGACTTCGGCTCAGGTCATGATCTCATAATTCGTGAGTTCAAGCGTTGGGCTCTGGGCTGATGGCTCAGAGCCTGGAGCCTGTTTCGGATTCTGTGTCTCCCTCTCTCTCTGCCCCTCCCCTGTTCATGCTCTGTCTCTCTCTGTCTCAAAAATAAATAAACGTTAAAAAAAATTTTTTTAAATAAAAAATAAAAATAGGAACATTTTTAAGTCATACGTATTGTCAAATTGCCACCATCAAAGGTTGAACTTCTCATTGCAAGCCATGAATAAGAATGCCTGTTTCTCTATGCCCTTGGATGAGGCAGCAGTTTTTTTCTTCTTTTTTTTTTTTTCTCTTTTCTTTTTTTCTAGGACCTCCAGTATTGATAGAAGCAGTGATAACGGGCATGCATACCTCATTCCTGGCTTTTGAAGGAACCATTCAGTAAGATGTTTGCTGAGATTTCTGGTAGGTATCTTTTATCAGGTTAAGGAAATTACCTTGTATTCTTTGTTCACTAGGGTTTTAAAAAAATCAGCAGGTACAGTTGACCCTCAAACAGCAGGAATTTGAACTGTGGAGGTCCACTTATTTGAGGATTTGATAAATACAGTGCAGTACTATAAATACATTTTTCTTAGAATTTTCCTAACATTTTCTTTTGTCCAGCTTACTTTATGATAAGAATACAGTGTAATACATATAACATACAAAAATGCGTTAATTGGAGGTTTATATTATTGGTAAAGCTTCTGGCTAACAGGCTGTTAGTAGTTAAGTTTTGGGGGAGTCAAAAGTTATACGTGGATTTTCAACTGTGCTTCTCACCCTCGTGTTGCTCAGTGGTTCATTGTATTGAACTTTGTCAAATGATCGCACATTGCATACTTTGAGAAGAAACTAGTGTGTGAGATTTGAACTCAAACTTGAGGAAATGACCACTACCAGGTTTCTTCTAAGAGTACTAGATATTTTAGAGTTGGAAGTGATGGCAGCAAAAGTTTTATGTGCAAATTGTCATTGCAGTAAATTTACTAGTAGAAATTTGGAAAGAATATCTGAGAACAGAGGAAATGGTTGGGGTGAATTATGGTTCATCCATAAGATGGAAATGCCCTGGTCCATGAGTGTTTCCCCCATTGGAATGGCTGTTATCTATTACATAAGGCAGTTCAGGTGAAAGTCAGCAAAGTGTGGAGTCGTGAGGCCCCTGGGATACAGCCATAGATGGGAGGCCCTTACCGGACGGTAGCTAAAGTAGAACCAGGCAGCTTTTCTTTCACAAAGACAGCCTGCGCTCGATCGCATGGGGACTAAATGGGGACTGGGAGATTGTTGGGGTTGGATCAGCTCCCGAGAGGTTCCCTGTTGGCCAGCTCCTGAACCTGAGTCTGCATCTCTCCTGGAGCTCAGCTCAGGTCAGATCTACTGATGACTTGAAAAGTCATGCTCTGTCTCATCTTCTTCACCTCGTCCAGAACACCCACTCCTTATCCGATTGCTCCACTCTGCACCCCAGAGGCCTCAAGAATCCTGGAGTTAAAAAAACAACAACAAGGAGTTGACTGTTCCTTAATTTTTGTATTCCTGCTACAATTCTAGTTTTCCTTTGGGCAATGCCGATCGTTGGGAAGGAGGTGGATCAGTTCCCTTCGGGAACCAACAGGGCCGGGTGGGAGCTAGCCGATACCTCAGCCCAGATGTCTCCCCACCCCTGAGGAGTCCACAAATCTGTATTCAACAAACAAACAAACACCCTAGTAAATTTGACACTGAGCTAGATTTGGCAACCACTGTCATTCTATTTTAGCGGTATCTTAACTAGTCCCCCTCCCTGCTGCCGTAAGTACACAGTTGCCAGTGTGATCCTTCCAAAATGAAAAACTTACCAGGCCATCCCTCCAGTCAAAATCCTATCGTACCCCATTTTCTGGGGGATAAAATCTGAAATCCTTAGTTTAGCATGATCTGGCCCATGGATATTGTTTGAGCTTTTTTCCCTACCTCTTTCCCGTTCGTCACCTTCTACATCCTGTCATCCCCACAACAACATCTACCATTCGTTTCCATGTGCTAGGCATTGTCCTGGCTCCATTCATATATGTCATCTCGCTTATTCCTTCCAAGAACCCTGTGAAGCATATTATCCGTGTATTCCCCAGATGGTGGATATGAGGTGAGCGGTTATGTCCTTGTCCACGGCCACCTAGCTGATAAATAGCAGAGTCCTGATCCCTCTGACACCAGACTGAGCTCTTTTCTCTGCTGCACCGACAACTTTGCAAACAACTTGACATACCCTGAGAGGTCCTTGCCCTCGCAGCATTCTTGTAACCGTGTATTCACAAACCTCTGCCTAGAGCACCCTGCTTGCTCCAGTCTGTCTGAGAAACACCCACTTGTCCTTTTAATCTTATCCAACACGTTAACGAGGTCAAATCCAATTTGTCACTTTCCAGTTCTTTGATTTTTGTGCAAATTACTTAATAGCTGGGAGCTTTGGTTTCCCCATCTGTACAGTGAGAATAGTAATTTCAACCTCATAAGGTTTCCTGTGGAGTCTCCTATTTTTGCTGCCTACAATTAACTCTCTCCCTTTGGCAGCAATGCTCTGATTTTGCTTGGGGGGTTGGCCCTCTTCCTTCTGTTGGAGTACTTCCGGGGAGGTTGATGCCCCTGGAGCACAGGGCCACAGCTAAGCCAGTCAGCATTCTCCCTCCTCCATCCCTGGTGTCTGGCCTATGGACATGCACACAGGCAAAGAAAGTCAGTTCCTGGACTCTTGTCTTGAAATCTTGGGGAAGCTGACTTGCTCATTTCTGCTGGGTTTGCACCTGGGTGGAAAATCCCCTAAGTTGCTGCTGGGAGTGGTCTTGTAACCACGAGGGCAGAACCTGCTGGAGAAGAGAGTCAACACGGAGCAAGTGGAGCTGAGAAACCACACCCTTTTCATATCAAGTGATCCTTGGATCAGGCCATGCCTGCAACCAAATACGTCTCTCTACGACACTTTGTTAGGTAAGCAGACGTTGGAATGCTAGCCCAGTTTGCGCAGGTGTTCTATTGTTCCTATTAAACGTCTCTTACTTGGAACAGGGATGTTATAAAGATTACAGAGTATAAAGGCAAAGCAGTGGATGTATCACCAGTGAAAAATAGTTAATATTTTTTACTTTATAGTAATTCAAGCCTCTCCTGAGCTGCTTTCTCTTATTTTTGGCTTTGTCCTCCCTATCATAATAATAGTGTGAAGCAGTGATGGAGTCAGGGAGCGTGGTTCTTGTTTTATGAAGAGGGCTCTTTCCTCAAGCTCTTGAGTCTTTTTTGGTCTTGTATCTCCTTGTCACAGAAGGAGAGGTGATTTTGAGTATGAAACTATCTTTGGTTAATTTTGCCTACTATTCCAGCACCATCTGCATTCATGACTGAGCCCTGTGGAAAGCAGAGCGACTTGAAAACAAAACACAAAAGAGATATTTTAACCAAATTCCACAACGTTTGGGAGCCCAATCGCATACTTGTGGAACTCCCCCCTCATAGAGTGCAATAGAAACAGAAGGCACATTGCCTCTGCCTTCCCTAGGTAGCCATGCCACCTGCTCATGGAGAAGGCTCCAGGATGTCTCAGGTGGTATCTGCTGGGAAGCTGCGGGCTGGATCTGGTCATGGGCCTCATGGGGACCTGTAGTGTTTAGCAGAGCCACGGAAGCACGCGCTGGGACCACACCTATTTGCGAACACATAAGAGGCATCCCCTGAGGATTTCAACATAGCCCAGTGTTAAGGGGAATAAGAAGACTACAGATGCTGTTTCAAAACATATCTGTGACAGGGCACCTGGGTGGCTCAGTCAGTTGAGTGCCCGTCCCTTGATTTCAGCTCAGGTCGTGATCCCAGGGTCATGAGATCGAGCCCCATGTCGGCTCTGCATTTAGTATGGAGTTGGCTTAAGATTCTCATTCCCTCCCTGCCTCTCTCCATCCTTCCCTCTCTCTCTCTTTCTCTCTCCCTCCCCTCCATCCCCCTCTTTCTCTGCCCCTCTCCCCTACTTGTGCGAGCGCTCTCTTAAATAAAAAGAAACAAACACAGAAAAAAACCCCATAATATATCGTGAGAATAGTGATTTGAGTCATTGCTGTTACAGAGACCTCTTTTGGACCAGAAAGGTGCTGAGGTCTGGGGAAAATTGGGTTACATATGACTTTTACATAATAAATTCCACAAATGTATATATAGCCGAACTTAACAAATAGTGAAAAGCTTAAAGACTTTCATTGCATGTGGAACTGTGGGCCAGAATTTCTAGTGTGTTTTTCAAGTGTGACAAACACATGATAGAGTCATGGAATCCTTAATAAAACTGTATTCGAATAATGAAATCATTAAATGTTAGATCGAGGGATCCTGTCGCTCAGTAGTTTTCAATGGTTTTTAAGGCAATGTGTTTGCACATGGTAAAAATTCAAACTGTAAAAAAAGCTCTTGGAGAAAACTAGGTCTCTCTCTACACCTCGATCCTTAGCCATCCAGTTTCCCTACCTACAGGAAACCACTATCAGCACTTCCTTGCAGATCCTCCCAGAAGAATTTTGTGCATATTCAAGCATGTTCACACACACATGTGTTTTTGTAAGTAGAAGCAAGATAATAAACTTCTGAATCTTTCTTTTTTTTTCACTTAATGTATCAGGGAGATCATTTCATAACAGTGCAGGCAGGGTGACCGCATTCTTTTTACTGGGGCATTGGTTCCCATTTGAGGTCTGTGCACAATGAATTGATCCTCTTGTCCATTGTCAGGGAATGTTTTGGCTTCCGATTCCATACCTATGGAATATGCATGCCCTTGTGTATATGTTGTTATATTGCAAATAAGCAGGTTTAGCTACAGGATAAATTCTTAGCTATGGGATTACTTGTCAACAATGTTCATTTTATATTTTGACACATGTGGCTAAATTAGTCTCTGCAGATGTTCTATAAATTCCTCCTCATGTTGCTCAATATCTTATCAAACTTTTTTGTTTTAGTGTTTATTTTTGGGAGAGAGCGAGAGCACGAGCAGAGGAGGGGCAGAGAGAGAGGGAGACAGAATTCAGAGCAGGCTCCATGTGCAAAGCAGGACATGGGGCTCAAACCCACAAACCATGAAGTCACGACCTGAGCCGAAGTTGGATGCTCAACCAACTGAGCCACCCAGGTGCCACCAAACTTTTTTGATCTTTTCTGATTGGACAGATACTAAGCTACATTTAAAAAATGGGCATGAAGTTAGCATATATCTAAAAATTACTTATAGGTCCCTTGTTCATAGCCTATGCTCACTTTTGGTCCTTTCCTCTCATTGATGCAAGTTCTCTATATATTAAGAAAAACGTCTTTGTAATATTGCAATATTCTCATTTTTCTGGTTATCTTCTGACCTGATGCTGATTTGTGAACATGTATGTAGACTTAAAAGCATTTTTATTCAAATTCATCAGTCTTTTCTAGTTTCAGGGTCTTGTGTGATATTTATTTTTTACAAAAATTTTTTAAATGTTTATTTTTGAGAAAAAGACAACCCGTGAGTGAGTGGGGGAGGGGCAGAGAGAGAGGGAGACCCAGAATCCAAAGCAGGCTCCAGGCTGAGTTGTCATGAACTGTGAGATCATTACCTGAGCTGAAGTTGGACACCCAACCAACTAAGCCACCTAGGTGCCCCAATTCTTGTCAGTTTTAAGTAAATTCAGATTAGCGGCCCCTTTTTAATTTTATCCCCCCCCTTTTTTTTTTTTTAAATGTTTACATTTTGAGGGAGAGAGGGAGGGTGGGAGGGAGTGCAAGTAGGGGAGAGACAGAGCAAGAAGGAGACATAGAATCTGAAGAGGGCTCCAATTTCCAAGCTGTCAGCACAGAGCCCAGCACAGGGCTCGAACTCACAAACTGTGAGATTATGACCTGAGCCGAAGTCAGACTCGGATGCTTAACCGACTGACCCATCCAGGTGCCCCAGGTCTTGTGTGATATTTAGAAAGGCCTTCCCCAAATCTTTGGAATTGTTCGAAAATTATTTCTTTTTTTTTTTTTCCTTCTCTTTTCTTGGGTTTCATTTTCCATGGCTTAAATCTTTGATCCATCTGGAATTTACTTTTGTGTAAGATGTGCATGATGGTTCCATCTTAACATTTTTCCAAATGGTTGCCTAGTGGTCCAAACACCATTTATTAAATAGCCTGTCTTCTCATCATTGATGTGAAATGCCACCTGTATCCCATACTCAATCCCATACTCAATGTGTGTTTTAGGGTTTCTTTCTGGACTTTCAGACCCACAGTTTGTGTTCAAACCAAATGTCCTGAGAATATCACAGCTGCTCTGGTTGAGGCTGAGGTGGAAGGGCCAAAGCCCTCTCCACTCTGTTCCCTTCTTGTTGCCTGAGGTCACCCCCAAGCTGCTCTGTGCAGGTTTTGGGATCCTGGGGAGCATAGTTTCGCAAACTGCAGTTTGATCTGGCCCATTCTCTTTCACTGATGACAACTGTAGTTTGGAGTAATTAAGTGACAGCAAAGGATGTTCTGGTAGGGTGTGTGTCTGTGTGTGTGTGTGTGTGTGTGTGTGTGTGTGTGTGTGTGTTTTCCTTTCCTTCCTTTGTGTGTGGAGTGTATCATTGCTGTAGGAGCTACAAGGTGTGTGTGTGATGGGGGTGGGGGTGGGGGTGGGGAGGGTCACAGGAAGGTGGCCAGAGAGCAGAGTCAGGGACCACTACCATGGCACAGGTCCTCCTGTAGGTGTTTGGGGAGAGATGTTCCAGGCAGAGGGAAGAGCAAGCACAAAGTTACTGGGATGCATACGTATATAGTATAGAGATGTGGACATAAGGGTAGAGTAGGACAGGTGCAGTATCGCTGATGTAGAGAGAAGGAGGTCAATCTAGAGATTAGACTATACTTCACCTAAGAGTAGGAAAACTTTCACTTAGCATCCTGTTTGTATTAATAAGAATAGGTTCCTATGTTATAATATTTCATAACCCACGCTCTACACATTATATTGTTTATATTTTCATGGCACTCCTGGATTAAGTGGAATCATTGCAAGGTGTCTCCAAGAAACAAGCATTTCTTCCTCAAATCCCGCTCTGCACTACAGTGGTTTCGATTTGGGTTTTGGTGCCAGCAGCTCAGCGTTTTGACTGATAACTGTAACTTTTCAACTTTCTAGAACTAGTGCGGTGAGGGAGAGAGAACCTGAGTTGTAGAGCCTTGTGGAGAGAAAAGTATAAACTCTGCACCCAAAGCAGTCAGCTCCAGAGAGCCCTGGTCCTACCCTCCTTTTATAAACTGTCTTAGAGATCATGTCTGGAGCCTCCTTCAAGAGGAACCATCTCCACTGGGTACCAAGAATGAACCACTGCTTGAGTTTGCCTCATATGTGGTTTTGAGTGTCACGCAGGGACATAGTGACCAGGATGTCACCTCATAGATTATACTTAAGTAGCCTGAAAGGTCCATAAAGAATAAATAAAACACTATTAAGAGGGTCTCAGCAACAATATGTGTCTGAAAGCTTGCCACCACCACCACCATCAGTCCAACCTATAATGATGTAAAAATAATAAGTAATGATTAAGTCACACACAGCCATTGGATTTCCAGATTTTAAAAAGGTGATTTCTGGAAAAGGAATGACATCAACGAACATTTTAGTTTCCTTGACTTAGCTCTCTTCCAAAACAGATTAAAAAAAAAAAAACGACTAAAACACATAAGAAAAACAGAAAACAGAAAACAATTCAGCCCATCAGCCAGAAAAATGGATGGATTTCAGGAAAGGTATTATTAGTCATGACCAAGCTTCATCGTGCAGTAGAGAGGCAGGACTCTGGACTTCCACGTGGTCCGAGTCTGAGTTTCTGAACCACAGGGTATAGGCTAGGCTCAGGGTAAAGGGTTTTCCTGCCTCTTTGACCAGCTGCTGTGTGTGTATGTCCAGTTCCTTCGGCCCTTCTAGTCTGTGCGAATCCTCCCAGTTTTGACGGTCAGTTGACTTGGGGCCTGCCACTCTGCTGTGCTGATACACCAGGAAACCCGGACGGGTGCTTCGGGCCACAGCTACAAACTGCAAACACACCCCCGTGTGTCCCTGAGGTCCTCTCATGGAGCCCATGAGACCAAAACTCTTTTCTTTTTTTCTTTTTTTAAAAATTATTAAAAAAATTTTTAAATCCAAGTTAGTTAACATATAGTGTAATAATCTCAGGTATAGAATTTAGTGATTCATCACCTGTTTAGCCCACCCCACCCCCCACCCAGTACCCTGCCAG
This sequence comes from Felis catus, assembly GCF_018350175.1. Lineage (NCBI taxonomy): Eukaryota > Metazoa > Chordata > Mammalia > Carnivora > Felidae > Felis > Felis catus. The sequence continues at coordinate 90,148,211 of NC_058374.1, forward strand.
CAACCCTCAGTTTGTTCTCTGTATTTAAGAGTCTCTTATGGTTTGCCTCCCTCTCTGTCTTTATCTTATTTCTGCTTCCTTTCCCCTATGTTTATGTTTTGTTTCTTAAATTCCACATATGAGTGAAATCATAGGCTATTTGTCTTGCTCTGACTTACTTCGCTTAGTGTAATATACTCTAGTTCCACCCACTTTGTTGTAAATGGCAAGATTTCATTCTTTTTGATTGCCGAGTAAAACTATTTTCTTAATAACACTAAGACGTCATTTGCCTTTTCCACCCTCCTTTTCTCATGAGTGCACAAGGAGTTTTTCAGGGGCTGCATGATGTGTAACATTAGAATAAATTGAATACAGGAGCAGATAGGAGAACCCAGCTATCTTCTTTTTTTTTTTTTTATTTTTTTTTTCAACGTTTATTTATTTTTGGGACAGAGAGAGACAGAGCACGAACGGGGGAGGGGCAGAGAGAGAGGGAGACACAGAATCGGAAACAGGCTCCAGGCTCTGAGCCATCAGCCCAGAGCCTGACGCGGGGCTCGAACTCACGGACCGCAAGATCGTGACCTGGCTGAAGTCAGACGCTTAACCGACTGCGCCACCCAGGCGCCCCCCAGCTATCTTCTTAATAGCCTGACATGAACGAGATTTGGAAAAGGATAAAGCAATGACACTCTCTTACCAAATATTCTTATGGAGAATGTAGTTATTTTTCCTAAAATGTTATTTATGTTAGGGGATTCATTATTGTCCTCTTAAAAAGAATTAGAATATTTTGGTTTGATTTCTAAAACAGTGAATGTCAAAAGGTGTAACCTATAAACTTAAGCTCTTAGGGTCCTTTTAATTTTAGAGAATTTACGTAAAGGGATCCTAAGACCAAAAAGCTTGAGAACTGCAGGTCTATGGGATAGCAGAAGAAGATAAACACAAAATACCAGTAATTATTGATTGAATGCTTCCCGCTTGTGAGGCCATGCACCAAGGGCCTTACATGGATTACCTCACTTAATTCTCGTAATCACCCGAAGAGTAGGGTCTAGTTTCTTATGTTCCAGATAAGGATCCTGGGTTTAGAAAGAGGGTAAGCAACTTTCCCAAGTTTATAGAGGGTAGAACTAAAGCCAGGGAGGATGGCTCTAGCTCTCACACCCTAAACCACCAGAAGCAGCCACCTCCTCCCAGTGAAAAATTTGATATAATGAAAGAAGCAGACCCGGGAGGCAGCTGGAGAGGGGAGCTGTGGATGCCTACAGGATCCTGTCACTGAGTCGGGGTTGGACTGACTGCTGGCCTCCCGGGGTGTGGTGGACGCAACACAGGGAACTAGATCCCCAAATGCTGAAGCCCACACTGGTGTCATTCCCCTTTTAAGTTAGACTTGGAGCTGAAGGGCCATGATTGTTAAAAAGCAGTGAGAGACAACAACGAGGAAAGGAAACCCTATAAAAACCAGTGGAGGAAATCTTATTTCACAAATGTCTTAAGGTTCTCGCCTATTTCGATGAACAAAAGCTGACTGTTGTAGGTGATGTACGATGAACAAATGATGTATAGGTGATGTAGGTGATGTATAATGTTTGATTTATGCAACATATGCTAGCACCAATTCAGGGGGTCTGCATTCAGGAAAGAAATTTTGGCCGTATGTCAATTGTTCACTGAATGCCTCGTTAGATATGTTAAGTGTTTAGTAAGGTCTGCATGCATCATTTTAAGGGTTCCCTGTTTTACTGACTTTTTCTGTTTCCCAGCCAACTTCTCATTGGGTCTGGGTAGATCAGAGGAACAAGGGGAGGTTGGGGAGAAGGATTAGGTCTTTATCCGTTTTTCTGTCATGAATGGAGCAAGCATGTGGTTAATGCATATCACCACTAGATGCCACTGTTGCTTCATGCAAACATCACCAGACAACCAGGTTCTAGCAGTAAGGTGGCAGTTTTTCCTCCAGTGTTTTCAGGGTATTTGTGTGAGGAAGGGAACAAAAAGGCTTCCTACTGTTGCACACACCTCCCCCAGTACTCTCATCTCATCAAGTTTTAAAAGTATGTAGAATTGGTTGCTGGATAAGGAGCACTTAGGTACAAAGTTCTCAGCCAACGATCTTTTTTTTTTCTTTTTCTTTTTTAATTTTTTTTTTTTTTTACATTTATTTATTTTTTGAGAGACAGAGAGAGACAGAGCGCAAGTTGGGGAGGGGCAGAGAAAGAAGGAGACACAGAATCCGAAGCAGGCTCCAGGCTCTGAGCTGTCAGCACAGAGCCTGACGCAGGGCTCGAACTCACAAACCATGAGATCATGAGCTGAGCCAAAGTCGGACCCTTAACCGACTGAGCCACCCAGGCGCCCCTAGCGATCTTTTTTTTTCTTGAAGAATGACTTAAAAAACAGCTTCTTTTCCAAACAAGTAGAGTGGGAAGCATGGTAAGGGAAAGCTAGTGCTTTGGCTGGTTTAGGGCATAAGGTGCCCCACAGAGTGGCTGTCCGTGGCTGTGCAAATGGTAACATTGCAGCCTGGAGCCCAATGGCATTCCCCTTTGAAGAATAGAATGCATGACAGGGGCTCCCTGGGAAGGTGAGTAGAACTAGCTGGACAGTGTTCTAAGCTAGCTATGGACATACTCTCTGTCGGCCGTGGCGTCCATCCAGGTTGCTCAGACTGAAAGAGCTTTTGGAGGCCATCCATCTCAGTTTCCCACTTAGTAGTGTAAGCGATTCTTTGGTAACAACCCTGATAGGTGAGCATTCATCTGATGGAATGTTAAGATTCCTACTTCATTGGGCATCTCATTTCATTGCGGGGCAGCTCTGTTAGGATGTGCATTCGGGGTTAAGCTATAATCCACCTCCTTTCATCTTCCCTTAATCATTTCTTTTATGATTCCCAGAGTCTTCCATATCAGTTCAGGGTAATTCAATACTTATTTATTGAACAGCTGTAGGTCCAAGGCTCTGTGCTAAGCAACCTGGACACATCCTCTGGGGAAAATTTGGATTGCTAATGTCCTTCTTATGATATCTTTCCTGGAACAAAAAACATTACAGGTGAAGTCTAATTCATGCCAAGTGTAGGCACAATTACTGCACTTTATCTGGAAGCTTGCATCTAATAAGATTGTATTAACTTTTTATATATTATAACAATGCTGGTCCATTTGACCAAACTTTAGTTTGAGTTGAATTTCAATTCCCAGGGCTCTTTCTCAGGATCTGTGTTAAGCCAGTTTTTTTTTTTCCATTCTGACCTTTTTAAACAAAAAATTTCACTATAAACCCAAGTCTTTATATTTATTCATCCATTCATTCAATTAGTGGGTTTTGAGCACCGCACAGCCCTACATATCACTTAGGTAAGGGATACAACAATTATTCTACCTTTTCTTTCATCTAGTGAAACAGACCCTCCCAGGACTGTATCAGTCACAGATTTGAAACGTATGCCTGTTCTGACTTCATCCTAATTGCTAAAACATGACTGCATGTGCTTATTTGTTCTACAGGAACTTTAAAAGGATCTGACAAATTTTTACAGAATCTGATTCCACAAGGAAAATGAATGAAACTTTGCTTGGGTTTGGGACTCTATTTATCATCGTGTTAAAAAAATGGTGTTTAAAAAATTTTTGAAATGGTTACTTGATTCCACAGTTTTAGTAAAATTTGTATGTAGATATGTGATTATGTTCCAGGAGTTCATAGAACAATAGCGTATCTGAGGGAAGTCATATGGAAGCATATGCCCCCTTCCACGTGTGAAGCATTGCTTATACTTAGTTTCTGCAGCTCAATTATTATTTGTAGGAAATGTGACCTTGTTGCTATAAAGCCATCTAGAAATACATCAGGCATCTTTTTTCTTACAAAGACATTGATCCAGAATTGGTCTGGTTTTGTTTGTGCCTTGCTTGCTATGGTAACCCATGAACATCATATTTACCAAATCTATACTCCTCTGTATCCCTGGAAGAAATAACCAAGGGAAGTGGTTCCAAATGCTAAGTAAGTGTTGGGCTAAACCCTTGAAATTAACTAATTAATATATTGTCTGAATAATATCAGATCAATTATTACATATTAGCCATTTTGTGTTTAGAGGTGTTTTGTTATGGTGAAGTTTAGAGTTAAGAAAAACTCTTTTTCAGTTTTGGTTCTTAGGTACTTATTTTGGTAAATGACAAGATTAATAATGTCACAGATTAGATAATGTCACAATTACTACATTTCAGATATTAGTCATATGTGTTGATCTGATATTTCTACCTCCATATGCTCATACAACACCTAAACTTTTGGTTTATTTAATTAAACTGTGATAGCATCATAAACAGATGGAAATTAAATGGAGACAGGATCCTGAACTGCAAGAACTATATCTGATAAATTAATGAGTAATTAAGCACAGCAATGAAAGAAATATTTACATTGCATTCTGCATTTTGCTACATAAGTAGATTGTACATTTCCTAGAGAAGTCACTATGATGGATCTAGGTTTAGAGATTTTAGTTTGTCACTAAACGATCCCTGATGGATTGTTTTCAGACTTAGCTTGTAGGATGCGACACTTTGTCTTTGTTTTCCCCCTAACTCTCTTTTTTAATCTCCTTTGCTGGTTCCTCCTTTTCTTTGAACTCACTTAATATTGGGGTATCCCAATGCTCAGCCCTTGGTCCTCTTTATCTTTACTCCCTTGGTGACCTGCTTCAGGGTTATGTCTTTTGGACATAAAGGATCTGACAAAATATGCATCCTTTCTTGATAAAAACCCTCAAGGGATAGAAGAATCATACCTCAAGATTTTAAAAGCCATATATGAAAGACCCACCGCTACTATCATCCTCAATGGGGAAAAACAGAGCTTTCTCCCCGCCCCAGCATCAGGAACAGGACAGGGATGTCCACTCTCGCCACTGTTACTCAAGTAGTATTGGAAGTCTTAGCCTCAGCAATCAGACAACACAAAGGAATAAAAGACATTCAAATCAGCCAGGAGGAAGTGAAACTTTCACTCTTTGCAGATGACTCTTTGCAGATATTCTATATGGAAAGCCCAAAAGATTCCACCAAAAAACTGCTAGGACTGATCCATGAATTTGGCAAAGTCGCAGGATATAAAATCAATGTACAGAAATCATTTGCATTCCTATACACCAATAATGAAGCAATAGAAAGAGAAATCAAGGAATCAATCCCATTTACAATTGCACCAAAACCCATAAAATACCTAGGAATAAACCTAATCAAAGAGGTGAAAAATCTATACACTGAAAACTATAGAAAGCTTATGAAAGAAATTGAAGAAGATACAAAAAAATGGAAAACTATTCCATGCTCCTGGATTGGAAGAACAAATATTGTTAAAATGTCGATACTACCCAAAGCAATCTACATATTCAATGCAATCCCTATCAAAATAACACTAGCATTCTTCACAGAGCTAGAAGAAACAATCCTAAAATTTTATGGACCCAGAAAAGACCCCAAATAGCCAAACCAATCTTGAAAAAGAAAACCAAAGCTGGAGGCATCACAATCCCAGGCTTCAAGTTGTATTACAAAGCTGTAATCATCAAGACAGTATGGTACTGGCACAAAAAATAGACACTTAGATCAATGGAACAGAACAGAGAACCCAGAAAAGGACCCACAAACATATGGCCAACTAACCTTTGACAAAAGCAGGAAAGAATATCCAATGGAATAAAGACAGTCTCCTCAGCACATGGTGTTGGGAAAACTGGACAGCAACATGCAGAAGAATGAACCTGGACCACTTTCTTACACCATACACACCATACACAAAAATAAACTCAAAATGGATGAAAGAAACCATAACCAGCGAAGAAATTGAATCAGTTATCAAAAATCTCCCAACAAATAAGAGTCCAGAACCAGATGGCTTCCCAGGGGAGTTCTCCCAGATGTTTAAAGCAGAGATAATACCTATCCTCAAGCTATTCCAAAAAATAGGGAAGAAAAACTTCCAGATTCATTCTATGAAGCCAGTATTACTTTGATTCCTAAACCAGACAGAGACCCAGTAAAAAGAACTACAGGCCAATATCCCTGATGAATATGGATGCAAAAATTCTCAATAAGATACTAGCAAATCGAATTCAACAGCATATAAAAAGAATTATTCACCATGATCAAGTGGGATTCATTTCTGGGATGCAGGGCTGGTTCAACATTCGCAAATCAATCAACGTGATACATCACATTAATAAAAGAAAAGATAAGAACCATGTGATCCTGTCAATCGATGCAGAAAAAGCATTTGACAAAATTCAGCATCCTTTCTTAATAAAAACCCTCGAGAAAGTCGGGATAGAAGGAACATACTTAAACATCATAAAAGCCATTTATGAAAAGCCCACAGCTAACATCATCCTCAATGGGGAAAAACTGAGAGCTTTTTCCCTGAGATGAGGAACATGACAGGGATGTCCACTCTCACCGCTGTTGTTTAACATAGTGTTGGAAGTGCTAGCATCAGCAATCAGACAACAAAAGGAAATCAAAGGCATCAAAATTGACAAAGATGAAGTCAAGCTTTCACTTTTTGCAGATGACATGATATTATACATGGAAAATCCGATAGACTCCACCAAGTCTGCTAGAACTGATACATCAATTCAGCAAAGTTGTAGGATTCAAAATCAATGTACAGAAATCAGTTGCATTCTTATACACTAATAATGAAGCATCAGAAAGACAAAGAAACTGATCCCATTCACAATTGTACCAAGAAGCATAAAATACCGAGGAATAAATCTAACCAAAGATGTAAAAGATCTGTATGCTGAAAACTATAGAAAGCTTATGAAGGAAATTGAAGAAGATATAAAAAAATGGGAAAACATTCTGTGCTCATGGGTTGCAAGAATAAATAGTGTCAAAATGTCAATACTACCCAAAGTTATCTACACATTCAATGCAATCCCAATCAAAATTGCACCAGCATTCTTCTCAAAGCTAGAACAAGCAATCCTAAAATTCATATGGAACCACAAAAGGCCCCGAATAGCCAAAGTAATTTTGAAGAAGAAGACCAAATCCGGAGGCATCACAATCCCAGACTTTAGCCTCTACTACAAAGTTGTAATCATCAAGACAGCATGGTATTGGCACAAAAACAGACACATAGACCAATAGAATAGAATAGAAACCCCAGAACTAGACCCACAAAAGTATGGCCAACTAATCTTTGACGAAGCAGGAAAGAATATCCAATAGAAAAAAGACAGTCTCTTTAACAAATGGTGCTGGGAGAACTGGACAGCAACATGCAGAAGGTTGAAACTAGACCACTTTCTCACACCATTCACAAAAATAAACTCAAAATGGATAAAGGACCTGAATGTGAGACAGGAAACCATCAAAACCCTAGAGGAGAAAGCAGGAAAAGACCTCTCTGACCTCAGTCGTAGCAATTTCTTACTTGACACATCCCCAAAGGCAAGGGAATTAAAAGCAAAAATGAACTATTGGGACCTCATGAAGATAAAAAGCTTCTGTGCTGCAAAGGATCAACAAAACTAAAAGGCAACCTACGGAATGGGAAAAGATATTTGCAAATGACATATCGGACAAAGGGCTAGTATCCAAAATCTATAAAGAGCTCACCAAACTCCACACCCGAAAAACAAATAATCTAGTGAAGAAATGGGCAGAAAATATGAATAGACACTTCTCTAAAGAAGACATCCAGATGGCCAACAGGCACATGAAAAGATGCTCGATGTTGCTCCTCATCAGGGAAATACAAATCAAAACCACACTCAGATACCACCTCACGCCAGTCAGAGTGGCCAAAATGAACAAATCAGGAGACTATCGATGCTGGAGAGAATGTGGAGAAACGGGAACCCTCTTGCACTGTTGGTGGGAATGCAAATTGGTGCAGCCACTCTGGAAAACAGTGTGGAGGTTCAATAAGGAGGTAAAGGTCTAGGGATCAATAATTTTGGGTGTTGACTTTATGGGTTAGAGGTAGGCCTGATGACTGGGGCCAAGCTGGACTAGACTTACCTAACACATTATTTTTTTAAAAGATTTTATTTTTAAGTAATTTCTACACTCAACATGGAGCTCAGACTCACAACCCCAAGATCAAGGGCTGCATGCCCTACCAATTGAGCCAGCCAGGCACCTCAGACATTCTATTATTTATATCTGCCTGCCTATCTATCTATCTATCTATCTATCTATCTCTATCAGAAAGAGAGAGGGAACAAGTGGGGAAGTGGCAGACAGAAAGTGAGACACAGAGTGAGAGAGAGAGAGAGAGAAAATCTTAAACAGGCTCCAAGCTCAGTGCTGAGTCTGATGCTGGGCTTGATCTCACAACCCTCAGATCAATCATGACCTGAGCCAAAATCAAGAGTTGGACGCTTAACTAACTGAGCCACCCAGGCGCCTTTATATCTATCCTTTAAAATAAAGACCTGGAGTTGGCTATATGGCTTGCTCACAGTTGTTGCCCACAAGATTTCCTGTCATCTTTAACTTCTAGGGGCAGACTTATTTTGTGTTGCTTTGAACACAAAGCAGGCAAATTTTGGGGTGATGGATATCTGCGCTAGTGCAGCAGCCATTTATCTGACTCCAGCTTGTTTCCCTTCCCTGCCTTTTCTACTTCCAGGGGGATCTTTCTAAATACTAACCCAACTGTATCATTCCCCTGCCTGAAAACCTTATAGCTTCCCATTGTGGTCAAGATAAGAATTTAGGCTCCCTTGTGTGGCATATGATATTATCCTGGACTTAGTTCCTACATACGCATATCCCTTTTTTTTTTTTTTTTTTTTTTGCCTTGCAGTGTGTTCTGATCTTCTTGATATCTGCTGCAACACGCAGGCACACGCGCGCACAAACACACACACAATTTAGTTTCACACCTCCATACCTATGCTCATGCTGTTTACCTTTCTAAACATCCTATGTACTTTTCTGTGCTTTGTTCAGGACTTCTTTGTTTTAGGAAGCTGAATAAATTAGAATTACATTTGGCATGTGACTAAAAATAACAGTGGCTTCGCTGCTCTTCTGGAGTGGGAACATGAGGAAGACAGGGCTATTTAGAGGTCCATGGAGAGGAATATCCGATGCTCCCACAATCTGTTCCCAGAATAACTATTGCCTAACTGGGAGCGGCAAGTCCTAGCCTGGTCTTTCTTAGATTCTGAGACTATGATATTGTTGCTGTTATCTGACTTCAGTTTTAGGGGGTCAAATAATCAAGTTTGTCCTGAGCCTTGTTTTAGATGCATCCATTAGTTCATTCATTCATCAATGACTTAATCATATGCTAGTTCACTGTAACTTATATATGAAAAGCCTGTTTCTTCTGGCTTAATCATCAGGGTTGAAGAGGTGTAAAACAGCACACTATCCCTCTGTAAACTCTCACATTCTTGAGATCCCATATCCTTGAGGGTCAAGGAGACCCATATCCTTGATTCTTCTATGCTCGCTCACTGACTATTTGTTAAAAAATAATTATTGAGTACTTGTTTGCCAGATACAGTGCTTGGCGCTCAGGATACAGAGTGGAAGATATTTCTTGTGCTTGCGGTCTAGCATTAGGGTGGGTAAGGAAAAGGACAGAGTGGAGCGTAGGAATTGCTTATACCACTTTTTTGCCAAAGCGTTGCTGAAATGTTACGAGAGTCCAGAAGAGGCATATGATCAAGACTAGGATGTCCGGGCAGAATCTTGAGAAAGTGATGCTTGAACTGAGTGATGAGAGACACCTAGGAGTTCGCAGGAAGCTAAAGGGGGGGGGGGGGTCAACCAGAAAAAAATAAAGGGAGGGGGTTAACCAGGGGTAGCTTGATGAGAATAGAACTCCCCATAATTTCCATCAACCCTAACCCACACGCCCCCAGGTGAATAAACAATCAAAGTAAAAACAAAATGCTTAGTAGGCAAACGCTTTTACTACAATTCTCTTCATCTCCATCACCCCCATCTCAAGTTATCCCAAACTAATATACAACACAACTTCTGCAATTTCAGGTAGATTCCTACCTAAATCCCCTCCTAAACACTCTTATGAAGATGTCACTGCCCCACATCCCTCACCACAACAACCCCTCAAACTCATTCTCATCCCTGAAATTGGCAAATCAGATCATCCTGGGGCTCAGCCAAAGAGAAGGAAGAGGGATGGGTGGAGTTGAAGGACAAGGCAAGACTCAGGGGTGGAATGAAGCTTTGGGTTGAGTAAGGACCAGGAATGGGGTGGGGTATTATGTGGTATTATGTAGTATTACGTGATATGTGCTTTCTGCTTTATACTCCTGAAGAACTCTGTCTGGTGTGGAGGAGAAAGTGGAGTAGGTCTTATGCACTAGTTGGGCATTAATGAAATAGTCTATGTGAAACATAGGGAGTCTTGCTAAAGACTATGGTGAAGAAGGGACATATTTAGGAAGTGTTTTACATATACATCTATGACGTATTTACATATATATCATATATACATTACATGTATGTTATATATTACATGTATATTTTTTACAGCATCCTTTGATTATAAAAGAAATACTAATACTCATTTTTACAAAATTTGGAAAACATTTGGAAATTATTAAAAAATTACCAGAAATTTCAATGTCTAGTGGTAAGAACTGTTTATATTGTAGAATTATTTCCCAGTGTATTTTCTATGTATATTCAGATGAATTACCTGTGATAACTATTCTGCATCATCAGGATCTAACTTAATGACAGTTTTTCTGGCTCTACTTTTTAAAAATATCATGGTGGAATATACATAACAAAGTTCGTAATTTTAACCATTTAAAAATACATAGTTCTGTAACACTAAGTACATTCGCATTGTTGTGCTTTCCTGGTACTTCTTGAGCTCTTTCTGCCTATAGACATTGGTTCTCTTTTAATTCAAGAAAATTCTTTTCTAGCATATATTGATTATTTGTTTGGTTCCTTTTGATGTGTGTGCATGTGCGTGTGCGTGTGCATGTGCGTGTGCGTGTGTGTGTGTGTGTGTGTTAACCAACCTTGAATGTACATTTGGAGGAGAGTGTAACAATTTGGGTTCTAGTGGTTTCTGCAGTTTTACTCTCTAGGGCTGCTTCAGAATTTAGGTCTTTGATAAGGATGAAGACCTTTATTTTGGAGACAGGTCAGCAAAATGCTCTGCAGGTAAACCAAAGCCTTAGTATACAAAGGACTTTTGGTAACCTGCCTGAAGCATCAGCCATGTGGTGTGAGTGAATGCCCACAAGCAAGAATATCCTTGGTTTCCCAGGTCACCTGCAGGGGGAGAGATATTGTCTCTTAACAGGAAATGATTTCTCTGATGATGCGTGCATCTTGGCATCTGGAATTCAGTGGACTGTTCTCTGTCTTAGAGCCAAGAATCTGGAGAGTGAGTAGGAACATCAGATGTGATTCAGTCTTTCACAATGGCACTGAAGAGAACTTATCAACACTCAGTTAACAGGCAGCAGCTTAAGGAGGGTGATGATGAAGGCTGGACATATGTGAGGATGTGAACGAGGAAGAGGCTGGGGCTGGGAATTTTAGGAAGTGATTTCTATGCCTCACTCAGTGCTGGGCACATGCTTATTGCTTAACTCTAGGTTGGACATTTCCTTACTGAGAGTCCTTATGAACCCAAGCTTAAATTAACTGTGTATCTTGTTTTTTTAATTGTTTTAATTTTGATAGGTTGTTAGTGAAATCAACTGAATGCTGGTCAGATACATCGATTAACCACTTCATTGATAATAGAAGTACAAACATTAAATATTTGTGTGTTCCAGAGATAATCGGTTATTGTTATAATGTTTATACTAAAGGGATAGTTAAAATTTTTTTTTAAATGTTTATTTATTTTTAGAGAGTGGAGTGGGAGAGGAGTAGAGAGAGAGGAAGACACAGAATCTGAAGCAGGCTTCAGGCTCTGAGCTGTCAGCACAGAGCCTGGTGTGGGGCTTGAACTCACAAACTGTGAGATCATGACCTGAGCCGAAGTTGGATTCGGATGCTTAACTGGCTGAGTCACCCGGTGCCCCACTAAAAGGATAGTTTAAGGCCAACAAAATGTTGGGAAGGCAGTATTTGTCTTAACTGAGGAGTAAACTTGATACTCTGGAGGTAGCATGTTGTGAGGAGACAGATAAAGTTCTGGATTTAGACATTTTGAAATTATAAATGTGGGTTGAACAAGGTTAACTTGAAAGAGTCCTTTTCTTTCTAAAATTCTGGAAGCCTTTTATTTTTCTTGTGTGAATCAGTGGCATCGCCATCTGTCTAGGTCCTAACTAGAAAGTGTGGAGCCGTCTGTGAGTTGTCTCCCTTCCTCACTTTTGGGAAGACTGAGCAGGTAGAGAGGAAAGAACCAGGATTGGACTCCAGACAGCCTGGGGGAGGTCCTGTCATCCTGCAGATGTGGAAGGCTCTGTGGCCTTGATGACATCACATGTATCTCCAAGTCTGTTTCCTCATCTGCTAGAGAAAACAGGGTTAAAACCACTTGCCATTGAGAGTAGAAAGAATGCATGTAAGGCACGGAGCTCAGCACCAGACACAGAATAGGTCCTCAATATATGTTAGCTATTATTAAATAAGGGTTAAAACTTAATAAGCCATAGACTCTTCTTAGGTACTAGGCACTGTTTATAACACTGCAATATATTTAGTAGTTTAATTTTAATGACAATCCTTTTTTTTAAGTTTATTTATTTTGAGAGCGAGAGAGAGAGAGAGCATGTGTGTGAGCAAGGGAGAGGCAGAGAAAGGGACAGAGAGAATCCCAAGCAGGCTCCACACTGTCAGTGCAGAGCTGAATGTGGGGCTTGATCCCATAAAATGCAAGATCATGACTGAGCTGAGACCAAGAGCCTGATTGAGCCATCCAGATGCCCCTCAAGACAATCTTTTAAGGTCGGTACTATTACTACTTATATATCTTTTCCAGATGAGGAAACTAAAGTAGAGAGAGGTTAGTTGCCCAAGACTGTACAGTCAGTAAGTGGTCAAACCAGGATTTGAACCTTAGTCAGGCTTCAAAGTCTGTGTTCAGCTACCAAGTTGATTCTGGTTCTGAAAGAATGTCTTTCTTAAAAAAAAGTTTGTTTATTTTTAGAGTGTGGTGGGGGGAGGGGCGGAGAGAGGGGGAGAGAGAATCTTAAGCAGGCTCTGCCCTATCAGTGTGTGGACCCTGATGCGGGGCTCGAAACCCACGAACCAAAAGATCATGACCTGAGCTGAAGTTGGACGCTCAAACGACTGAGCCACCCAGGCACCCCTGAAGAAATGTCTTTTATAAGTAACGAGACTCCATTGGGATGGAATCAGACAATAAGGTCAAAACCGAAATCACACCAAAGCCCACTAGGCAGAGACAACCACTATGACTATTTTAGGATATTTATCTCCAGACCATGTCCTATGTATACATGAAAAGAGAGGTAGAGATTTTGTTCTAAATAAAAATGAGACCATGCAATGAGTTCTTTGTAAGATACTCTATTGGCTCAGTGTGTCATAGGGATCTTTCTGGGTGAACAAATATGGAATTGAACCATTACTTGTTTAACCAATCACCCTACACTGCATTTTTAGGTTATTTCTAATTTTACCCACTATAAATAATCCTGAGCTAAATATCTGTGTATATACACCTTTGTACCCCTTTTCAGCTATATTTGCTTAATCACTCTTTAAAAAGATTTTAGGTTATTTCCAGTATTTTCCTACTACTCTAATAATACTTGGACATATATCTCTGTACCCACATGTTTGTCCCTTTTCCAATTATGTTTTCAGGATAGCTTCCTAAAAATAACCTCATTGGTTACCGTTGGTCAAAGGGCAAATACTTTGTAAAGATTTTGGATATGTATTGCCAGATTACCCTACAGAAAGGTTGTGCCAATTTGTACAGCCAGTACCAGTGAGTGAAGGTTCCCCTTGTACCCCCCTCTTGCCTGTACTGGCGTTTATGAATATTTGAAAGCTTGATAAGGTATATTTTGTGGACTGGTATCAGACTTTAACCACAAACGTCACAGTTTCTCTAGGGACGTATATCTTACCTAAATGGCCAATTTAGAAATTGCCTTCCTCCGTTAAGTGGGAGGTGGTCTGTGGAAAATAACCTGGAATTTTTCTTTGACACCATCCATTAGAAAGCATACCAGGGTATGGGGCATCCGGGTGGCTCAGTCGATGAAGTGTCTGACTCTTGATTTAGGCTCAGGTCCAGATCTCACGGTTCATGAGATTGAGCCCTGCACTGATTGAGCTCTGCACTGATAATGTGGAGCCAGCTTGGGATTCTCTCTCTCCTTCTCTCTCTGCCTCTCCCCTGCTCATACACACACACCCTCTCTCTCACACAAGATAAATAAACATTAAAAGAAAACGAACCAGGGTGTAAGCTGGATCCCTCTGTGTTTGTTGGCTTATTTGCTCTACCAAAAGACCCCAAAGAAAAATAGCCTCCCTTTTAAAGAAGTCTTGTGACATGCAGCCTCGCGACACTATCATGTTGTTCTAGGGGATATTTATTATGCACTAATGGGATAAAGGGTCAGTGGTATATTTATAACTATACCCAAGACCCCTTGAAAGTATGCAGGGCAGGAGATTAATTGGTGGGGACCCTCCAAATATGACCTTTAGTCCAGCAAATCCAGCAAATTGCACATAGACACCCGGCACTAGAAGTACGTAGACAAATTGGAGAGAGTTCAGAGAAGAACAGTAAAAATTAAGGGAATAGAGGGATTGATTTATGAGGAGAGATTAAAGAAACCAAAAACACAGAGCTGGGACCCAGAGGTGACTTCAGGGAACATGATTAACAGATGGCGAATCTTTGAATGATGTAAACCACCAGAGTGAGGATGTATTGAGCCTGGTACCAAAAACATAAGCAGCGGCAGTGAGGTGAAATGAAAGAGAAAAGGACTCACTGATTTATTCGGCATTGTCTCCAGAGACAGGTTAGAATTTCTCTTGACTGGAAACGTTTAGCACCAGGCAGCACTCAGCCCCCACAAGGAGAGGATCCTGGACCGGAAAGCAAGAAAATAGACTCACAGGTTAGATCATGCCACACTTTGGAGCCTTTCCAGTTGTTACCTCATGGTGACCGTATAAACACACTATCTGGGGTCCCGAAGGTAAAGTAATACGGCTCATCTCTTTTTCATTTCCTGCCTTTAATGCCTCTTTGAGTTAGCAGGTTGAATCATGTCTGAACACATGCTTCTTCAATCAGGTCTCTCCACATGCCTCTCAGTGGTAGGTGGGTTGCTGACGCTATTGTTCTGGGAGACAACGGACATCTCCCCCTGGGCTGCAGCGCCTGTTTGAACTGGTGAAGGGGGACAGAGGAAGCAGCTAGGCAGGCAGGGAGCCCACCCACCCCAAACCACGGAGGATGTCTCTCACCAGCTGGGCCTCATAATTTTTGTCCAAAAGCTCACCCCCATCACGGACATGCAGGGGCTCTGTGTCCTCAAGAATCCACACAGAGCAGCAGCAGGTCCCAGGGGAGGTGGAAAAAGCGTGTGAGGGCCTATTTAGGGGATATGGTCCTGATTTTAGTCTCCTTGTTCTGCTGTCAATAATAGAAAGTTAATTTGCTTGGACGTACGCCAGGCAGTACTCAATTATCGTAAACTGGGGACCGTAACAAGAAGGATCTCACTGAAATGAACCGCGGCGCGGGGCGCATACACACACCGTTTAAAGCATTTTGCTCCTCGGTGACAAGCCAACAAGTGTTTCCTGAGCGGTGATCAGATGCTCGATGCCGGCATCCGAGCTGTGAGGAATGCTGGAGCAGGCTTTTTGTGAAATGTCCAGAATCAGTGCAGAGGCAAGTGGAGGTGACAACAGGAGGTGGGAAGGACGAAGGCAAACGCTGCTGCCATCTCTCATTAGGTGTGTGTGGGCACATGCAAGAGCCAGGAGAGCCAGCCTCTCCTCCTAGACCACAGCCTCCGTGCTTGCTGACAGTGTGACCGTGGCCAAATGATTGCACCCAAGCCTCCATCGCTCCCTCAGCAAAAGAGATAAGAACAGCTCAGTAGAGCTCACAGAGGTTTGGGGAGGGGTTAAACAAATAAAACAGATCATACCCTCCGCCAGTCTTGTACAAAGTGAGCCCTCTATAAATGTTACAGTATCCCCCCCCCCCCTTTCCTGCACATGCACACAGCAACTCTTTTTTTCTTAAAGCTTGTTTGTTTTGAGAGAAAAAGAGAGTGTGAGCAGGGGAGGGGCAGAGAAAAAGGGAGAGAGAGAATCCCAAACAGGCCCCTGAGCTGTCTGAGCAGAGCCCGATGTGGGGCTCGAACTCACGAACTGTGAGATCATCACCTGAGCCGAAACGAAGAGTCAACCTGGGCACCTCTAACACAGAGGGATTGCCCTCTTTTTTTATTTTTATTAAAAAAAAATTTTTTTTTAACATTTATTTATTTTTGAGAGAGAGAGAGAGAGACAGAGCATGAACGGGAGGGGCAAAGAGAGAGGGAGACACAGAATCTGAAACGGGCTCCAGGCTCTGAGCTGTCAGCACAGAGCCCGATGCGGGGCTCGAACTCACAGACCGTGAGATCATGACCTGAGCCGAAGTCGGACGCTTAACTGACCGAGCCACCCAGGCGCCCTACACACAGCAACTCTTAATTCAAAGTCTGTGGGGGTCTACTTGTGCCCTCCTTTGAGAAAGGGAAAGTGATCATCACCTCTAAAGATATTTTTTTTTTAAGATTTTATTTTTAATTAATTTCTACACGCAGCCTGGGGCTTGAACTCACAACCCGAAGATCAAGAGTCCATGCTCTACCGACTGAGCCAGCCAGATATCCCTCTAAAAAGATTTCTTTTTTTTTTTTTTAATGTTTGAGAGAGAGAGGGAGACACAGAATCCGAAGCAGGCTCCAGGCTCTGAGGTGTCAGCACAGAGCCCAATGCGGGGCTCGAACTCATGAACCGCGAGATCATGACCTGAGGTGAAGTTGGACGCTTAACCAACTGAGCCACCCAAGCGCCCCTAAAAATATTTCTTAAGCTGCCAGCTATGAATTCCCAGAAGATCCATGAGTTCAGTGAGAAGTTTAAATTTTTTATTTTATTTTTAAAGTTTTATTTATTTAATCTCTGTACCCCAGCATGGGGCTTGAAATCATAACCCTGAGATCAAGAGTCGTGTGCTCTTCCAGCTGAGCCAGCCAGGTGCCCCTAAATTTTTATTTTTTATGTCAATATTTTAATATTGAATACATTTAATGTTTCACTATTTAAAAAAATTTTTTTTTAATGTTTATTTTTGACAGAGAGAGATGGAGCATGAGCGGGGGAGGGGCAGAGAGAGAGGGAGACACAGAACCTGAAGCAGGCTCCAGGCTCTGAGCTGTCAGCACAGAGCCCGACACGGGGCTCGAACTCACAGCCATGGTGAGATCATGACCTGGGCCGAAGTTGGACACTCAACCGACTAAGCCACCCGGGCGCCCCTTTAATGTTTCACTGTTAAAAAAGACAATCTGATTTTGGTCATATCATGATCACCTTCGATTCAAGCACTGTCATTTCATGTTAGTACCCACATTTGCATCTAGGTTCATAGCTAAGGGTCACAGAAAAGGACAGCTTTAAACTTTCTCTTAAAGTGGGGTGTGAGTCCGCCTCCCTCTCCCCCATTATTTTTGGTATGTTTCTCAAGTTTGAGAAGGACGGAGCTACAACGAACACCGTGCAGGTAGAGGTGGGGAGGATGGGGCAGCCATGTGGGAGAGTCATGGGAATACCTGAAGAGAGGAGAAACGGGGGGCAGCATCACGTAGGAGTTCAGTGTGAGGGGTGAATGAGGCTGATTAGGGTTCAAAGGTCAGCTTGCTGTGACCTTGAAGCCTGGGGTTTATGTGAAATCCCTTGTTCTGTCTACTTGTTGACATGCACTTATCTCAAACACCAATACCCCTCACTCGTATAGCCCAACATATGTGCAAAAGGAGTGGATGTCCAGTCCCTCTGGAAGGTTCTAGGCAGTGCACGAATTGGAGCAGTGGAAGTGCTCCCAGGGTTACATGACCGTGGTGACAAAGATGTCACCCCACACTGCCACCACGAAGGAGATATTGTGAAGAGGACTTCTGTATTATGAATACAGAATCACCTGGAAATGGCAGTGGCAGAGGGAGTTTCTCAGAGAAGGTGATAGGACAGTGCTCCCTGTGAGGCTGTCATAGGGAGGGGTGACATCAGTTCTATAAAACACCTAATATTGGGATTCCAACTGGAGCTTCGTGGAATTGGAATACCTTGTTGTAACGTTCCTGCTGTGACTGTCTGCCTTGGTGTATTGTGACGTGAGTTTTGATATCACGAGCTTCCTCGCCTCGCCTCCAACCCCGGGGGCAGAAACACTCCAGATGCTCTAGGCTCAGCTTCATGGACCTACTGTCCTGCGGGGTCCTAAGAGCTTCTCCTCCACTCTCGGAGAGATTACACAGACGCGCACACTCCTGGCTGGCTGAAGCATGGCCCCGGCGGGGCATCGGCAGATTTTGGCAGGAGACCAATGGGTTAACCTAGTTGAGGCTCCATTTTCTCATCAGAAGAATGAGGATAATTGCGAGGCTGTAGGAAAACTACCTAGTCCAGGTGCTGCTACCCAACAAATTGTAGCCATCATCATCCTTTAAATTCAGCAGTGGCTCGAAGGAAACCCCTGCTTTCAGCCCAGAGAACATAACTGGAAGAAAACACACATGCTCTGCCATTGGGGCCGTTTTACCTCAGCTGCCACCCTGAGGATCTCTAGCTCCGCTGTCTATGTAGCTAATTGTCTGTCTCCTTAAATAATTACTTATTTAGATAACGGCCTCTTGTATCAGTCACGTATGCAACTGATGACTTTGCTTGCAGGCATGACAGTGTTGGGGAGAATGGGTCCCATACTTAGTTTCTTGGGACTGACTGTGCCAACTTCTCCATCTTACTTCTGGGGCTTTGAACAGGAACCTATCTGTCTGTCTGAAGGGTCCCTTTTCATTTTCAGTCTCTAGCCGATTAAGGCAAACTTAAACTCTGTAGGTGGTAGATTTTAAATATGTGCACAGGGACGAATATCTGTTTATAATGAACGCGCTTATCGCCTTGGGAAGCGTCGGGGCATTCAGGGTCCAGCTCATCCTGACTAGATGACACAGGCCTGGCCCCTTCACTGTTTGGGGTTTTCCACTCTTCATCGACAAATTCCTCAGGAGACTGAATTAAATGCCATCTAAAGGGCCCTTCAGCATTTTCAGCTGATCTATGAATGAGTTACTGGGGTGTCTGGCTGGTTTCTGATTTTCTTAAAGGTCTCAGAGCTGACCACCATATTCTTAGGAAGGTACGTTTGAGAGAATGTCTTCTGTGAACCCTCCCTTATAAGGAACAAGTATTAATTTGAGGATCGCGGCACTTGGGTGGCTTAGTTGGTTAAACCTCCAACGCTTGGTTTCAGTTCAGGTCATGATCTTACAGTTCCATGGGTTCAAGCCTTGGCTCCATGCTGACAGTCTGCAGGCTGCTTGGGATTCTTTCTCTCTCCCTCTCTCTTTGGCCCTCTGCCACTCACGCTGTCTCTGTCTTTCTCAAATAAACTTAAAAAAAATAAGTAAATAAATTGAGGATCATCCCAGCCTTTAAATTCGCCTTTTTCTCTTCTACTCTCTACCTTCGGGTACTCTCTGTTGGTATCTTCATGATACAATGGGAATAAGAGAAGGTGAGCACCCTGTTTATAGTGGTAAGGAAAATCTTTGCTGCCTTTGGGCAAGTTATAGTTAGGGTGAGTGATTTTGCTGGAATTTAAGCCTGCCTAGGAATGTTCAGAGAAGGGACTATAGTGACCTCAGAAGCAGTAAGAGGAGAGAGAACGTGGGAATAAGGAATTCCTCTTTACAAAGCTGCGTCCCCAGACCAAGGCTCAAGAGCCTTGGAGTGATCTTTCATGCCTGGAGAAAAATGGGAACACTCACAGGGGAGCTCCCCAGCACTGCTGTGACTTTTGCCAGGTTGGCCAGCTCTGAGCGCAAGAGCCTCTCTCCTCTTCTTCAATCCCACTAAGTCAGACACAAGAGAGGAAAGAGGTAGTTTCTGATGCAATCAAGAGTCCTGGGGCCCCTGGGTGGCTCAGCTGGTTAAGCGTCCAACTTTGGCTCAGGTCATGATCTCCCGGTTTGCGAGTTCCAGCCCTGCATGGGGCTCTCTGCTGTCAGCACGGAGCTCTACCGTCAGCACAGAGCATGCTTCGCACTTCGGATCCTCTGTCCCCCTCTCTCTCTGCTCCTCCCCCACTTGCACATGAGCCCTCTCCCTCTCTCTCTCAAAAATAAATAAACATTAAAAAAAAAAAAGGGTCCCAAAAGGGATACTGAAGTGTACTCCCATAATCCACCTTAGGTCCAAGAAGCAAGGATGGAATTTTATTTGGGCACAGCTTGTTCTAAAGTCTGAGGCAGAGAAGCAGGAGCTAGATTTTCTGAAGCCTGAGTACTCCTAACTTTTAAGGGTTTTTGTACAGTTTGAGGGATCAGAAAAGCATGAAGTTAATGCACTCAGTGCTCTTACCTGCTCCTTATCAGCAGGCAGGCACGTTTCCAGGAAGGACCAATAACAGAGGGACGGGAGGGGAGCGAGCGTATGGGAACTCTGTACCTTCTGCTCAATTTATCTGTAAACCTAAAACTGCCCTAAAAAAAAAAATCTGTCCATTAAAGAAAATTAAAAACTAGAATTGGTACTGATTAGTTCACTTTAACAACTACCAATCACTTCCCTGTATTTGTTCCCTTTTTCATTGTTTATGAGTCAAAAATCACTTCATAATATTAATAATAGAAAACTAATTTGTATGAAAAAGAAGACTAGAAGGATGGGTCATTGATGGTGTGGGTCCTATTGGGGTCACCAACAGCATAGAGGAGACTGAAACATGACACGTAATAGATATTCACTATGTATTTAATAAATTATTAAATGGATGAATGGATAATTGAATAGATGAGTGCACTAGGTTCAGTTGGGAACTTGGGTCTATCTAACGGTATGCCCTGGGGCAACACTTAGGTGCAGCCTACCTCTGCGGACCAGACTTGTCCCCTCCCCCAGGCACAGAAGCTGCCAGCACCCACTCTATTCCTAGATTCCTTAAAACACCTCTTTCCTCTTTCTCATCATCCCTGAAGGAAAATGATCAGACTTCTTTTTTTTTTAATGTTTTGTATATATATATATATATGTATTTTTAAAATTTTTTTTAAGTTTTATTTGAGACAGAGACAGTGTGAATGGGAGAGGGGCAGAGAGAGGGACAGAGAATCCCAAGCAGCCCCCCCCCCACCCCACCCCAGCCACCAGCGCAGAGCCCCATGTGGGGCTCTAACTCACATAATGGGTGAGATCATGTCATGAGCCAAAACCAAGAGTTGGACGTTTAACTGACTGAGTCATCCAGGCACCCCTATTTATTTATTTATTTATTTTGAGAGATAGAATGGGGGAGGGGCAGAGAAAGAGGGAGACAGTGAATCCCAAGCAGTTTCTCTGCTAGCAGCACAGAGCCCCATGCGGGGCTTGATCTCACGAACCAGTGAGATCATAGCCTGAGCCGAAATCAGGAGTCAGAGGCTTAACCGACTGAGCCACCCAGGCATTCCCAGACTTCTTTTTGACTTAAGAGTTTTGCTGTCAATTTCAGGGGAATAGAAACAAATGAGAATTTCTTTCTGTAAGTTGCTAGAATATTACAAAATTCTCAGTGCCCTGGGCCCTGGCATGTAGCTCTTACCTGGCATCTGCAGGGGTAACTGGATGACCCTTTGGTTTCCAGTGATTGGCTTTTATTTATTGTCATGTCACCCTTCTTACTAGCTAACATTATTTGTCTTCTTGATTATGATCTGTCTCATTTTCTCTGGTTGTAAATTCCTTGAGAGAAGGATGCTGCCTCTTATTCACCTCTCTGTCCTCGGGACTTAGAAGAGGGCCTCTGCCAGAGTGGGTGCTCTGGTTGGAGAATGAATACATGGAACCCAAGAGTCAAAGCCAGTTGGAGAAGAAATTTGAACCTGAATTTGGCAGAGCTCAGACACTTTTGGTAGGCGGTTGGAAATATGGATATCCAACTTAATCCATTCATTCAAAAGTTATGACCTGAGCACCTACTATGTGCCAGCTACCATGCAAGGGCTTTAAATATTGGTTTGGCTTTCAGCCTTAGATGTCCAAACCCAGAAATAGAACCTCCAGACCAAGTCTCAACTTCTGCTGCCAATTTGCTGTGTGGTTACACTCAGTCACTTAACTTCTCTGTTTCCCGAGTAGGCGAGGTGATATTCCGTCACCTTGCAGGTCATTTGCAAGGATTAATTGGCATTTACAGTGTGCTTTGGGATCCAAGATGAAAGGACTATTGCTTGTGCCAAATCACATGATTACAGTAATGTGTTAAGGATGAATGCTTTAGAGCTTGTGACAGGCTTTGAAGGTGAAGAGAGATTTAGTCTTATGATGTCTTTTAGCTCCCGCTCAGTAGTGACCTGGAGGTTTATGTGCCCCCGAGCCTTCCCGGCACCACTGGGATTCTCTCTCCTTTTTTTTGTCCCAAGAAGTTACATTGGCACCCAAAATTTTTATTTTTCATGGTTTGCAAAAGAAAAATCAAAGGTAGCATGGTGTATCATAGAAGGTCAACTTCAGCGAGCCTAGAGCTAGGGGATGAGTAGGAGGGCACAGAATAAATTTTTCTCTGACATTTTCATCCCTGGATTCATATCCAGTTGTTCACTGAGTTCAGGCGCCAGTGAATTCTACTGGGGACTCCCTCAAAAAAATAAAGCTAAGTAGTAACCAACCCAAAAGATGGCTTGAAGCATCAATTTGTTCGATGTTAGATTCAGAAATATATTCCAAAACTGAATCTAAATCAAATCTCTCAGAACGTATTAAAATTGCTTCACATGAAAGACAATATACCTATGTTCTGAGAAACTCCAGAGTTTCTCTCCCTCTTGAGGACGCATGAGACCCATTCCTAGAGGTGCAAAGATTCCTCCTGGTACTGCAGAGCCTCCCATGACATCCTTCCAGGTTCCCAGCACTTCGGAGGGGACCACCACTGGAAGGTAAACTGAAGCAGGGTCATACCTTGGAGGAGGGTTCTGGGCTTGAGGTAACAAAACCAGGTGAGGTCCAACCTAGATAATCTCACTTGAAAGGACTCTGCTCTGTCCAAGTTTTTTAAAGCCTACTTGGGACTGAAAATTTGAAATAGCCATTAAAGGTGTCCCAGGGAGGATACGGTCCAGTACCCTAGGGCTTCCTGCCACCCCTACCTTAAATGTGGGGTCCAGAGTCACTGTCCAACTTGTCCTGAGAGACAGGCCGACACAGGAGGATGTAGGGTTCCAGTGGCGGGTGCCTCCTGACTTCCACCTGCTTGGGATGCTTTGCTGCAGACATTTATATGCTGCTCCTGATATAGAAGAATGTGATCCTGGAGGCAGTGCACACCCAGATGGGAGCCGAATCATGGTTAAATGCATAACTTTGTTCAAAAGAAACCTATAAGACCAGACAGAGTTTTCAATTTCTTAATTCCAGAAGGGAGGTGAAAATTGTCTTTATCAGCTCTTTTCAAAACCTCACCGGGGGGACAGAGATAGTTGTCTGGTCTTGGTCCTTTCCTGCAACCCCATATCTCCTACCACTTCATTTGCTCAGTCTGAGGGTCTCTTTTTATCATACTCTTTTTAAACAATTTTTTTTAACGTTTATTTATTTTAAGACAGAGAGAGACAGAGCATGAATGGGGGAGGGGCAGAGAGAGAGGGAGACACAGAACCGGAAGCAGGCTCCAGGCTCTGAGCCATCAGCACAGAGCCCGATGCGGGGCTCGAACTCACGGAATGTGAGATCTTGACCTGAGCTGAAGTTGGACGCTTAACTGACTGAGCCACCCAGGCGCCCCCATACTCTTTTTTTAAAATATATTTTTTAATGTTTATTTATTTTTGAGAGAAACAGAGCATGAGTGGGAGAGGGGCAGAGAGAGAGGGAGACACAGAATCCAAAGCAGGTTCCAGGCTCTGAGCTGTCAGCACAGAGCCGACACGGGGCCCAAACTCACGGTCCACGAGATCATGACCTGAGCTGAAGTCCGATGCTTAACCGACTGAGCCACCCAGGCTCCCCTCTTTTTTATCATATTCTTTCAGAATGTACACTAGTTAGTATCAGCCAGGAGGTGGGGTGTGATTTCAGTGATATGTCACCCCGCTTCTAGTATATATACAGGTAAATGAGGGTTTTGAAAAACACAAAGCATGTGCGACGTAAGTCAACAACTACAAAAATAAGTCTCGCTGAGGCCTATTTCTGGGACTTCTTTAATATTTCTTTATTTTGAGAGAGAGAGGGCATGAGCAGGGGGAGGGGCAGAGAGAGAGGCGGGTACAGAGGATCGGGATCAGGTTCTGCACCCACGGCAGAGAACCCCATGGGAGGCTTGAACTCAGGCTCGAACTCACAAACTCAGGCTCGAAATCATGACCTGAGCAAGGTCGAATGCCTAACCAACTGAGCCACCCAGAGGCCTTGGGAATTCTTATCACTATACAGAAATCACTGTCGCTAAGCTTAAAGCAAAAGCTGTAATTCTATGCCTTGCCAACATGCACAGACATTCCTGGACAGCACGACTTGCATCTGAAGGACTTGTATCTGAATGCCAAGTGGAGAGAGCACCACATCTGACTGCTAGTGGGTCCGGGAGGAAGCGTTCATCTATTCTTTCAAAGCTTTGCAGTAATTCACCGACAGGCAGTCCATTCAGTGGCATAATTGGGTTTTCCATTTCTAAACAGTGATATTATAAATACCATAGTAGCTTGATCCAAAATTCTGTCCCAGACTGTCCCATTTCTTGGCAGTGATTTTCAGTGGCACAAAAGAGCTTTACTGGATTTGGGGAATATTTCCCATTTTCTAGCCCAGAGCTTTCTGAAGTTGTATGATTACTTGATGAAAGGTGCTTTGTGAAAAACTGCCTTGTTTTAAGAAAGTATTCTTCAACTTTTATGCTATATCTTTTCCCAGTTTTTGCATTAATACTGCCATAGGTATATATAGAAGTGCATGGTTTTTAAGCACAGTTTCTATATACATTCATTATTATATTATGTGTCATTGTCTCTGAAGATTGCCCCCAGTAGTCTTCTATATTGTTTTTGTTATGTCTGATTCTAAATTTATCCAGAGACGACTGTGGTTTGATGAGTTTAAATCACAGGAAGGACAAGTGCCAAATTAAAGGCTTGTTGGTAATTTTTTTTTTTATGCTAGGTATTTTTAACCCTCCCCTCTTGCTGAGGGGAAATAGATTTTTATAAGACTGTATATTTAAATATATATTTTTGATGCATGACTTCTGAAGCCAGAGAGTGCTTCAATGCCAGAAGGGGCTGGGGAATCATTTGCAAGAAAAACATAAAAAGGAGAGATTAATACGTTGAGGCACTGGCTTCAAGGAGTTTGTTCTCCAGAAAATAAAAGCTGCCACATTTCATTTCTTTAAGCCCGTTGTCAAACATAGTTGGTATGTCTGTCTTTCTTATTTATTTAATTGTAGCCCTAAGGAGTCACTGCAGAGAGAAGGCATTTGGTCTTGCAGTTGCTTTTATTTATTGGTTGTGGTCAGGTTGGAGATCTCTGGGAAACAGGAAGTTTCCAAGAATAGCAGGTTTTAGTTGTTACTTAGTCACCCTAGTCAAAGGACAGGTATTTAACCAGAGCGGAGCTTGGAAGCTGCCTGATTGCCCACAAGTGTAGCATACTGAATGTCATTATCCCCTAAGGGGAATATCTAGGTGCTCATGGAAAAATCTCCCAAATTGGAGTTGGGGTAGGAAGTGTGGTTTGTCCAACCAGCTGGACTTGATATCATGAAAGTTAGAATCTTAATTTCGAGAAGAGTGATAGGATACAAGGGTCCTGTACCTATTGAAATTATAAGCAATACTTTGTGTGGCTGAGCATTTTTCTGGAGATAGAGTGAATAGGTTTTATGAGCTTCGCCCAAAGAGCCACAACCCTGAAAAGCTGAGGACTCTTTCCTGATGGCTTGCTCAGTCTTCTGCTCTGTGGACTGGCCCCTACAGCCTCCCACATGTGGTTCCTGCCACGGGGGAATGCCAGCCCCTATGAGGAATGCTCTGATTTATTGAGAGCTGGGTGGGAAGGAGTGCAGAAGCCACACTTGGCTCCCTCAAGGCCCTGTGGATGGCAGAAGTGGGTAAAGCAGGACCAGGAGTATGGTGGTGACCCAGGGAGGCTACACCTCCTTTTGAGAGGGGGTCGTTTTACCCTCTCCAGGGTGAGCTTTTGTTGAGCAACCATACAGCTCAGTGTTGCTGGATGTTCATATATAAACCTGGGGTCTGAACTTGGGGCTTGAACTTATCCCGAGATTAAGAGTTGTGTGCTCTACCAACTGAGCCAGCTAGGTGCCTTTGGATGTTCATATATTTAAACGTCAGCAACTAACTCAAAATTTTGAAGAATATTGAAGGAAACCCCACAAAAATGCTTGCAAGGGCAGAGTTGGCCACATCCTTTCGTTTGTCACCTTTCTGGCAGAGCAGTGCTTGACATTAAGAACAAACTCAAGGCTCCATTTTCATAATATATATATATATATATATATATATATATATATATATATATATATATATAGTAAAACCTTGGATTGCAAGTAACTTGTTCTGCAAGTGTTCGGCAAGACGAGCAAACATTTCTAATTTTATTTTTATTTATTTATTTTTAATATGAAATTTATTGTCAAATTGGTTTCCATACAACACCCAGTGCTCATCCCAACAGATGCCCTCCTCAATGCCCATCACCCACCCTCCTCTCCCTCCCACCCCCCATCAACTCTCAGTTTATTCTCAGTTTTTAAGAGTCTCTTATGTTTTGGCTCCCTCCCTCTCTAACCTTTTTTTTTTTTTCCTTTCCCTCCCCCATGGTCTTCTGTTAAGTTTCTCAGGATCCACATAAGAGTGAAAACACATGGTATCTGCCTTTCTCTGTATGATTTATTTCACTTAGCATCACACTCTCCAGTTCCATCCATGTTGCTACAAAAGGCCATACTTCATTCTTTCTCATTGTCATGTAGTATTCCATTGTGTATATAAACCACAATTTCTTTATCCATTCATCAGTTGATGGACATTTAGGCTCTTTCCATAATTTGGCTATTGTTGAGAGTGCTGCTCTACACATTGGGGTACAAGTGCCCCTCTGCATCAGCACTCCTGTATCCCTTGGGTAAATTCCTAGCAGTGCTATTGCTGGGTCATAGGGTAGATCTATTTTTAATTTTTTGAGGAACCTCCACACTGTTTTCCAGAGCGGCTGCACCAGTTTGCATTCCCACCAATAGTGCAAGAGGGTTCCCGTTTCTACACATCCTCATCAGCATCTAGAATCTCCTGATTTGCTTATTTTAGCCACTCTGACTGGCGTAAGGTGGTATATGAGTGTGGTTTTGATTTGTATTTCCCTGATGAGGAGCGACGTTGAGCATCTTTTCATGTGCCTGTTGGCCATCTGGATGTCTTCTTTAGAGAAGTGTCTATTAATGTTTTCTGGCCATTTCTTCACTGGATTATTTGTTTTTCGGGTGTGGAGTTTGGTGAGCTCTTTATAGATTTTGGATACTAGCCCTTTGTCCGATATGTCATTTGCAAATATCTTTTCCCATTCCGTTAGTTGCCTTTTAGTTTCATTGATTGTTTCCTTTGCTGTGCAGAAGCTTTTTATCTTCATGAGGTCCCAATAGTTCATTTTTGCTTTTAATTCCCTTTCCTTTGGGGATGTGTCAAGTAAGAAATTGCTACGACCTAGGTCAGAGAGGTTTTTTCCTGCTTTCTCCTCTAGGGTTTTGATGGTTTCCTGTCTCACATACAGGTCCTTTATCCATTTTGAGTTTATTTTTGTGAATGGTGCAAGAAAGTGGTCTAGTTTCATTCTTCTGCATGTTGCTGTCCAGTTCTCCCAGCACCATTTGTTAAAGAGACTGTCTTTTTTCCATTGGATATTCTTTCTTGCTTTGTCAAGATTAGTTGGCCATACTTTTGGGGGTAAATGAATGATGTCTTGCAATATGAGTAGTACGTGATGCCCAATGTCTCATGATCACAACTGAGCCAGTGTTTCTTCTCTCTCTCTCTTTTTCTCTCTCAGGATTGTGGTTGATCGTCCCTTATGCTTGGATGCTCTGTCTCAGGCTGCAGTGTTTGGCAGAAATTCATGATTTTTCAAAACGTTGGAAGGTGCCCACAACTGGCACTAGTGTATTTTTTGTCACTTTAAAGCACCTATGGATGGTCCTTTGCTTTTCCATACAAGAGTAAGCTTAGGAATGCTTTGCTTCATTCTAGGTCATTGGATAGGTTCCTTGTTAAAGTTGCACAAAAAGGAAAAGATTCAATTGATTGTAGTGATTCTGTTAGTGACAGTGAAAGTCATCCCACACAATAACCCTCCTCTCTCTTGTCTCCCTCGCACCAGCCGCGAAGGTTTTCAAAGCTAAGTGCAGGTTAATGAATTAATTTTTTAAATATTTTGTATTTTCTTTATTTTTTTGTATTATATTACAGTATTGCAATCACTTTTTTGGGGGTGCACAAGTGAGTGAGGGGGCAGAAAGGGGGGGGGGGGAGAGAAGCAGGGCTCACCCAAAGTGGGGCTAATGCTCACCTGCAGCAGGGCTTGAACTCACAAATCATGAGATCATGACCTGAGCCAAAGTCAGGTGTTTAACCAACTGAGCCACCCAGGCACTCTTGTAATTACTTTTATATGAGTATTTTTGGGTTGTGAAATGACTCATCTTAGTTTCCATTATTTCTTATGGGGAAATTTGTTGCTTTGATATACAAGCGCTTTGGATTACAAGCATGTTTCCAGAACGAATTATGCTCACAACCCGAGGTTTAGTTGTTTGTTTATTTTAATGTTTTATTTATTTATTTTTGAGGGGGAGAGAGAAAAAGAGTGCGTGCGTGAGAGTGGAGGCAGAGCAGAGAGAGAGGGATTCAGAGAATCCCAAACAGGCTCCGTGCTATCAGCACAGAGCCCAATGCGGGGCTTGAACTCACGAACCATGAAATCATGACCTGAGCCAAAATCAAGAGTTGGCTTAACAGACTATGCCACCCAGGTGCCCCCATAACATATATTTGACATCACTTTCTTTTCTATTGAACAATGAAATCCATAGATGATATAACTAACAAGCACAATTTTTTTAAAAACTGAGTATTTTGCCTTAACTGTAATACATAGGGAGAGATAACAGGAAAGAAACTTATCATGAAAATGTGTGTTTTAACATGTAAATGCTCAGCTGTGACTCTATTTTAGGTGGAAAAAATTGCTACACATTTCCAAAATGTTTCCTGGGGGGGAAAGATCAGCACCATTGAAAGCCACATTGCCAGAGGCTTCTGATTCCTATGAATCGTATTTTGCCTCCTCCAACTTTTCATTCATCTGTCTTAGGTGGGCCCTCTAATGTCACACTTGAGGGACGACTTGTTGCCTTTATGGGACTTTTAAATGACAGGAAGAGTTTGTTTCTCTCCCTTCACACTGTCCACCCTCTCCTGTGCAGGTCTTCTCTGCCCAGGTGTTTCCAGTTCTTTCAACCATTCCTGACATAGATGCCCTTCCAACCACCTCCTTCCAGAGCCCTCCTTCTGTCCTTCTCGTTTTTCTGTGTTTTCACCCTACCCCAGTCCCGCAGCTGTCCTGCATAGTAGGATGTGTCTGAACCGCTGTCCCCTTCTTCTCCTCACTGCCCCCCTCCCCGAGGCAGCCACCCAGGTAGATGGGACTTGGACTGTTGTGTTCCAGGTGGGAGCCGCGGCCATCTTGTGTCACAGTGACTTAGGAGATGAAGAGCTGGTTATGAGTGCTGGGCCACCCCCTGGCCATGAAAGCACATCAAAGCATCTGAATGGCCAGATTTGGCTGTATTTGACCTATAAAATAAGCTACAAACCTACTTGTTTTGCTAGTGCCGTCAAGTGCAGCCTCATCTCCTTTGTCGGTTCATTTTAGCAGGTTCCACTTCCGTCACCTTCCAAGTGTTGGCATTGTCCATGCTGCAGGTCAGCACTTCATTCCATGCTCTGCTTTGCAGTTGAGGCCTTTACAGGAAGCATGGGAGCTGATGAAATCACTATTTTTTGCTCTTTTGTCCTAATGGGCTGTCTCCATCTTACTCCACATCAACTCCAATGTGAAACTCAGTCTTGTATTTAAATCTACAGGATGTTAAAATCACTTAGATTAAGAACACATCAGTTTCTAAAGTTTAGAGGGTCAACAGGAATTACCATGTTGCATAGTACGGAGACTGTCATCATATCAATGACTTCCTCTCTTGTCTATTCCTCACTCCCTTCTCCTGGATTGTCTGTGGATCTTCAAACAGGCATCCTTCTTGGATGCAGAATAATTTAATTATCATCTCAGAATCTTTGGTCCTAGCCAGCAGAGGACCTAACCAGGTATCTTGAGCTGCTATAACAAAATATCATAGACTGGGTGGCTTATAAACAACAAACATTTATTTCTCACAGTTCTGGAGTCTGGGAAATTCAAGATCAAGTGTCATCAGATTCAGTGTCTGAGAGCCCACTTCCTGGTTCATAGAGAGCTGGATTTTTGCTATAACCTCACATGGCAGAAGGGTTGAGGGACCTCTCGTGGGTCTTTTTTATAAGGACTCTAATCCTGGTCACGATGGCTCCACCCTTGCAACCTAATGTCCCACCTCCAAATACCATCACATTGAGGGGATGGGTTTCAACATATGAATTTGGGGGTGGGGTGGGGACATAAACATTCAGCCCATTGCACCAAGGGAGAGGGATAAAAGGGTGTGAGAGGAGAGGGTCTCACTGTGCACTCCAGTCTTTGTTAAAATTATTTTTCAGACCAAATTGTTTCCCTTTCTAAGAGATTCTCATGCCAGCTGTGAACATTTAGCATTATAATATTATTTTCTCTGTTCTAATGCATTTCTAAGCTTTATTCCATCCTATGTGGAAGGAGTACCCATTTATCATATACTTGCGTATTGAGGGCTGCCCTGTGCTAGAGATGGACGAAGCACTGGAACACACAGGCCTCACCTCAAGGAATTGGCATTTTGTGGTGACAGGAAGAAAAGTGAACAGACACGTCAACCTTGTGTGCTTTGATGTGGTGTCATTGCATATCACAGATACATAAGAGGGGACTATGTAATCTGCTCTTCGGAGATCAGAGAGGTGCAGGTAGACTGAATGATGAACAAATCTTGAAAGACCAGCAGGAGTTAGCCAGATAAAGGAGGAGGCAAAGGGAGTTCCAAGTAGATTGAGGAGCATGCGGGGATGGAGTGAGTGAGACCTGAAGCATATTTCAGAGAAAATCAGTCCTAGCCATGTGAGGGTAGCCTGCCAGGGGGTTCCTTCCTGTGGAAGGAAGGCTCTCCCTGTGAGTGCTTAGTGCCTCTCATTGGACTTTTATCCTAAAAGTAAGAGCCCGTGTAATTTGCTTGCCACATTGGTTCAGCGAAGCCTTTAACCCTGGTATCAAGAGCTTTATTTTTCTCATTTTCCCACTGAATCGTTCTTCTTCCCCTTCCTGCTATCTTGGCAGCACGTACGGAAATGGACATATGTGAATATCTTCTCAGATCTGTTCCCAATGTTCATAAAAATCAGGATCCTGGATTGTGGGTTTACTCAAGGGAGAGCTCCTCTTTCTCATTCTCTTTTCTGACAACTCAAAGTTGGGGAGAGCCCAGTCCATATTCCAGTTCCACCGTTTCCAGCTGCCCGACATTGGGCAGGTTATGGAACCCCTTTGAGTCTCAGCTTCTTTATCTAGAAAATGGGAATAGAAGAATATATGCATCCCAGAGTGGTGGCAACATGAGGTAATGCCTGGGGTAGCAAAAGCTTTCAACAAATGGTTGCCTTTGTCTGAATTCACATTAACTTAAAGTCCCACTCACTGAATGGGGAGATGGTGGCCATAGAACTTTGTGCCTCTATGGAAAAAATGGTTGAGAACTGAGTAAACATGAGAAGGGATAAAGGAAATCCCCTAAGAAATGCTGGTCTTACTGTCGCTCTTTGTCACCAAAATAAGGAAAAAAATGAAGCCGTTCCAAGGAAGTTGCCAGGCCTCGGTGTCCCCCTCTGCACAATAAGGGTCAGTTTACATGCATGTTCCTTTCAAACCATAACACTTCATTCTTCTTGGTTTCCAGAATAATTGCATAAATATAATAATAATTATGTATAATAACAATAGCATAATTATAAAGGTTCAGGTCTTCTAAATGATGGTTGCATATTTGAGGCCCTAGGAAACTTTAAACAACGGCTGATGTCCAGGTCCTATGCAGATGTATAAAATCAGAATCCCTAACAGGGTGGGTATGCTATGGGGCAGCCAGGATTGAGGTCACAGTAAGAGTCTTGTCTGTAATTTCTAGCTTATAGCATCCTTTATACTCAATCACCTCCATAGGAGAATTAGATGTCAAAATCACAATTAGATGTCAATATCACAAATTGCTTTTGTTGTTGTTTGTTATAAATTTTTTGTTTTTATCCTCAAAGTGAATAATTAGGCTTCTTAGAGATGTGTGTAATTGCTCGTCCTTGAGTTTCCTTTACCAAAACATTCATAGCATAAAGACGTATGTTACCAATCATGTTTTTAATTAGAATGGAAATGTGTGTAAAGTTCTTTCATAGAAATGCACACTAAATCTGTTTTAGAGAAACTTACTTGTAAGACTTTTTTTTTCTTTTCACTCGGTTCCAATTCAGGCTTTGGCCTTCATTCAAGAGAAGCCACTACAATGAAATATTTTCTGACACTGTGTGGAAATAGCTGTCCTTGATGTGTGTGTCTTTATTTATGTCAGGGTTCCTAACGAATCCCACAAATAAAACCTTTTTTTCAATGAGAAACATTTCAAAATGGAAGAAGGATGTATGTCATATTGACCCAAAATAGCATGAGCATAATGAGCCCAACATGGAAGAGGCTTTAAAGGCTCAAATCTTCATGGGAAATACTTGTTGATTTTACCTCACTGTAATTGGAGGAAAAAAATATAATGGCATTTTAGCATGATAATTTCTTAATGCGTACTTATTGAACTTCAGTATGTGTGGTCTATTAAAAAGAATTTCATAGAAAAAATTTCATAAGTCATATATATATGTGTGTGTGTGTATATAACCTGGGGGAAGATAACAAGTATACACTTGCTTTTGGTAACTTCTTTTTTAGCTTAATGTAAGTGGATGTTCTTCCTGGTCAAAACCTTTGGTCTCCGTTATTATTATAATGACTGCATAGTATTCCTAATTATCAACATATCAGAATGTATTTAACCAACCTCACTGTTGGACATTAGGTTGTTTTCAGTTTTTCCTATGAATAAGAATATGAATAAGAATATCTTTATTCATAAGGATGTCTTTGTACAGTTACATTCATTACTGTCTTGGTACAGTTATTTCCTTAGGGTCAATTCATAGAAATGGAGTTACTGGGTCAAATAGGGTTCATAATTTTAAGGATTTTGCTACATATTGCCAAATTGTATTGAAGCCTATACCAATTTGTCCTCCTACTGGCCCGTTTGTTCAGCATCGTCTTTTCAGCAATAGAGTAATTTGAAGTCCAAAGTGAAACTCTCCCTGACTATCTCAGCAAATAACTTCCAAACTCCCCACACTCATTCTGCAAGGGTGAAATGCTGAAGACAGCTGCACACTTATTGAAAGCAACAAGAGTGGAGTCCAGGGGACTGCAAAGAAGAAAGAGGTTGTCAACAGTGCACTTAGAAGAAATGAGTATCTTTTCACTTGCCAGGGTCTGACCCAACCTGTGGGACAAGGAGCTTTCTCCCAAAGAAGAGTTGAGGTTAGAAAGAAAGAAAAACTAGAAATTCCAATTGAAATTCCACCGGGTCTCGTATTTGAGATTGGCAGCACTGAGGCGTTCCAGATGGCTTTGTCTGTTCTTTTGAACCTACCTTTTGATCTTATTTAAATTTCCTCCTCATTTCACCTGTTCTGGGTTTATTGCCTGGAAAGCAAGCAGGTGAACATATTAGGTCCTCCTCAAGGCACCCCGAGACCACAGGAAACTCATGTTCAGGTCAGGAATCATATAACATGAGTCCATGCTCCACATTTATGGGCAAGTTAAACAACAGGGAATTTTATGCTGGGATTTATGACGCAAACGTGTAGCAGGCACACTGTGAGGTGGGAGGGAAATTTAAACAAGGAAAATCTCTGCCCATAATATTGATTCAAGTTCTCCAATTGATGGAAAAAACATGTAAGGATTTTATTCTGGAAATTGCCTGTGAGTTAGACAAGAGGCAGGAGAACATAAATATTATAAACACATCACTCCTCCTTCCCTCAAATATTGGTTCCCCTCTTCCAAATGAGGTCATTTAGTTTTCTAGTCAGTCTGTGTACAGGCCAGAATGATCTGAAAGCATGTAATTAGCTGCTTTAGCAAACTTTATCCCTATTAATTCCAGTAGGGAGGAGGGAAGAAAAGAGGAGCATGTGTTGGGTTGAGGGGGCAAGACTTCTACCTTCTCTAAAAAACTGACCTACACCTTATGCATCCGTCCTTACAACCCATAAAAGCCAGCACAAAAGAGAGCAGCAGCTGGAATCATTCAGGGAAGGCAATGGCTTTGAAAGACCTGGCTAGCAGCAGGTGGAATATGCATTAGGGGTCCTTTTATTCTCCAAATAGTACCTATTTTCAGTGGGAAACAATATGGTTCTTATATAGTCAATAAAGAGCAAATTCAGGGTGGTTGCCCTTTAGCTAGAGTAGTTGATGATTTGTGATGACTCCAGCATCACACCATCACCCGTGAAACTCAGAAAACATTGGACTAAAATACTGAAAGACATGGGTCCTGGCTTGGCAGATCTGATTTTCAGGTCCACGCTGAGGTCCATAGGCACGCAGCC
The DNA here is from genome assembly GCF_018350175.1 of Felis catus. NCBI lineage: Eukaryota > Metazoa > Chordata > Mammalia > Carnivora > Felidae > Felis > Felis catus. Next base: position 90,183,348 of record NC_058374.1, read on the forward strand.
TAATGGCCAGAATAAAAAGTCTTGGACTGCTGGTGTAGGGGTTGCTTGGAAAGCTGTTTCACTGAACTTGAGTGGCTTTTCTTGGATCTTTGTTCATTTGTTTAGCTACACTCCCTTGCGTGTGGTCCATGAGGGCTTGAGTAAATTGTCTGGTTTCTCCCAGTAACATCTTTGCTTAGGAGTGACAGGTATTCTCATTCTAAATATAGATGGGCACTGGTGGATGGATGGAGGAAGAGGAGGGAACCCCTAACTTGCCCATTTGCCTTGGGAGTTCAAGGATTCTAGGAAAGGTCAACGATGTCCAATGCTGGGAGAAATAAGATCATATACTCCTTGAGGGGAGGCTTTGCTGGTTTTGTTCTCCACTGTTCTCTCAGTGTCTGGCATAGAGCAGGACCCTAATAAGTATATCATGTTGCCTGGGACCAAGTGGCATAATGGGGAGTGAAACCACCAGTTTTGACAACACCAAGAAGGGAAGCACCTATTTTCTTCTAAGAGAGATGCTCCAGAGGCTTCAGAATATGAAACATGGTTCCCATGATTAATTTCTACTTCCTTACCTATAGGCATTGTGGGCTGGAAGGGGACAAGAAGTGGCTTGTTACTTGAGTTACTCAACTCATCATTGCTGAGGAGTTGGAGTAAACCCAAATCCAGGGCCCAAGGGTTTTTTTTTTTCTTCTATGCTCTTTGTAAAATACAGAATAAGGAGTAGGATCTTAACTAAAGAGGAGACGCATGGCTTAGAGCAGGGGTTCTTGGAGGGCTCAGAATTGCTTGGAGGGCTTGTTGAAACACAGACGACTGGGTCCTGGAGTTTTCTGACTCAGTGGGTTTGGAGAGGGGCTGAAAGTGTGCATTTCTGACAAGTTCCCAGATGATGCTGATACCACTCCCCTGAAAACAAACTTTGAGAGCCAATGGCTTAGAGGAAAAAGCACTCACATCAAAGTCAGGTAAAGCTAGACTCCTATCTTGCTTACTGTGTGACCTTGGTCTGATGAAATTTGCTTAGCCTCAGTTTCCTTATTTGCAAAATGGTGACAATATCCACTGCACAGGACTGTAGTGAGGACCAAATAAGACAAAAGGAGTAAGACGGCTGGTCCATGGCAGTCACTTACTCCAATGATCAAGAACTTCTTCCCTAACTCCCCTTATGGGAGTCCTCATACAAAGCAACATCTGTTTGTGGGTTTATGTGTGTGTGAACTGGGTTTCTGCTGTATTAATTTCATATTACTACTTATATATCCTGAGAAGTGCACTATTACTGAACATTTACTATGTGAATGGCACAGTGTGACATGATTTTTCCATTATATATAACATTGAAAATATTTCTCTTTAACAGATGAGGTTAAGTAGCTTGCATACAAACCCACAGCAAGAAAGTGGCAGGGCTATGTTCAAAGAAAAGCCTCCTCCACACCAGCCTCTTGACTTCTGTGTCAGAGTGTTTCCCACGACTCTCTGTGGGCAGAAGACGCCAAGATTATTAGGTCCTTTTCTCTACTTACTCACTCACAGGTGTATCTATCTATATAGGTAAAATATGTGAGAGGATTAAGCGATTATCCTGAGAATGTCAGTGAAAGGGGTAGGGTTTTTTGGGTTTCTTTTAAGCCAGGCACTGTCTTACTCATCCCACCATAGTGCATGGAGGAGCTCAGCAAATGTTTGTGGCATTAACAAATGAATTAAATGTTCAGATCGAATGACAAACTCACCTGCCTTAATAATTACTGGGTTTCCTCCTTAAATGATCAATATGACTTGCCTCATTGTCATTCATACACAACCAATTTGATACTGATTCCTGAACAACTGAATATTCTCTCAGGTCTTGGATATGAAACTTTTGATGAAAATGAGAAGCAGTTGTTATTGACTTCCCTTGCCTGGGTAACTTGCACTCATAGTTTGATTTACCAGAATGATTTGAAAAAGCGAATCAGAGACCCCTGCCATGAAAGGACCCGATTTGAATACTCACAGGTAAAGTTTCAGTTCCACTTTGCCAAGATTACCTGAGTCCTTTGATATTTGCGTCTTGTGCCCTAGAGAGGTAGTTCTCAAACTTCTTCAAAAAATCAATCACCTACTTCCTGATCCTTTTTTACTTCCATAACAACCTCCAGCAAATCAGAATAGAAAATCGCTCTGACCAACAAAGGCCACAGGGATGGACCGTCAGGGTTGCAAGGCTGTAAACAGAGGGCTTGGGGTAGGGCTGTGGAATGGCAGTCATCCAAAGATGCACGACAAATTGCTGACTCCTGCTAGCTGGCATTCCTGAGGGCAGTGGTGACTTCCCCACGGAGATGTCTGCAAGTAGGCATTGGGGACATAGTGGGGGCACATGGTGATCTGAGAAAGTGCTGGTCCTTATGCTATTTTTAATCACAGGCACTGTAGTTCGCTGCTTCCTACTTTGAAGCAGACTCCGTCTCACGATTTTGTCAACACAAGCATTCCAAGGATAAGTTTTAGTTATGTCACAGGCATCTGGGAAAAATAAGAATTTCCCATATGTGACTTTCAGTCAGAAGGTACCAGTTAATTACTTCAGGTGTCTGTTCTGAGTGGTCAGCGCCTGTAACTTACTTATAATTAAATATTTTGAATATCACATAACTGTAATGGAAGCCATGAAAGCAATTTTATTTCTACATTTTGCAAGACCAGTAGGCTGATGGCATGGCATGCTTTCCTAACACGATGTCAACGCTGTATTTTTGTTTGACATTGGGCCAGTGACAATAGGTTGCGTGATGATTATACTTCAGCTGCTGGACTCAGACAATGTCCGATGGTGTGACACAGGCCATGAGAAGCACAAAAGGAAAAACCGATTTTAGCTCAGACTCCAATCAGAAAACTCTCCTGCCGTGCACACTTCCCCTATTCTTTTCTTCCACTTCCAGGTCACAGGCAGCAGAGTAAAGAGCCGGAATACTCAGTTTAGAGAGAGAATCCATTCATGCTAACACATAAGATGTGCTAAGATGTGCTAACACGTAAGGCAGGCAGCTCGCCCACATTTTATGGGGGATGTTAGAGAAAAATCATTTTCTATAGACATCAGTGGCCACGAGATTCTTCAATTGAACTTCGGTCAATTGCATGGCATATGAAGGGACCAAGAATTATTTTCAAATGAAAATAATTGAAAGAGCCTTGATTCAAGGCTTGGTAGCACAGACTGACATAGAGTGAATGCATTGTATGGCACAGTATCAGATCAACGGAACCAGGGAGAAGAGGAATCGATCCAGTCCAGGCCCACCCACATGCTTGCTTGTCATGTCCAAGAACTGCTTTTCCGGACAGTCACTACAAAACCAGTTCCATGCCCCGTGCAATCTGCCGGCCTGGCAGCGGTTACCAGAGACAATTCATTGGACGAGGTATTTACACTACTGAAACAAGCAAGATACCTTTTCTGTTTTTGATAGAACTGAATGAAAAATGGAAATCAGCATCACTGACACGTAAATAAAAAGTAAATACATTCATTTCTCTAAGTATACAAGAGAAGAAAGTGCAAACATTTATATCTAAGGTTTGGACTCACATATATAAGGCAGTTAATTTCTTACGGATTATCTACTTGGAGGGTCTACTTGAAGGGTCAAATTGTACCATGGCTTCAATTCGTAAGAGATATTTGGAAGCAAAGCACAAAATCATAGTATGTCAAGTAATTTTTTTATTAAGAAAAGTGAACAGATTAAAAGTTCTCTGCTCTGTGATTTTTTTCCCTGATAACCTTTACACAGACGGAATTTTTGCAGTTTCATTCAACAGGCATTTGTTGTGTGTGTAAATGCTGTATACCCGGAATCACGTTAGCTGCTAGCAAATGAGGATGATTGAGAAAAACCCACATACCAGAACCCTTTGCATTACCAAGACAATTAAGGCGTGTCATAATCTCAGGTCATGATCTCATAGTTCATGGGATGAAGCCTCACATCAGGCTCTGCGCTGACAGCGTGGATCCTGCTTGGGATTCTCTCTGCCCCTCCTCCCTGTTGCGTGCACTCTCTCTCTCTCTCTCTCTCTCTCAAAATAAGTAAATATTAGAAAAAAAAAAAACTTCTGAATGACATTGGTGGAATTTTCTTTCAGGATAAGTAGAAGTCACAAAGAACCTCCCAAACCCATCCCACTCCTGTGCTGTCCCTTCTCATGCACCCCAGGACACGACAGTCTCCTTGGGGGGAGTACAGGCTTCCCTCTGGCCTAACATAGGTGCTTCCCATATCGGAGTCACTCAGCCAGTCCTAGTGGAATCCACTCAGCCTCAGGAAGACTGGATGGAGTGTCTTCAGAGAGTTAGTGTTCTCTTTTCTCTCTTCCTTCCTCTTACCCACCAATCACAGTGAGTCTGAAGTAATTTTAAAGGGAAAGGGAATGAAACCTATCACATTCTAGAAAGGAAAGGATTTAAAAAGGGAAAGAAAGGAAGGCAATGTTGGAAACCATACCCATCTGACAAAGTACAAACGAAACAGTAAATAGAAGGCTATCAGCCGATAGTGTGTATAGTTGTTTTCTCAGAGTCCATTCAGTCTTGTAGTTACAAAAATCTGAGCATTTGGGGGTGAACAGAGTCAATAGAAGATTATCTCTTCAATCTGACGGTTGCTTTACAGCCCGTCCCTGTCTGCCACTTGGGGGCAGCGTGTGACTTCTAGGCCTTAAACTTCAGTATCACCTGGTCTCCCTGTCTCCACAAGGTCTGATAGACCCCCCAGTCCTGGGGGAGTATGTGTACGTGTGTATGAGATCTTTCTTTTCTGCTACCAAAGCTGAATACAAATTCCACAAGAGTCCTCTGTGAGCGTTTGGGTGTTCATCTCATGCATGTTTACCAACAGGCCTCATCTCATCTCTCCTGATTGGATTGATGCATCATGACACAATCTCATTTACAACATTTGGTGGTCAGATTGTGAAATCATAACTCCTCAAAGGAAGTCTTTTGGGTCAGAGTTATAGCATCCATTGAGAATTACCAAGAACTATTAGGAGATCTGAGTTCTGTTCCTAATTGTTCCAAAGGCCTGCCCTGTGACCGGGGCAGATTTCAGTGTTCCCTGGTGAACATTTTGTTGGCTTAGAAACATAAAAATTCCTGTGGAGTGAAAGAGAGGGGCTACACACATATTGCCCCCGTCACCACCACCATCACCACCAAAGGATCCCAAGGCCCCCGGCCTGATGGCAACAACATCCTGATCTAAACCCCATCAGAGGATGTCTGGAAACCCAAGTACCCTAATGGTTCCCATTTATTCGACATGCATTACAGAATGTCTACTGGATGTTAGTCCCTTTGTGGGCTCCAGGGTGGGTGGGAGTAGGGATTAAAAAGTAAAAATGTGTTTCCTGCTTTTCTATAGGAGAGAACAACATAAATCTTGAAAAGCTTTAGATCTACAGATGTTCTCAGCACGTAGAGCAGGGCTTGGTCCACAGTGATGATCAGTAATGTTAAATTGAATGAGGCTCTGACTCCAGGGTGCACCTAAGTATTGGTGATACCAATTCTCTCTAGCATATATAGATTTTTTTAAACATCTTGGAATTTTTAGAATTCCTGAAATTCTGGGGAACAAAGAGTCGATTGTGAAGCTGGAGAGATTCTACTCTGTGGCTCTGTAGATAATTTGTAGAGTGAATGGCTCTGTGGTTGACCAAACCACAGATGAGTTCCTTAGGGACCAACGTGGAATGCGTATCTAAGGCTTGCTGGTGATTAGGCATATTCCAAAATAAGTCACGTGTTAAGCACTGTGCCAAAAACATAGTATTCTAAAAGTCCATCTTGGAGCCTCTCTTCATATAATGGACTATAAACTGCTTTGCAGTGAGGAAGTGAACATCCTTAATAAAGAATCCATGTGAGTAAGGGATGGCCTTGGAATAATTCTCAGGGAGGCCAGGAATGACCCAAGCTCTTAGGTCCTTGTTGCATCCTCTTAGAGTTCATGTTCCTTTCCTCCAGAGCACAGGCCGTGGTGTGTAAGTAACATTTATCCCTGTGATTGTTTGGTAACTGTCTACCATCCTGCCCTAGGCTCCATTAGTACAGGGACTGGGTATGCTCTTAGTCACTATTGAGTCCCTAGAACTTAGTACAGTATCTGGCACAAAGTGAACACTAAACAAATAAACCAAAATTTCCGTGAATGAACTTACACTCTATTAAGAGCCATCATGTCACTGGGTCAGTAAGCATACCTGTTATTAGCTCTGTCAACTTATAATCCTGCCCACTCCCTAACACTATTGCAAAAAATATATATAGCATATATGTAATATGGATATATATTATATGCACATGTATACATATAGACACATATTACATATATATGTATATATACGTACATATCTGTATGTGCATATGTGTTTGTGTCTCTGGCAAAATCATAAAGAGCAAACTGAGACAAATATATGCAGTACCTATGATAACATATTAATACCCTTATTGTACAGTGGGAACATCAGTTAAATAAAATTAAAAGAGAGAATCTGGCTATTTCAAAGTTGCCAGGAGCCTCTTTGTGTCCAACGTGGCTGCACACTGGGATCATCTTGAGAACTTGAACAAACCCTGAGGCCTGGGTCTCACCTCCAGAGATTCTGACTTAATTGGTGGCATGCAGCCTGGGCATCAGTTCCAAGAACAACTCAAGTGATGCCAATATGGAGCCAAGGTTGTAAAGCACCGGTTGAAATGCCGACAGCAAGTCATTCTGGAGCAGATTCTGTTACGTTTGTGAGGAATCACTCTCAATCTAAGGCAGGTTGTTACCCCTTGCTCCGGAGGAGGTGCTTCAGGGAAGAGAGCCTTTGGCTTGACAAAGAGGACAGGTTTGACCAAGAGGCGCTCAGGATCCTTTCAGAAGAGAAGCAATCGAGATTTTGACCCTTACTTTTTTGAGATTCAACTTTCTAGTGGGTCAAGATTGTTTTGATGAAGTTCCACCAGCAGGAAAAGATCCCACAGTATCCCAAGAAGAGCTTTTCATGACAGAAGGGGGAGTCTGATAATCGGTGCTCAATATGAGGCCACATTTATAACAGTAATGATCAAAACAGCGACAGATTGTTTCAGTACTCTTTTACCCGAAGTGATTTTGTTGACCTGGTTCAGTGGGTTTGACTTAAATTAGGTGACATGCAGCAGTTGACAGTCCTATCAGGGTGGCACGGGCTGGGAGAGTGTCAGTTCTCTAATGGAAAAATGGACAGTAGGCTGGCAAAAAACCAGCCGATGTGCATCCTTTTTCCAGCTAGTTCGTGAACTCCATGAGGGAGCCAATTCTGCTGGGCTCTGCAGACTCAACCTTCTTTGAAGATATTGAAAGTGTGGTTAATTATCAGCTTGCTCCATTTTTGTTGTTGTTGTTGTTTTTCAGCTGAGGCTTAGCCTCAGATGCTCAGTTTCCTTGCCTCTAAATAATTTTCTTGGACTTGTGAGTGGTACCTCGTTGGAATGAGGAAAAGCCTTTTCCCACCAGTACCTCCTATGTGTGGAACGAGAAAGGTTAGAACTACCTCAGCCATGGCGCTCAGCCTCTGGGACCCTTTGAGCAATGGGGACAGAGGCTCCTGGCACCACCGCTGGAAGACAGAATTCAATTCAAGTCTCAACAATCCTTGGAGTCCTTTGCATGTTCTTAGTGAGTCCGAATGAGTGTCACTTCAGATGTGGTGAGAAGCTGAAATGGAAACTATTACATCAAACATTTCATTTGGTGGGGGGCGGGGGGGGGACTGTTTGGAAAAACTTTTAATTTTTTTAAGGAACAAAGAGAAGTTGATGAAAGGATTTGAGGTTATAATGACCAAAGTCTCCACTGCCTCCCTTCCCTCCCCCACCCTTCTTCCAAAATGGAGAAAAGAAATGAAGCCAGGGAAATGTCCTAAATATTGTAAGTCTGGCAGGCCTAGCTTTAGTTAGGATAGCGTGTAGTGATAATACCTTTTAATTACAGTTGTATAATTATAAATAGGAAAGAAATTAAAAGATGAAGATGCGGTTTGTAATGAAATTACCATAAATACCATGGCAAGCTTTAAAGTTGTCATGAAAATTCATAACACAAAAACATGAATGTGGAGGTTAACTTCTACCAAGACTAGAATTAAAATTTTGTGGATTCGTGGTCTTCCTTGTTAGCTTGGTATTTCCTCCTAAGTACACATAGGCACCGTTAGTCATGCAGACACAAACAGGCCTTTAAAAAGTCAGAGCCCTTGTTGGCAGCTCTTATGTTCTCTAAGCTACTTGGGCACGCTGACATAGAAATGACTGGGTTCCAAAGATAAATGGAAGAACCACTAAAAGAAATCTCATCCAACTGCTGTACATTTTAAATTACTTTTCCTGTTGGAATAAGGAATGTATTTTGCTTGTGATGCACAAGTTTACCTTGCAATCTTCATTTAAAGACCCATTTTACTTCCCACTGAACTGACAAATTTTTATGATTGAGGGGAGAGAATTATAATTGCAAACTGCTGCAGTGGTCCTTTGGCCAATAACCTGAGCTATTAGGCCAGGGCACTTAGACAGGTTACATCATCTTTTGGTGCCTTTGCTTTCCTTACAGGTTAGCTCCTGTTTGTTAAAATACTGCTAATGAGATTGACATCATGAGGTCAGTTTCCATAAGCCTGTTCCATAGCTGCAAACTACTAAGACATCTTGCAAACATGAAACCTTGATCAGAGGAGAGATCAAATAAGTGAGTTTGGCTCACTCTTTTGCCAACCCTTCTCCAACATTGTGAAAATGCTTAACACATGTCTTAGTGATGGTAGATTGTGTCCTCCCTTTGTACCCAGCAAGAGGGATTTTTCTTTTTCTAAAGCAAGAACAAATATTTTTCCACTTCTTTACTACTATTAGCTTACAAGCTGGCACAATCAATTAAGAGGTATATTTTTATGTCTCTGCTGTGGATAAGAAATCATGCTGTGATGGCTATGTAGGATTAAATATAGGATAGCAAAGTCAATTAGAAGATGCCAGAGGAAAGTATTGGGAAAAAAAAAAAAAACATTAGAGGAGGCCTTGTTTGCTGGAATTTTTTTTAATCTAATGGATCATGAAGAATCATTGAAGGTCCTTGAGTGTGAAAGTGACATAATGAAAGTGGCATTTGGGGATACGTTGAAAGAGGGATAAAATAAGAAGATGGTCACTGCCTGTCCTAAAGATACTATGAAGCAGGAATAAAGGGACACTTTTCCTTAACTTGAAGCTGTGGGAAAGCTAGAGCCCAGCTACTAATACCAAAGGTGGGTGGAAGGTTTAGCTCCCGATAATTCCCTCTTCCTTCTTCCCACTGTCCCCACCCAGTGAGCTAGGTGATTCAAGTGAGGGATGCTGTTCTCTAAGCATTGCAGCTTCCTCCTGGAAGTAGAAGGAGGTTCTTAGAGAGCAGGGCCACCTGATTGGGAATGTGGATAGTTGTGTGTGGTAGTGGTGGTAGAGTTTGGAGTGGCCAAAGAGAAGTGGTCTCAGTCCTCACTATCCCTTTCTAAACTCTCAGGAAAGGATCAACAACACATAAGACCTGGGTGACTTTGGTTAGCCCCTCCATCTGGTGCCACATTACTAGCCAATTGATATGCTGAGCTCACTGGGAGAAAAAGGGAGAGATTGGAGGAGTTTGATTTCTATAAAAGACAGACAACAATCTCTAATAAAGGAAGTTGGAATTAATGGCTCAAAGAGTGCAAGAATATAAAATAAATATATGTCCTCAAAGGAAAAAATATCAGAGATGGAAAGTAGAAATGAACAGTGTAAAGAAGATCCAACCAGATATAGTGGGTAAGAGGAAAGCAATAGATGAACTGAGAATCCCAACAGATGAATTGAACAGCAGAACAGATACCTTGGATAAACTAATGAATGACCTGGAAGACCAAGCCCTTAGGTATCAGAAAGAGATCATGAAGAGAACAACTAGATAAAACAAAAGTTAAAACATAAGAATATAAAGAGAGAAGTGCCAATATAATAGGGATCCTAGAATGAGAAAGTAGGTGAAGAAATATTTCAAGAATTATGACTACATAATGCAGATAATAGTCTTTAGATCAAAAGGGCTTTTAGAGTGTCATACAGTGGAGATTAAAGAAAACACCAGCCGTATTATAAAGATATTAGAAGACAAGTAAAACATTCTAGATTTTTTTAAAATTCTAGATGATTCTTGACAGAAAGAGCAGATGACCTCAAAAGGAACAAGAATAAGCTATCATCACAATTTTCAGCAGCAACACTGGATGCAGGAAGGCAGTGGAGTAATACATTCAGCACAGGAATGTTGCTTTTGGGGTTTTATACCCTGATGAATTATCATTGAAATACAAGGAGTGAAATGAAGATATTCTTAGATATACAAAGTTTGAGAATGTTTACCTCCCAAAGACCTGCTTTGAAATGCTGGTGGAGGATAAAGAATCATTCCAGGAGGATGCTAAGAATATGGAAAGTGTATTAGTCAGTGCCCAGTCAGGAAAACAAATCATTTTACATTGTTCGAATTGAGAGGGATTTAAAGCAGGGAGGCAATTACAAAGCTGTTGCTCGAGGAGCAAAGAGGAAAGGGTGTGCTACTGCGAGCTCAGGGGGTTGTTCCTGTACCTGGGAGCATATGAGCCTCCCCCTTGCTGTGACCAATGCTGGAGCAACACGGTCAGCGCTGCTGGAACCGCAGAGTCACTGATGCTACTGGAACCACAGGGCTGACGCTACACAGGAGCCGCCACTGCTGCTAAAGCCAGGGTGCTGTCAGAAAGAAACAGGATAGTTCTGACCTTCTTTCCAGTGCTGATCAGGTGCAGGCACCTCCCATTGGCTAATGAGGATTTAGCTGTAAGGAACTCTGGGAATTTTCAGGCTTCCTGCTTGCGCTTCTTCCACAGAATAGAATAGTGAGTGTGGGGCTAAGAGCCAAAGACAAATATCTGGCCTGGGAACTAAGAGTGTGTAAATAAACCACTTTTTGTGTATAAAAAGTTAATTCCTGTTTAAATAAGGAGAACAACGAGAGAAGACACGAACGGCACATCTATACCGGTCTAAAACAAAAGCAAACAATACCGATATTTCAAGGAGGTGACAGTGTGCTAAGGTGCCTGTCTGTTCTGCATAAATTCATAGATACTGGAAAATGTAAGAAATTGATTGTATTCTATTTCATATCTTACCATGTCCTTTGAAATATAGAAGGATGACATATTTTCTATTTTGGGGTTTTCCCTTTTTTGTGCTTATTATTATCTATTTTAATGTTTTTTTTTTTTGAGAGAGAGAGAGAATAAGAAGACAAGTTGGGGAAGGGCAGAGGGAGGGAGACAGAGGGAGACAAGAGGATCCTTAGAGTGTATCACTTGGCCCTGAGAGTGGAGAGCCAGATGCGTGGGGCCAAACTCATGAGCCCTGAGATCATGACCTGAGCTGGAGTAGGACGCTTAACCAACTGAACCACCCAGGAACCCCTTGGGGTTTTTACTTTTAAAGAATGATCTGGTCATGGGCTATATATTTATCTATAAGATTTAATTGTTTTTCTAATAATTTGGATAAGCTTTTCATAATATAAGCTAGAGATATATTAGCAAACGTATTAGCTATAAATATATGTTATATAGTATATATTGACTGAAACTATATGGTTGGAAATCTGTTGCTTAACTTTTGAATTTGGATTATTTTTTGACCTACAGAGGTTTGGGATTTTTTTACCCAGTCAAATCTGAGCAGAGTACTCTATATGTTTACCTGTACCATAAGGTAAACCTCAGGAAACCCCACTTTCTTCACACATTGGTATACTCGTGTGTATACATTTGATCTATAAATCACAGAAAAGAAATTAAGCAGAGAAAGAAGTGGTTGGTCTTGATTTGAAATTCTCCCTAGTAAAATTTCTACCACAAATATTAGACCTAATATTTGGCATAGATGATGCTCATTCCATTTGGTATGTTTCTTTTTTTTTTTTTCATTCATTCGTAGCCTTTAATAAAAGGTGAATTTGAGAGCTTCTTTGGGAACAGCTCTTGATGTTGACAGGATAATGAATAGGGAAACAGGCAATGATGGTTCATCATCTTCAGCTTGAACAATGGCGAGAATTCAAATATGGGTTCCCTGGAACATGAATTTTTGCTGGTTTGCTATTGTTATTTCCTGCAATCCTGTTTGGCTCCAGGAATCGATCCTCTTTACTTCTTGCTGTTCTTTGACAATTTCCTGATGGTCTCTGCACTGGTTTCCTGTGGCTGCTGCAACAAATTACCAGAAATTTAGTGGCTTAAAGCAACACAGATTTACTATTGTGTTACGGTTCTGGAGTTCAAGAGCTCCAAAATCAGTTTCACTATGCTAACACTAAGGTGTTGGCAGGGCTGGTTCCTTCTGGAGACTCTGAGGAGAGAATGGGTTTTCTTACCTTTTTTCAGCTTGTGGCTGCCTGTGATCCTTGGCCTGTGACCCCTTCTCCACCCTCAAAGGGTATCACTCCAAACTCTGCTATCATCACATTGCCTTCTCTGACTCTGAGCCTTCCTGCCTCCCTCTTATAAGGAGTGTGATTACACTGGGCCCACCTGAATAATGCAGGATTATTCTCCCCATCTCAGAGGAGATGTTCTTTCAGCCATATAATGACATAACATTCACAGGTTGCAGGGACTAGGACGTAGACATATTTGGGGGCCATGATTCAGCCTACCACTGCAAGGAGCACAGTCTGAGCCTCCTCCCATCCCATAGTGCTGTGGGGCCTCAAACTTGCCCTCTTGCTGTAAGTGCGCATCTGGTATGCCTGGGGTGAGAGCTGGTCCTCTGGTACCCCTACAAACTGCAGGTTTCATTATAATCCTTTATTTGGGGCCAGACTATACAGTTCATGTTCGTCCTCGGTTTCTTTTCTTGTTTATAACCCCAGGTCAACATTTGGACAAGCCGGGGCAGCCTCCTACACTCTAGCGGACTGCATATTGTCCTCTCATTATCAGCCAAAGAGAAGAGAACATCTCCCATTGAACTCATCCTCAGCGTCACAATGATGCCACTCCTGTCACTGGATTAGACATGCCTACATGTGGGCGCCAGCCCAAGTTCTCGTCACCTAACTTGGGTCACATTATACTCCATGTTACTAATTCCTGGTCACTCCTTCTTGAGGATGAGGGGCACAGCACGCCCAGCCCTGCTTTGTCCCAGCCACAACCTCTTCCCTCACTGGGTTGTCAGAGTGCCATCTTTCCCTGGGCCAGGTCCCTGGTCCAGGTCCATCTGAGTTGTGTCAGTTCGCAACCACACTGAATGCTCCTCCCTTGGGAACTATCTCGGAAGCAGGCTGAACTTTTTTGTGTTTGTTTTTTTTTTTTAATTTAAATTCAAGTTACTTAACATATCGTGTAGTATTGGTTTCAGGAGTAGAAATCAGGGATTCATCACTTACACATAACACCCAGTGCTCATCCCAACAAGTACCCTCCTTAATGCAGGCTGAGCTTTTTCACATTTACTTTATAGATTTCTAGAGCTGTAACATGAGGTTACTGTTGGTTCACCAGGGGCCTACAAGGATTAGTTAGCAGTAGCAGGCAGTGCCTTGGTTCTTCCTGTGCACCAGCTCCCCTTTCTCTTTATTACTTTTTTTTATTTTCTTAAAAAATATTAAAATTTGTTTAAGTTTATTTATTTATTTTGAGAGAGAGAAGGAGAGAGAGAGAGGGAGCGCATGCAAGCAAGGGAGTGGCAGAAAGAGGGAGAGGGAGAGGACACGGAGCAGGCTCCACACTGTCAGTGCAGAGCCCGATGTGGGAAACAACAAACATTTATTATCTCACAGCCTCTATGGGTTCAGAACCTGCAGGGTGAGGCTTATCTGGGTGCCTCTGACTTCCTGTCTCTTGGGAGGCTACGGTCAAGGTGCTGGTCGGGGCCGGAGTCAACTCAAGGCTCAGAGGGAGCAGGATCCACTTTTAAGCTCACTCACACAGCTGTAGACAGGTTTCAGGCCCTCACTAGCCACAGATGTCAGTCCCTTGACCTATGGGCTTCACAGGACTTTTCACAGCATGATAGCTTGTTTCTGGAAGAGTGAGGGATGAAAGAGAGAGATAGAGAGAGGCCAAGACAGAAGCCATGATCTTTCGTAACCTGGTCTTGGAAGTAACATCCCATCGCTTCTCTCTTCTACACCTGGAAGGGAGTCACTGAATCCAGCCCACACTCGAAGGGGCAGGACTATACAAGGAGTGGGTACCAGGGCGCACGGGTCACTGGAGGTCATCTTAGAGGTTGCCTGAGACCCCCTCAAGAAGAGTTAGAGAAACAGGGTGCTATCTCCCAGTAGGGAGCAGGGTGTGCACAAGCTGAGAGGGGTCATAGGAGCGCTTCAGAGAAAACAAGCTGTGAGCAGAGTTGTGCATTTACTCATACCACAACTCGGGCCACTCCCTTTCTCCCGGCCTTCTCTCTGGGTTCTGTTTTATTAACCAAACTAACTGAACAAAAACCAAGAAGCTAACTCCCATGCTGGTCACTTCTCCGAGTTTCAAGTTCTCCGTCCACAACCTGCCTACCAGTGTTTACTTTCTGAAATCCACAGTAGTCATTTTTTTTCTTCTTTCTATTTTGTCCAGAGTTCATCACAGTTCACAGCGGGAAGAGTGTTCTGTAAGCCGTGTATACTGCCTCTCGTACTGGAAGTGGAGCTCTACATTCTTTGGAATACATTAGATTAGTGTTGGACAATACGTTACCCCAGTTATAGTGGGAAGGAAAAGGATTAAAAAGCCCAGGAATTGCTGGGTCAGAACAACTCATTTGGGCTTCCATAAAAGACTATAATGATTCTAGGGGCGCCAGAGTGGCTCAGTCGGTTAAGCATCTGACTCTTGATCTTGGCTCAGGTCATGGATCTCCGGATTCATGAGTTCAAGCCCCGCATTGGGCTTTGTGCTGCCAGCGTGGAGCCTGCTGGGGATTCTCCCTCTCTCTCTGACCCTCCCTTGCTTGTGTGCACATGCATGACTATGCACTCTCTTTCTCTCTCAAAAATAAATAAATAAACATTTTTTTAAAAACTATAATGATTTTAAATTTAATTCTTTTTTTTTTTTTTTTTTTTTGCTCCTGGAGTAGAAGGAACATGGAATATCGAGATTCATGGATCTGATTTAAATTCCAGTTCTAACATTTACTAGGAGGGTGACCTCCCACAAACGAATTAATCTATGCTTTAGTTTCTTCGTCTGTAAAGTCGGATAATGATACGTAACTCTGGATTGTACAGGGTTATCTGAAACAATGTCTATGAAATGCATACAGTACACTGCCTGGTACACACGCAGTCTTCCACAGAGCTTTTTACCTTTCTCTTTCCTTCATAATTCAGCTACCCAGTAAGTTCATGGCGCCGACGTAGTTTGGCATTTGCTAGACCATTATCCAGAGTATCCCAGTGTGCATGGAAAGAAAACAGCTAGGCCAGAATGGCTGTCTTTGTAGGGAGAGTGTCGCTGTGCGTGTAGGGCTGGCTCTCTGCCCGGGATGCAGGGGTCAGTGGGGCTGCCGCCAGCCGTCTGCAGTGTTAGCCAGGGAAATCAACTCACAGCCCTCCTGGCACCTACTGCTGGACTTGGGTAAACATAATTACAGCCTTTAAAAAGAAAAAAGGGAAAGCAACCAAGATCCCCGCTCACCATGTAAACAGGATGTCCACTGAATGGCAGCCGTGGAGATGTTTATTTTCTGTTCAGGGGGCAATTGACAAAAGGCCTCGGGGAGCCTTTATTGCTGCCTGGGGCAATGGCCTGCCTGCGGTGGCGGTGGTGGTGATGGTGGCTGGGTTTCTCCCAGCTCTGTCTGCATTGCCAACTCTGAGCTTCAGCTGAGAGCTCCGGGGCTGCGCTCTTTGGAACCACCATGCCGTCCTTAGAGATGCTGGGTCTGGTTTTCTGCTCGAGGCCTTTTATACACAGATAAATATACACTGATACATACGCATATAAATATACATAGATACATATACACTGATGTCCAGTGTTCAGTTTCCAGTGTGTGACCTAGAGGCTGCTTCAGCTTCTATGTAATAATCATCTTAATGATAGCTACCATTTACTCAGAGCAAGGCAGCTGGCCAAATACTTCACATGGGTGATCTCATTTAACCCTCGTGATAACCCTTTGTGTTGGTTTTATTGTCTTCACTCTACACCTGAAGAGGCTCTGCAAGGATAAGCAATTGGATTTGAGGTCAGATTGGTTAAATTCTCAAACCTGTGCTTAAATAATAAGCTAGGTGAAGGCAGGGACCATCTGTCAAGTTCACCACTATCTCTATGGCCCAGCACAGTGACTGAGAAACATCGGTTGGATGAATGATTTAAAAAAAAAAATTCTACCTGGATGCTCTTCTCTGCTGACTTTCTGGGGAGCACATCTCCCCCCAGTACTGAGAGGGCATTGCACGACTTAGTCCACATGTTTCTGTTCTGCCCCAGGCGACTTGGGGCACTCACTAGTCAGTGCTGACTGCAGTTGGGTCTTGGGTATGGGCTGAGGCACCATGGCAGTGACTAATTGGCCAGTGTCTAACCAAGAAGACAATTCTGCTTTAGTCCAGGCTTCTCTGGCATTGTAGGCAAGGAAGGCATATCTTGAGCCTGCTCCTGGGGCAGTGGAATCAGTGAAAGCAGGTGCTTGTCTCAGCTGGTATGTAATCTCTGGAGAGGGGTTTTGCTGTCCCTCTTCCAGAACACAGGTGGGTTGGGATGGAGTTGTGAAGATAGTCTGAGCAGATTTCCCAGGAATGTCAGGACGTGGTCCCTCTACCTTTATAATCCCAAATGTAACTGGCAGAGATCCAAGAGCCCTTTGGTCTTCTAATTCCTTTATTTTCTTTTAAAATTATTTATTATTATTTTTATTGTTATTATTATCAAAGCATAATTAACATACAGTGTTATATTAATTTCAGGCGTACAATATAATGATTCAACAATTCAATACATTGCTCAGTGTTCATCATGATAAATGTACTCTTAATCCCCATTAATTCACCCATCTCCTCACCCACCTCCCCTCTGGCATCCACTTATTTGTTCTCTGTATTTAAGAGTGTTTTGTTTGTTTGTCCATCTTTTATTTGTTCATTTTTTAAAATTGCTTAAATTTCACATATGAGTGAAATCATATGGTATTTGTCCTTCTTTGATTTATTTCTCCTATTTCACTTAGCATTTGACCCTCTAGGCCCATCTAACTCTTGAATAGAAGGAAAGCGACGTGTTTGTTCTGCAGGATAGATTAGGACATTAAAATACTCCGTTCCAGAAGAGGACTTCATCCTACATCTGAGCCTTTAGGTTAGAGAGAGATGAAACCTTCTTCATTTCTCTTCAGGTGTCCTTCGGGGGAGGCACGTGGGTGGTAGCAGGGACTCTCCCTGAAACTGATCATTTCCCTGCCTGGAGCTGAGGCCATCATTACATCAGTATTGTTTGCAAATTACTGCCAAGGGCAGGTAGTTGCTTTAAAATGGCCTAAGTTGTCAGGAAATCTCTGGAAAAGAAATGCACGTCAAAGATTGCCCAAACTGGTATCATTTGGGTGTTGGTAAAATGCTGGAAATTATAAAGTCTTGTGCTGTATGTGTGTGTGTGTTCATTGTTGGTGGCAGAATTTTTTTCCTTTCTAATGTTTTAGCCATTATACTCTGATTTATGGAAGCCAATGTCACAGGTCCCAGACCCATCAGTTGATGATGTGTCCTGTTGGGATGCACCAGACCTACAGGTAGACCTGGGATTTCTGGGAGCAGTCTGGGATCAAAGGTATCATTCAATGTCCTTCTCAGTGGTCTCTTTTCCTTATGTTCATTCTTTTGCACCAAGCATGGCCTCCCACCCTCCTGCTGCCTCTCATCATTCAGTCCCCTGTGTCCATTCTAGGCTTCTATCACACTGGTTCCCACATAGGGCATAGCAGCATGGAGCAGGGCATTCTGCCCATCTCTCCTGGCTTCCCAGTGTCTAACACTTTATTTATCTTGTTTTATGAAGAGAGATTCTATACTTGTTCCTATCACAATATTTGGAATAGGCTGGAAGGAAATATTCTGGACCTCTAAACACTTCTTTTGCCTACATTTCTGATACAGACCTCATTCATTGACCTTCCTACATCCGATATGCTTGAGTCGATGGCAAATTTGGGGCTTTATGCTCTGCATATGTACATACTCCCTGGTCTCATGCCTGGTTCTACAATGTATACACACACACACACACACACACACACACGCACGCACACAGGCACATACCTCCTACCCTCTACCCTCTCTATGCTTAAAGGATGTCCATTTGCAGATCTAACAATCAAGTACCCAGGGAAAAGGATGGGTCATTATCTTTGGATCAGCTCTTGTTAGTTTAATAGAAATATCCAAGGGACATGAAGATAATGGTCCGTGTTTGGAGAACTCCTCTTTCTTACTCTCAATAATTCCCCCATTAGTTGCTACTGGATGCTTATATCCCATCATATTTCGGAGATGCTTCCAACTTTCCAGGTGTGGGTTTGACTGAGCTTCTGCTAAATGTCACACTGGTCAGGCAGTAGGCATCACAGAAGTCTCAGCTGAATCGATAGGATTTAAGCAATAGGCTTAGAATTAGAGATGCGGAAAACATCAATACCTCTTTTTGTTGCCAGTGGCCTTCCTGCTCTGGAAAATTTTATTAGAAGCAAAGTGGTTTAGAATAATTTCCCATCAAATGAACCTTTTTTTTGCACAGATCACAACAGCCCCTGTCACATGTGGAACCCAACCTGCCACTGCCATTTTATTATTGCAACTAGGAATTGTGACCCCACCCACTGCACCAGCCCGCTCTTTCCTGCCTTCTTGGACTATTGCAACCTACCCATGTGTGTGGCCATGTGTGTGGTCCTTCCCTCTGCTTTCCCTCTTTCCCATAGTCTCCACATGGCTAATGCTGCTGCTGTGTCCACCCAGGTAGCTATGCTCTGGCTCTAATGCCCTTCTCTGTGATGGGGCTGCTGCGTCTGCAGGGCTCCTGTCATGCTGGGTGGATCCAGAAAGCACCATCCATGCTCCTCCCACCGAGATTGACCATGAGTGACAGTTCTTTCCAAAGCAAAGTGGCAATCAAAGTGTCTCCCAAAGTGACAGGTCTTTCAACCAAACTTGGAGCCAAAATATTACCTTGATAATTTGTGGGGCCCACGGAATTTAACAAAAACCCCCTACCCCTGGACAAGCAGAGCAAGACTAACTCCATTTTGTGCTACACCCACCGTCTCATGTGTAACCCTCACATGACCCGCTTATTGCTTAAGACGCTCCCCCACCCTAGTCAAGCCGCTGAGCACACCCTTACTGGAAACCGGCTCATATAGGAATGCGGAACCCCTAACCGCCAAAGAATGTAAACCCCGCCTTTTGCCCGCCAAACATGCACACCAATTCTGACCAGAGTGATAGGCTAGTTCAAACAGTTACTATAGGGTAAATTGTAATTCAATTGGCCACCTGCGTGTGGACTGACATGACTGTGCAACTTTCTGTGTGTGTTACAATCTCATTGGCCACTGGCCCCTATAAAACTGCTACACCTCTTAACCTAGGGGTCCAAGTCCCTGCCCCGCTGTGTCGGGTATACTTGGGCCCAAGCTCGAGCTTGCAAATAAACCCTTGTGCGTTTGCATTGGTATCGGCTCCTTGGTGGTCTCTCGGATTCGAAATCGGGGGCATTACAAATTCAGTTTTATAACTAGCTTGCTAGAGGCCTAGAGGAAGAACCCTTAAACACAGAATAAGTTGAGGTTCAGGAAACGAAGCAGGATTGTTCAAGTGTCTGGGGTCTGGGACTCTTTGATTGTCAGCCCCAGAGTTTGCTTTTCCTTGCTCTCTGGGGGCCTGGGGCCCTTGTGCAGTAGGAACTTTCCTTGGTGGTCTTCCTGGGCACTCTGTGTGCCTGACACATGTATACAGAACGCCCATGAGCAGCGTTTTCATTCACATGAAGACACGTTGGGGCCTCCGCAGAGTTTTTCCAGGCTAGACTCCGAATTATCGTAATTTTTTTTTTGAAATATAAAGATATTGGCTGTAACTGCAGCTAATGTTTAAGAGGTAGGAATTGTTTATTTTTTTAATGCTTTTCTGTGTTTTCTAACTTAAAAACCAAGGACAAAGTGAGAGGCCAAGAACACAGCAGATGTTTACTGTTAAACCTAAAAACATTTCTCAATCCCATTTACTGTCACTTTTCTCACTTAACAGTCTGTATAGTAAGAGTCATGTTTTCCAAGGCCCTAACATGTCTTACAATTTTCCCTTTTGGTTATTGCTTAAATAAACACCCAGATGTGCTATTTTACAGATCATAAGACATATCAAATGTGGTCCTTTCATTCTCTTTATCACACATGGTGCCTTGGCCCCTGGCTTTCGGAGCTGAGCTCAAGTTCTTTGTCAAGCTGAGCTGTGGCAGACATCACTCTCCGTCTGCCTCAGCTGGAAGGAGTGACAATTGTGTTTCACCTCTGGGAGACTATGTGGGCAGAGCTGGCCTCTCCTGGGCCTGCTATCGAGGGGGAAACCGCCATGACAGCAAACTGGCAAGACTGTGGGTTCTGCTCACCTTCATTTGGCTCAGTCAATGAAGGAACAAACATGATCATCAAATAGATGCTTTTGACCGATATGTATTGTTAAGCGTCTTGAAGGCTGTAGGAAGCAAGGGAAAAAGGGCTAAAGATGTAGAAAGAGCTTGGAAATGGATTCAAATTCATTAGGGTTGCTGGTAGACACTATTAATGATTTCAAGTATTTCTTTGAATTAGAGAGTCATGGGGCTCTTTTAAATTGAGTGTTTCTTTGCAAAAGAAAAAAGGGTGTGTGGAGGGGAATTAGCAGATTCCCAAAAAATATAAATTGGGTTTTGGCAGAAAACCTATTTCTTCTTGCCTTCAGAGAGTCATGCAAGTCTCAGGAATGGCAAACATCTGTTTGAAGGGCATCCGACCTTGGCGTGGCAGGCAGCTCAGAAGAAAGGGCGATGGGATTTGGTGTGTAGTTTTCATTCAAGATAGCAGGTGGCCAGGTATTAAGAATGGAGCAGGGGTGCCTGGGTGACTCAGTCAGTTGAACATCCTGCTCTTGATTTCAGCTCAGGTCATGATCGCAGGGTTGTGGGACTGAGCCCTGTGTCAAGATTAAGATTGTCTCTCGCTCCCTCTGCTCCTCTTCCCTGCTGGAGCGCGCTCTCTCTCTCTCTCTCTCTCTCTCTCTCTCTCTCTCAAATAAAAAGAAACCAACAAAAGCGGAGCCACTATTCCACAAGTATTTACTGAGTATCCACCGCGTGCTGGGGATAGGACGCACCAAGACCCAAATCGTTTATTCCATCACACAGATGTTAGGATAAAGGTTCACTGTGCATTGTCATGAATATACTGTGCCTTTACTGTGGTTCTTTCTTGTGCAGCTTAGAATTCAGTGGGCAATTACCATGCACGTGATACAGACCAGTAGAAGAGGCTAAGCCTAGTTCACTTTCATGCATATGAACTGAATAGCAGGTCATTTTTTCCTTTCGACCACTTTTTAAAACATTGGCAGGTTATATTGATATTAAAATGATAAAAATAGTCTGAGATTCATGAGTGCAAGTTTGCTCTTGCAAGCTTTGGGCCAGATACATATTTTTTAATTTTTTTAATGTTTATTTTTGAGAGAGAGAAAGAGACTGAGAGACAGAACACGAGTAGGGGAGGTGCAGAGTGAGAGAGAGAGAGAGAGAGAGAGAGAGAGAGAGAGAGAGACACTGAATCCGAAGCAGGCTCCAGGCTCTGAGCTGTCAGCACAGAGCCCGATGTGGGGCTTGAACTCACAAACTGTAAGATCATGACCTGAACTGAAGTCGACGTTTAACCAACTGGGCCACCCAGTCACCCCAAGTGCCAGATATTTTTTAGAATTCCTAATTTTTCTTACTTTATGTAGGTAAAATGGTATGTATATTATGTTATACTGCTAGTGGGTATAGAGCAATATCTGCTATTAAACATATTAAATGATATGGCATTTAATATCTCTGCCATTAAATGCCATTAAATGAATACATATGAGTATAGACATTAAGTCTGATAAATAAAGATCTTAAGTAAACTCACATCATTTTAGGTCAGGCATTCCTGCCAACTAAGTTATGAGAAAGATTCAATTTTCAAAGACTTTAAAAATTTCACCAAGGGGGCGCCTGGGTGGCTCAGTCAGTTGAACGTCCGACTTTGGCTCAGGTCATGATCTCACGGTCCGTGAGTTCGAGCCCTGCGTCAGGCTCTGTGCTGACAGCTCAGAGCCTGGAGCCTGTTTCGGATTCTGTGTCTCCCTCTCTCTGACCCTCCCCCATTCATGCTCTGTCTCTCTCTGTCTCAAAAAAATAAATAAAGGTTAAAAAAAAATTTCACCAAGATGTGGTGGACTTATAGTGTTGATGAAGATCATTCACTACGACCCAAATAGTTTACTTCTTCATACAGACACGGGAATAAAAGTTCACACAGTTTGTTGCCATGAATATACGGTGCCTTTGCTGTGATGATTTCATCAGATTTACCTAGGAAACAATTTTGACTTTTCCCTACAAACAAGTTTAATTGTAGGAAAAACAGTGCTACCACCCACTGAAGATCTTTTGCTGTTCGTGTTTGGAGTTTTTCCTCCAGGCTTCAAGGCTGACATTCTATTAGAATCACTCTGCTAGTTGACCTCTTGTGAACTATAATGCGAAGTAGGAAACGGATTTCACCAGAGCCACACTAAAGCTTCTGAATTAGAGCCAGGAAGTATTTTATTTGATGCATCACAGATCATAAAGCCAACATCCTGTCCGATGGCCCTAGTGGCATCAGCATGGATGGCTGGATGGAAAACAGGGGCAGGAAGGATGTAAGCATGGGTTGGTGAATATAAAACCACATTGGCCTTGATTCTGTATCTTGAGCTCTCCAAACTTCTTCCCAGCCTATGACCTTTGTACTTTCTGTTCCCTCCTGGAACACACTACCTTGTGATTTTGAAGAAACTATCTACTTCCCATCATTTAGGCATTGCTTTCAGTGGCATCTCCTTTGGAGATGACCTTGACCGCCCTGTTTAATGTTATGCACCTCCAGTCTCTTTTTATAACATTACCCTATTTTATTTTCCTCAAAGCACATCTATGAAATGACCTTGTTGGGGCACCTGGGTGGCTCAGTCGGTTAAGCGTCCGACTTCAGCTCAGGTCACGATCTCGCGGTCCGTGAGTTCGAGCCCCGCGTCGGGCTCTGGGCTGATGGCTCAGAGCCTGGAACCTGCTTCCGATTCTGTGTCTCCCTCTCTCTCTGCCCCTCCCCCGTTCATGCTCTGTCTCTCTCTGTCTCAAAAATAAATAAACGTTTAAAAATTTTTTTTTAATTAGAAAAAAAAAGAAGTGACCTTGTTATGTGTTTTCTTATTTACTTGTTCATTATTTTTCTCTTTCACAAAGTAAAGACCTCTCTGACTTGTTGATAAAATCCTCAGTCCCTAGAGCAGTGCCTGGCATAGGAAGGGACTCAGTAAATATTTGTTGGAAGCATGAATGCCCCCTGCAATAGTACCAGCTCCCCTATTTTAGAATGTCTCCAACCTCTCCCACCCCAATACCCCAGCGTTTTGTGTGACAACTCTCCCAGAAAAAAAAATATTGCAAATGTGGGAAACGTGATAGAGCATGAAGTGTTGTAGAATATTAAATTAGTCTCATAAATTGTGAATCATAAATCATGGTTCCATCTGTTCTGTGACAGAGTGTAAACAGCAAAATTTTCCACAAGATAGGAACTGAAAACAAAGGGAAGCCATGAGTTTCAACTCATGGAGAGGCTGTTACTATTATGTTGGATTGTGTCCTCTCTCTCCTCGTCACTAACCACTTTAGTCATGCTATGCCTTTCTGGAATAGGCCCAGGAATCTTATTCATAGCAGACATTGGTTTCTTCCAATCTAGAAGTTTTTGCCCAATAGCTCTGTGCTCTGGCACCTGGAAGCCACATAACAAATATTTATTGACTATCAGTGGTAAACTCCACTCTTACACACTTATTCTTCTGAGTCAACTATGTTATTTTTTTCTAAAATGGAGATATCCTTTAGAAAAGGTGACCTATAAAAGAAAACTCTTCCATTCAAATCCAGTATTAATTTGTGCATCGCATTGAAAGACTTGATGAGGTATAGGATTTTTTGAGTGTGGGTCAGTATTTGGGCAGGAGTGGTCTGAGTGAGGCATGGTGAGGGGCAACACAAGGTCACAGGTTGTCCTGAGAAGGGATGGGACATTTGGAGAGGACAGAGGAATGAAGCGTTTCTAAGACAACTGGTTCACATCACAATTTTGCCTAAGGCAAATATGGTGGGGGAAGCTATTCTGGGAGAATTGGTGCCTTCAGATAATGTCCTATTGGCTAAATGCACAGTGGAGGTCCATTTCAAGACCAACCAAACTACAGTTTTATCCAGAGGAAATTAGGTTAAAATGAACATCAGTACACAGATGACATTTCTGAAGGCTTCCCAGGAAACCATAGCAGCAAGTAACTCTGGGGAATGGAAATGAGGGGTAGTAGGGGAGTGGATGGGTCTGCAGAGTTTTGCTTTCCTCTTTATAACCTATTGTAAAGTTTTAGTTTTTCCATGACAAGGTATTGGTTCCACAATTATAAATTTTAAAAATCAATAAAAACCACTATCTTTTAAAGATTTAACCATTTATTATTTTTTTTTAATCTTTTTTTTTTTTAATTTTTTTTTCAATGTTTATTTATTTTTGGGACGGAGAGAGACAGAGCATGAACGGGGGAGGGGCAGAGAGAGAGGGAGACACAGAATCGGAAACAGGCTCCAGGCTCCGAGCCATCAGCCCAGAGCCCGACGCGGGGCTCGAACTCACGGACCGCGAGATCGTGACCTGGCTGAAGTCGGACGCTTAACCGACTGTGCCACCCAGGCGCCCCAAA
This sequence comes from Felis catus, assembly GCF_018350175.1. Lineage (NCBI taxonomy): Eukaryota > Metazoa > Chordata > Mammalia > Carnivora > Felidae > Felis > Felis catus. Next base: position 90,208,487 of record NC_058374.1, read on the forward strand.
GATTTAACCATTTAAATCTAACATTTAAAATGCTAGCTGAGGGGCGCCTGGGTGGCTCAGTCGGTTGAGCAGCCGACTTTGGCTCAGGTCATGATCTCGCGGTCCGTGAGTTCGAGCCCCGCGTCGGGCTCTGTGCTGACAGCTCAGAGCCTGGAGCCTGTTTCAGATTCTGTGTCTCCCTCTCTCTGACCCTCCCCTGTTCATGCTCTGTCTCTCTCTGTCTCAAAAATAAATAAACGTTAAAAAAAATTTAAAAATAAAATAAAATGCTAGCTGAATAAAAATGAATACCACAGCAATTGTAATAATTGTAGGGGGATGTCATGACAGGGTTCAAATCAATACAGATGGTCCCCAGCCTACAATGGTTCTACTTGTGAGTTTTTGACTTTATGATAGTACAAAAGCCATAAGCATTCAGGAGAAACTGTACTTCAAATTTTGAATTTTGATCTTTTTCTGGGCTAATGAGATGTGGTACAACAGTCTCTTGTGATGCTGGACAGTGCAGCTAGCTGAGGCTCCCCAGTGGTCAGCAATCATGAGTGTAAACAACCAATTCTGTTTTTCAATAATTACATAAGATATTCAACACTTTGTTACAAAATAGGCTGTGTGTTGGATGATTTTGCCCAAATGTAGGCTAATGTAAGTGTTTTGAACATGTTTAAAGTAGGCCAGACTAAGCTGTGATGTTTGGTAGGTTATTTGTATTAACTGCATTTTTGACTTAACAATACTTTCAATTTATGGTGGACTCATTGGGACCTAATCCCATTGTAAGCTGAGGAAGATCTGTATATTGACATAAACAGAAAAACCTTGAACTTACAATCACTGTTATTCATATATATTTTCTAGTCTTCTGGGTAGATATTGTTCAACCCTCTCAAGATGTGAGAGCAGCTCCAGAAGCTGACCCAGCAATGGTTCTAGAATGCAGACCCTCAGACTTAAGCTTCTCTGACATACCGCCCCCCTACTGTATACATTCTACTCTCCTCGTGACTCATAATCCTTTTTTCTCCCTCTCTCATTACCAATGTAGACTGCTGCCTCTCTTGAGGGTTTCAAATCCCACAAGAGAATTGACTGTCACTGTAGAGTACTCAGGGTAGAAAAGTTTCCCAGGTTTCTTTATTATTCTTGTATCTTTACTGTTAAAAGCAATCACCTGAGGGCATGTACAAATGTACCTGATATTTTCAACCTGAAAGTTTCTAACACCTTCTGCACTTAAAATCCGAATTACTTCCTTACACTGAGAGCACACTGAATAGATTTTCAGACTCTCATGAAGTCCCAGTTTGTCTTCTGTAGAGAGAGAGGGACTTTGCTGTGACATTCCTTTCCTATAATGAAGTCATAATTACACATAGAAAAAGAGGGTTTGCACCATACAGATGAAGGTATTACGATCCATAGCTGTTGGGGAGTGTAAGTTTTTGCAACTATCATCCGCTTCTGAAATAGCATACCTTGTTTAATCTAGAAGATGCCAAGCAGGCAGGGCACCAGGATTTTACGTAAGCATTAGTTAAACACTTGATAATTGTAGTTTGTATAAGAGAAAAATTGTGTAGAGCTGCAGGGATATTAGAATCGCATCAAACAGTTTTGGGGATTTCCTTTTCCTTTTCTTTTTTTTTTTTTTTAACATTTTTATTTACTTATTTTTGGGAGAGCGCAAGTGGAGCAGGGGCACAGAGAGGGGGACAGAGGATCCCAAGTGCTCTCTGCGCTGACAATCTGACCGTAGTGAGCCCGATATGGGGCCCCAACTCACACACTGCAAGATTATAACCTGAGCCGAAGTTGGATGCTCAACCTCAACTGACTGAGCCACCCAGGCACCCCTCCTTTTCATTTTCTACTGTCTTCATTTAGAAAGCGTGGGAGACTCTCAATTGGGAGAACTGTAGGTGTGACCTAATTTGGAGCAGTGAGGAAGATCACAGAGATTGTTGAGGCATCTTCTGGCTCTGTGGTTTCTTTCAGCATGGATGCAAGTTAACATTTGTCTGATTTCTCCATAATTTCAGTAAATTACAGCCCCACCCCTGGCCTTACGATAGTAAGTTGTTTCTGAAAAACTCCTTGCAGTCAGACCTCTTATAGGTAAAAAATGGAATGTTCGTTGAAATTATTAATGCATAGTTACTTAAAAATTGTACAAAGTCTATGTATGTATGTCATTGAAGGCTGGGAAAGAAAGCTATCTGTCTACCAAACATATGTTGGCCCCTTTTACAGCAGAGGCTTGTTCTCTGACATGCAATGTAGAAAGGAATGTGTTCAGAGAGCCAGGCAGAAGGCACCTTCCCCAGCCCCTCTGCCCCATGTGTGTCCACATGACTGCTTCTTGCAAATAATAGTGAGCCAGTGTTCCAGTCATGGAATGAATAAGTCACGGGGATAAAAAATACAGCATAGGGAATATGTCAATAGTATCATAACAGCGTATGGTGACAGATGGTAGATACATTTGCGGTGAGCGCAGCATAACATATAGAGTTATCAAATCACTATGTTGTACATCTGAAACTAATGCAATATTGTATGTCAACTATACTTCAATAAAATAAGTAAATAAAAAATTGATATTCCCACTAACACAAAGCAAAACAATAAAAATCCCACACAACATAACAGTGTAAATGGCACATGAAATATTACTACTATTAGCCAGCAAACCATGAAGAGGAGAGAAGACCATTAGGCCACCTGGGCTAACCTTTGCACTATGAGGGTGACTACATGTGGCTCTCTTGTTGTGGCACCCAGGTGCTCCCAAGGCACACAAAATCCCACTTGTTCTCATAAGTGCAAAGAATGCCTCCAGAGCTACAGTTGGTGCGGTACATCAAAGTACTAAAAAAGTTAAAATCTTGTAACTCGTATTGGCGATTGCCAGGATATGACTGTATTGTGGCTTCCCCACCCACCTTCTCCCTTCGTCAGCACATGGCACTTTTTACACTACTCTTGGTACCTGGTTCACAGCTAGATCCAACTGGAGTCTTCAAACACAGATCAAGACCAACTAGCACATCTTGAAGCTCCACACGCTAAGATCCCAAGATGGCTTCTCCATTTCTCTGCACCCTCACACTCAAAGCCCTTCCTGTAGTTGCCAGGACTCCCAGTCAGGAAGGTGGCGCTGCCAGTCCCCATGCCTTCCATTCCACCCACGCCCTCAACCTGGTCTGCACAGAACCCAAGGCCACTCAAACCCTCAAGGAAAGTCATCGCCCAACACTAGGATGAATCAATCCATGACAGACTCCTCTGCGGCAACTACAATGAAGATTTCAAAGAATTTATAATGGTGTGAGAAAAGCTTGTGAGTGAATATTAGAAGAGAACGGAAAATTATGTATTCAATAGGATCCCAATTGTCTAAAAACAAAGACGTGAAGGAAACACACCAATTACCATTGGGGTTCCTGGTTGGTGGATTATGAGTGATTGAAAATATGTTCTGGGGTGCTTGGGTGGCTCAGTCGGTTAAGCCCTGACTCTTGATCTCAACTCAGGTCATGATCTGGTGGTGGTTGAGATCCAGACCTGGTTGGGCTCTGTGCTGATAGTACAGAGCCTACTTGGGGTTCTCTCTCACTCCCTCTCTCTGCCCCTCCTGGGCTCTCTCTCAAAACAAATAAATAAACTTAAAAAAATTCTCTTCTCTGCTTTTTGAAAATATGTAAAATGAGCCTGTGTTGTTTTTTAAATGACCGAGAAAATTAAATGTGGTCCCGTCTACAAAATCTTTGGAGAGCTCTGCTGTACTGAGTTCCCAGCCTGAGTCCTGTGCTCTGAGAGTTTCCACTTGGAAAGCCTCTTCGGGGACCCTACAGGCCATGCCCAGAATAGGAACAGGAAAGGAAAAGAGAGCAAAGGGCGTAGTTCTGAATATGAGTCAACATCAGGTTTGAATCAGGGGCAATCTGGAGAGAGCCACAGCAGATGGTGGGCTCCATTGCTCTCTTGCCTGTAGGTATTCAACTTGTTTCAGACCCCAGTGTCTTCTCTCAGTAGCCCTTGTGCACTCTGGGTGTTCTCCGTTACCCCCTTTACTTCCTGAGCCCTGACAGTGGGAGCAGAGCAAGCAAGAAAGGCTTTCTGGTCAAGGCTGTGCCTTCGCTCATTCTCTCCCTTCCCTGCGGGGGTCAGATCAGAAGCCTCCCGTGCTCTGGTCTTGCGCCTTCACCCCTCCCATCCAGACCCTTCCTGCTGCCTCTCATCTTTCTCACGTGATCACTCTGGAGCTATGCCGCAACTATCCTCCACGTGTCATCATTTCCTTTGTTGGGCACATGCGCGCACACATACCCATATGCTCCCTAGAACATGCATTGGCATTGCTGGCACATGGTTAGGCATAGCATGCGTTCATTCAGCCAGCGAACGAATTGCCCTCTGCTTAGTGCCAGGCGTTATTCTAGGTGCTGGGGTACACGAAAAACCAGAGAGAAAAGGTCCCTGCTCTTGGAGCAGACTTTCCGCTGGGGAGATGGACAATAAGCAAATACATATACCCTGTAACGTAGAGTAGTGGTAAGTGCTATAAAGAAAAATGAGGCCGAGGAAGGGGCTAGTGACCTGGGGTAGAAGGTGCCCTCAGATAGACTGGTCGGAGGTGGCTGGTTTGTGGAAGCTCCATTTTGGCAGAGGTTTTGATGAAGTGAAGAAAAGGGCTGTGTCAAGTGTGGGAACAAGGGTTCTGGCTGAGGGGCCAGTAAGTGCAAAGGCCCTGAATCAGCAACAAGCTTGATTCCTGCCCTCAAGTTGCTCCCATTCTAGTGAAAGAGGAACAATAATCAGGCGATAGCAATATTGCCTGATAGACATTTGTCACTTAGTATATAGCTGCCTTGTCTTTATGGCATTTAAAAAATGTATGTTATCTATTGTCCGTGTCCTCCAGTAGCAAACAAGCTCCAGGAGGCAGAGCTGTTTGCTTTGTTCATTACAGTATGTCCAGGATGTAAACAGCTACAGGCCCATAGTAGATGTTCAATACTGTTTAAATGGAAGAAAGGATCCCACACTGGTCCCTGTGCTCCCGGTTCTCCTTCCTAGAGGTGACCACTGTTATTTGGCCCTGGGAGAAGCTGTTATTTCAACAGACCACCATTGAGCTTCCACTTGGGGCCTTAGAGGCGAGACTCTGAGTGTGCCAGGAGGTAGAGGGAGCCGCCTGCTGACTGTCGTGTGGACTGCAATGGACACTCGTCTTCTGAGGCCCGGAAGACCTGGCTGGCCTTCTGATCATGGAGCAAAGGGAGGATGAGGAGACTCTGGCTAACCCTGGGTCCACATTCAGGCTTTCATGGGGACTTGGTGCTCGGGAAAATACCCGCCTGCCTCCTGATACACTGAGGCCCCTTCATACAGCTCATTGCTGTATCTCGACACAGGAGATCTGGCAGCAAATATTCTTTCTGTGTGTGAATGTGTAAAGCCAGATCTGCACAGTCGTGGGTACTGCAACTGTTGGGAGCCTTTGCTCTTGCAGTGAACTTGATGTACGACCCCTGAGCAGGACCCTGCCTGGGGGTCCCCGGGTTGGGTGACAGGGACTTAGTTCCCATCTCAGAAGAGACTTCTCAGAAAGTACCAAATCCACATAGAGTATCTGGGAAGTCAAAATGAATGTTTTCATCATTATTTCCTTCATAGCCAAGGTAAGACTATCCCTAAAATTTGTAGTTGGGGCAACTTACAACTTATAGGTATGAGGGGGGGAAGAAATTAATAATTACTGAATACCCATTATCCTTGATAGATTAATTGGAAAACTATCGTCAAGAATGTGCTCAAGACCACACAACTAGTAAGAGGGTGGTCACTTAATTAGTTTTAGAAAATTAGAGCAGGATTCCTTGCCTAACAGCAAACCTCCCAAAAAGCAGTCTTATTCTGATGCCAAGTCACCAGTCAGGTTTCATTCTGTCTCTTTGAATATCTTGGGTCAAGTCACTGCATCGTTAGATTCCGCATACCTACATAAAGCTTCACACATCATAGATGCAATAAATTCTTGTTAAGAAACAGAGGAAAAAACTTAGTCACTCATACTTTGTATGAATTGGAATTATTCTATTGATTATTTTTCCTTCATATGCTATTAGTGAATAGCACATTCATTAATTATAACAGTAACACCGACTTTTCCATCTAAGTTAGTGGCCACTGAATTCTTCCACTTGCTTGGTCCCAAATCCTTGGACTTACCTGCGACCCTTCTCCTCTCACATGGTATATCCAAAATGCCATTAAATCCTGTTGGTTCTCCTTTCAAGAGATGTCCCAGTATGACTAACTCTCACCATCTCCCCTGCTACGACCCCGGTGCAAGCCACCTGTCTGGATCACTGCCCTAGCTTCCTAACTGGCCTCTGGGTTTCTGCCCTTGCTGCCTCTAGTGTATTCCCCAAACATCAGTCAGAGTGAATCCTATAAAAACTTGTCCCCAGATCACATGACTTCCACATGATCTGTGAAATAGAAAAATCAAGGGCATCAAAAAGCCAAAAGTGGGTTCATTGAAACAACTGATACAATTTATAAACCTTTAATAATACTGATCGAAACAAAAGAGAGAACACACAAATTACCAGTATGAGGAGGGGCAGAGGGGCCATTATTAGAGATCCTACAGGCATTAAATAGTAAGGGAATATCATGGTCAATGTATATGCCAATAAATTCAAGGACTTAGATGAAGTGAACCAACTCCTTGAAAAACATGCATTAACAAATATGACAAAGAAGAAATAGAACATTTCTAAGCCCTCTATTTGTTAAAGAAATTATATTCAAAATAAAAAACCTTCCACTAAGAAAATCCTAGGCCCAGATGACTTCACAGGTGAATTCTCCCAGACATTTAAGGAAGAAATAATGCTGACTTTACACAAACCTGATCAATATTAGCTGTTGTTATTATTACCATCAGTAGGTTTTTCCTGTCTCCTGCCTCATTTTTTGCATCTATGTTAAAGAGGACACAACTTTTCGTGGTCTTTTAGAAAGATTCTCAATTCAATGGGAGGTTACTTGGCAATGCCTTTCTCTTCCTCTTCCTTTGCAACCTGTGTTCCTTTGACCCAGAATGGTATATAGTGTTCACAAAATGCTCTACGTTATTGCCTCTGACTTAAATAGTTTTTAACCTTTTAAAGAAAACTAGTTCTTTCTCTAGGACTTGAGAAGATCTGCCAAGTAGTGTGATAAAAAATTTTTCAGGATTCTATCACACCTGGTTTTCTGTTGATCTGTCTTTAAAAATGTTTTTATTTATTTTTGAGAGAGGGTGAGTGGGGGAGGGACAGAGAGAGAGGGAGACAGAGGATCTGAAGCAGGCTCTGATGTGGGGCTTGAACTCACAAAAAGCGAGATCATGACCTGAGCTGAAGTCAGATGCTTAACCCACTGAGCCACCCAGGCACCCCTATGTTGGTCTCTTCTTAATAACAACGAAAGTTTTGTTTAGTTGTTTCTTCCATTCCTTTGTATAATCCCTTTCTGGAGAATGACAAAGAATTGTTCAGATCTTAATTTGGTTTCCCATGACGGGGCTGAGATTAAAATTTGTCTAGTAAATGGAAAGGTTGGGGCAATCACAATAATGGCTGGAGGAAGCTCTCCTTTTTTTCTTGTCCTTCTTCTGAGATACTAAGGGCCAGTTAGACTAAATCCTTAAGAGGCATTCTTTATCACTTTTGTTTGATGTAGTTCCAGCCACATCAAACACAGGAGGAATCCGAACTTCTCTGAGTTAAAATGAATGAGGTGGCATTTTTCCGAGACCCGGGGAAACTGGTAGTGTGAATTGAAGCGAAGTAATGGTGAGAGTGTCTGAGTGAGGAGCATTCATTGCTGCCTAAGGGCTGAGGGCCCTGCGCTCTGGATACCTCTTCTCCCCACCATCCTGGTTTCTTGACTCACCTTCCTCAGCAGCAGAAAACTGCATGTTTTAGACTTCAAAATATCTGGCCTCAGCAAAGGACAGTTTGCTGATGGACTATGATATTTCACTATATTAGAGTGCAGACTAAGCTGCTGTAACAGAGAGTCTCTAAAATACAGTAGCTTTAATGAGATAGAAGTTGATTTTTCTCTCCTGTAACAGTCAAGAGGTAGCTTGGCAATGGGGCGCCTGGGTGGCGCAGTCGGATAAGCGACCGACTTCGGCTCAGGTCATGATCTCACGGTTTGTGGGTTCGAGCCCCGCATCAGGCTCTGTGCTGACGGCTCAGGGCCTGGAACCTGTTTCAGATTCTGTGTCTCCCTCTCTGCCCCTCCCTTGCTCATGCTCTCTCTCTCTCCCAAAAATAAATAAATAAAATTTAAAAAATTAAAAAAAAAAAAAGAGGTAGTTTGGCAATCCATGGCAAGTAGGTGGCTCTGCTCCTTGGGATCATCTTTTAGCTTCTTTCTCCCCTATTTCCCAGAGCATGGGTCTTGACCTTAGGTCCATGGGCCCTTGGGAGGCCACGGATAGAAGTTTCCTTTCACTTTTGAATGCAGGTAACAAACAACCATGATATCAGCAGTACCTATGACTTTGCTACCAATAGAAATAACAGGTAATTTTTGTATCATATTCATTTGTTGCACGTATCTTTTAATAATATTACACTGTATCACTGCTAATGGCACACCTGCCTCTAGGGCTTGGTATTTGATGGGTTAATAAACACATACTTATTATATTAAAACTTTTAAACACAATTTTGAAAAGCATATTTTGGTATATTTTCCTTTTTTAACCTTGTGTATTTTATTTTACGCACTTATAAACATCATTCTGAGAAGGGCTACATAGGTTTTACCAGACTGCCTACGAGGTCCATGACACAAAACAGATTAGAGTCTCTATTCTGGGGCGTTTCCCTTGTCCTCAAGGTAGAAGCTTGCTTCTCTGCTCCATATCATTCCATTCTGGTTAGAAGGAAGGGAGAAAGAGGGAGTAGTTTCCTTGTAAGTGTCTTCCTTATAAGAAGATGACCCAGAAGTTACAAACATCCCTTCTGTTAATCTTATGCTGTTGATGATATGGTCAAATGATCACACCTAGCTGCAAGAAATACTGAGACTGTAGTGTCCAACTTGGAACCCAGAGCCTTGCTGAATAGGCTAGAGCACCTACCACTCTAGCACTGAAAGGAACAGAGGAGAATATATACAGGATAACAGACAACAGTCTCCACCACTCCCACGTAGTTCTACCTGGATTCTGGAATCTGTTCCATCAGTGGTTTATAAAACATATGATTTCTCTAAATCTAAGGAGGGGGTGTCAAGTACATTTACAATCATATCTGGAGCGTCTATACTGTCTTTCTCTCAAAAGTTCAGATCACATTATAGACACTTTCGCAAAGAATGGGTCTACAAGATTTTTCAGACCGACCATTGTGTTTGTGGGCTTGAAATGCATTGTGAATATAGAAGATGCGTTTCTTGCCTACAAATACCGGTAATTACATTCAACGTGAATGAAAACAGCATGCTCGAGGTCAATCCATCTGGTTCTGGAAGTCCTTTTTTACAGAATTGAAAGTTTTATTCAAGTTCTGTTTTTTCATATTTTTGAGTAAACATACATTGAATGTCTCCTGTGTTATAGGCAAGCAGGGGACTGGGTACATCAAAATTAATAAGAGTTTTCTCACCCTCAAGAAGCTCAGAACCACTTTGTGAGTGTGGGTGTGCACGCGTGCATGTGTATGTGTATGGGGAGGAGAAGAGCACACATAAATAAGTTATCTTTAAGTGTGATTGTTGCTAAAATAGAGAATAAATGTGTTGTGAATATAGAAAGAAGATAGAAGGAAATGAATGTCAAGTAAGAAATGGAAGATTAATCTCCAAAGCAGTGAAAGTTACTATTTTTATTATTACCCATCTAAGCAATAAGTCACCTGTCCCCAATTTGTATCTCTTTTTGCCCTCTTCTGACTTGGAAGCTGGTATCGACGCTTATTTGCCATCATCTTAGAGAACTTTCTAGAATCAAAACACAAGCCAGCAATATAAATTTTCCTGCATATTTTGTAAGGGGTGAGGATAATTGACATTGCACAATTCATGTTATCTCACTTGAAGGTATCTCACTTTAATATTATTCTACTTCAAAGAGTCCCTTTAGACCTTCCTCTCTTTCAATCTCTGCAATGCTGAGGTCAAAGAGGGTTTTTTTCTCCTCTTCCTTCTGGCCTCATCTAGTTTTTCTGCTCTGGTTTCCCTTACACTGGAATCCATAGCCTCCTCTCCCTGCTCTATAGCCGCCCTTTCTTCTGCAGAGCAGTTTAGTTCTACCCCGCCACTACAGACCTGTTCACCTATATTCACAGTTCAGTAGTGTCCTTTAGTCATAGAAAAGGCCCTTCTTTCACATTGTCCTAAGGTGATTAATTTTTAAAAATTTATGGCTATACCCAGAACTGTTTGGAATCTTACTTGCTTTAGTTAGGCAAGTGAAGCAAGATGCTGTAACACAGTGATGCCGGAATGGGGTTGGGTGATAAAGTGGCTCATTTTAATGACTTTGTTAGTTGTGATTGCCTACATTTGTATAGATCAGTAACTCAGAATGCTGTAAGCCTCCAAAGGGACTCTTAAAATTCTGTTTATTCCCTACTCCTTAATGCAATGCACTTTTTAGGTTCATCTTTTCAGTTGTCCTGGAGAAATGAAATATATACACAATTTGGAAGTAGAGGAAGAACATGAGAAGAGAGGAGCCAAGAAAACATTATAGGCTAGAAAAAAATGGCAGAAGTAATGCCGGGAGGTTGGGGTGGTGATGGAGGTGGGAACGGAGCCCAGTATGTCTTCATCTCATATCATGCTTTCAGCTCCCTAAAGTTAATATAGCCAAACATTAACGTGGCCCATTTCTGGTTAGGAATGGTAGGATAGGTGTGCCTTCTCAGCAGCTATCTCTTGAAAGATGAAGGTCCTGTAATACCTTTGACCCCCAGCAGTCACCTCAGAGCCATGATCCCTTCCAGGCTGCATGCTAAGAGAGGATGGTCAGACCAAGGGGTACAATACATGTGTAAGCTTTGAGCAGGACCTACTGGGGTCAAAGTGGGACAGTACTTGGTGTGTGTGTGTGTGTGTGTGTGTGTGTGTGTGTGTGTGAATTCAAAAATGGCAAATGAACTGGAGTCAAAGAGAGAAGTAAGGGTGGAGAGAGCAGGTATGACAGGGGTCCTAGATACTAAATAATTCTTTAGGTGTGGTGAATGGAGAAGGGAAAGAGAGATTGGGTATGCCATTAGTAGATCTCCATCACTTAGTTCATTTAATGTTGCGAGGATGAGCAAATGTAAGTCAAGCTTTCTTAAACAATAGGGTTTTCATTAGAACATGGTTAAGAGAGTTAGCTTTGGGGAAAGATTGGCTGGGTTTTAAGTCTGGCTTTGATACTTGTGATCTTGAGTAAATCACTTAATCCTGGTGTCTCAGTTTCTTCATTTCAATGAAATAAATCCATTTAAATGAAATTTAATTGTAAAAAGCACATCGAAGAGTGCTTGGCTTCTGGCAAGCTTTCAATAAGTTAATATTATTTGTTATTATGATGTTGGTAAAACCAACCTCCCAAACCTATAAAGTCAGTTAACAGAAATCTATCAGGCAAAAGGAAATAATATTTTTTGCTTTGCTGTAGTTTGATATACATAGTATTTTAAATCATTATATTCACAGTGTTAGCTGTGCTATTCTCTTCATAAAATTATGTGTGTGCGTATGAATTACAGGGTTCTAATTTAAAACTCTGAACTAATTGCATGTGTAGTCTCTTTAATTGTACAACAAACCTACAAAATGTGTAAGTGTAAATTATCATGATGACTAAACACAGAAAATCTGCATTTACCAAAACCTGCACCAAAATTGACTATATTGGATGGATAATTGGATAGTCATGTAAAGAATCCTCATGAGGACCAGGCTACTGCTAACTGGATCTTCTACACTATTTAAATGTTCTCTCAGCTGGAATGCCCAGAAGGCAGTTGGAGATCGATCAGCCTTGTGGCTTCTGAGGGTTGCTTACAGTTTGTCAGCACAGGGGTGGGGTGAGTACCATGGGACCTTTCCCAGGCTAATAGTTAACATACTCTAGTTCTAATACCTTAAACCAATACATGGAGGAGAGAAAAAGAAGCCAAGACTGTAACTGGGGGAAATGAGAGAAAGAAAGGGAAAATGGAAGGAAGAATAATATTCATGAAATGTCTTCTTTGGGTCACTTTCTAGGGACTTTCAAATATTATTCTTGCATCAGTCCTGTGGGAAAGATTCTTATCCCTATTTATAACAGCGTTGGCTGCCTGTATAACAACTCTTTCTCTCTCTTTTCTTGCTGATAGAGCTTCGATTTCTCTTTGAGTGTTTACCTTTCCCCTATGAAGTAAGTCCTTCACATGTCCCCCTCTCTCAGCAACTGGAGTAATCATAAGTCATTGTTTTCCCATTATCCTTGATAGGGATTGTTTAGACATGAACAAGAGATAACATTCTAGTCAATGAAAGGTGATGAGAAGGCAGCTGGGAAGATTCTGGGAAAGATTTTTTATTCTCTAAAAGAGGTCCCAGAGGAGACATGGCTTCTTCTGCTGCGGTATGTGGTTGTGTCTGCACAGGATTGAAAGTGTGGAAGCTATCTTGTGATTATAAGGGGAGCTAGCTTGAGGGCAAAGCAGACATGCTGACATAACTCCTATTTGGACTTCTGTGCATGATTATAAATATTCTCATCATTAAATCCTCTTAAGGGATGGGGTTCTATTACTTGTAGACAAAAGCATCCTTTTTTTCCTTTGTTTCAAGTTTTTATTTAAATTCCAGTTAGTTAATATGTAGTGTAACATTACTTTCAGGTATAGAATTTAAATGAAAAAAAAATTTTTTTATGTTTATTTATTTTTGAGAGAGATTGAGCACGAGGGGCAGAGAGAGAGGGAGATACAGAATCCAAAGCAGGCTGCAGGCTCTGAGCTGTCAGCACAGAGCCTAATGTGGGGCTCGAACCTACAAGCTATGAGATCATGACCTGAGCCAAAGTCGACGCTTAACTGACTGAGCCATCCAGGCACCCCACAAGTGTAGAATTTAGTAATTCATCACCCACATACAACACGCCGTGCTGATCATAACAAGTGCATTCCTTAATACCCATCACCCATTTAACCCATCCCCAACCCACCTCCTTCCATCAACCCTCAGTTTGTTCTCTATAGTTAATAGTCCGTTTGATGGTTTGCCTCCCTCTGTCTTTTCTTCCTCTAGTGTTCATCTGTTTCATTTCTTAAATTACACATATGAGTGAAATCATGTGGTATTTGTCTCTGTCTGACTTATTTCGCTTAGCATAATACACTCTAGCTCCATCCATGTTGTTGCAAATGGCAGAATTTCGTTCTTTTTTATGGCTGAGTAGTATTCCATTGTGTGTGAGTCTGTGTGTGTGTGTGTGTGTGTGTGTATACCACAACTTCTTTATCATTCATTCATCAGTCTATGGGCATTTATTTGGGCACTTTCTGTAATTTGACTATTGCTGATAATGCTGCTATAAACATTAGGGAGTATGTGTCCCTTTGAATCAATATTTTTGTATTGTTGGGTAAATACCTAGTAGTGCAATTGCTAGGCTGAAGGGTAGTTCTATTTTTAACTTTTGAGGAAGCTCCATACTGTTTTCCAGCACGGTTGCAGCAGTTTGCATTCCCACCAACAGTGTAAGAGGGTTCCTCTTTCTCCACATCCTTACCAACATCTGTTGTTGCCTGTGTTGTTAAGCTTAGCCATTGTGACAGGTGTGAGGTGGTATCTCATTGTGGTTTTGATTTGCATTTCCCTAATGATGAGTGATGTTGAACATCTTTTCATGTGTCTGTTAGCCATCTGTATGTCTTCCTTGGAAAAATGTCTATTCATGTGTTCTACCCATTTCTTAACTGGATTATTTGGTTTTTGGATGTTGATTTGATAAATTCTTTATAGATTTTGGATACTAACCCTTTAACTGATATGTCATTTGAAAATATCTTCTCCCATTTTGAAAGTTGCCTTTTAGTCTTGTTGATTGTTTCCTTTGTTGTGCAGAAGCTTTTTATCTTGATGAAGTCCAAGTAGTTTAATTTTGCTTTTGTTTCCCTTGCCACTGGAAACATGTCTTAAGTAAGAAGTTGCTATGGCCAAGGTCAAAGAGGTTGCTGCCTGTGTTCTCCTCTAGGATTTTGATAGTTTCCTGGTTGTTTGTCATTTTGAATTTATTTTTTTGCAAGGTATTTTTTTGCAGTTTCTTTTACATGTTGCAGTCCAGTTTTCCCAATGCCATCAGTTGAAGAGACTGTTTTTGTTTTTGTTGTTGTTGTTGTTGTTGTTGTTGTTGTTGTTGTTGTTGCATTGGATATTCTTTCATGCTTTGTTGGAGATTAGTTGATCTTATAGTTGTGGGTTCATTCTGGGTTTTCTATTTTGTTCCATTGATCTATATGTCTGTTTTTGTGTCAGTACCGTACTGTCTTGACTGCTACAGCTTTGTAATATAACTTCAAGTGCAGAATTGTGATGCCTCCAGCTTTGCTTTTCTTTTTCGAGATTGCTTTGGTTGTTCGAGGTCTTTTCTTGTTCCATACAAATTTTAGGATTGTTTGTTCCAGCTCTGTGAAAAATGTTGATGGTATTTTGATAGGGATTGCATTCAATGTATAGATTGTTTTGGGGAGTATTGACATTTAAACAATATTTGTTCTTCCAATCCATGAGCATGGGATGTTTTCCTGTTTATTTGTGTCATCTTCAATTTCTTTCATAAGTGTTTTATAGTTTTCAGAATATAGATCTTTTATCTATTTGGTTAGGTTTATTCCTTGGTATCTTATGATGGTGCAATTGTAAATTAAGTTGATTCCTTGATTTCTCTTTTTGCTGCTTCATTATTGGTGTGTAGACATGCAATAGATTTCTGTACATTGATCTTGTATTCTGTTACTTTACTTAATCTGTGTATCAGTTCTAGCAAGTTTTTGGTGGAGTCTTTCAGGGCTTCTACAGAGTATCATGTTGTCTGCATAAAGTGAAAGTTTTACTTCTTCCTTACCAATTTGGATACCTTTTATTTCTTTCTGTTGTCTGATTGCTGAAGCTATGACTTCCAGTACTATGTTGAATAACAATCATGAGAGTGGACATCTCTGTCTTGTTTCTGACTGTAGAGGGAAAGCTCTCAGCTTTTTCCCATTGAGGTTGATATTAGCTGTAGATCTTTCATATATTGCCTTTATGATGCTGAGGTATGTTCCTTCTATCTCTACTTTGTTGAGAGTTTTTTTTTTTTTTATCAAGAACGGATGCTGTACTTTAGACAAAGATACCCTAACTGATACACCTAACTGATATATTCCATATTATGAGAAAACTGAGGTACAGAAAGGTGAAGAGACTTGCTTACCATACATGCATAATAAGGAGTAGAGAGAGCAGATTATGCCTCCAAAGTATGGAGAGAAGATGTGTTTCTTCTACACACACACTCCAATCTGACAATTTCTAACTTTGAGCTGGTAATTTAGTCCATTTACACTTACTATAATTACTGATATATTGGGTCTGTATTTATTGCTTTATTATTTCCATTTGTTCCACTTTTTCTGTTTCTTTTTAACACTTTTTACTTAAGAAAATAGACATCTATAAATTCCCCAGCAAGATGAAAAGGCTGCATATGCTTGTACTCTCAAAACCCTCTTCCTGCCTTTCTCCAGCCTAATCTCAACATTTTGATATTATCTGGAAACTTAATTAGGGGTTATTATAAATATTTTTTCTTCAAATGTAACTTTTAGATAACAAAATCTAGAAGGATATTTATTCATTTATCTTGCTATAAATGTATTTATAGTTAAAATTCATAATATTTACTTATTCTGAGATCAATCAATGGCCTGATGAGTGGTCTAATACTGGTCTCCAGTATATTGAAATTTGGGATATAACACTTTGCAGTGTGTATGGTGGTTGTTTCATTGAAAAATTTAAATTCCTTTTAAAAATTGTGAAATTCAAATCAAGTATTTGTGTAGCCTTTGAACTTCTCAGCAGAATATCTTTTTTCTTCCTTAACTAAGATTTTAAAATAACTTTGTTGCATATATCTCATATATTTCTTAATTTTTTTCTCTTTTTAAGTATTTCATTGATAACCTTTCTTCAATGTGAGTCTTAGTGTGACCATTTTTCTGAGACCTTGAATGACACAGGATATTTTTTATATTATCTGAGTAACAGTAAGTGCTAGGATATTTTTTTTTCCCAGTATTTAAAAAAAAATGTTTTCTCATTATATCTATTTGTTTTAATCTGTTTTTCATCTTTTCTATCTCTTTTCTCTTTAGCCTGAATTTTAGAGCATTTCTTCATTTCTGTTTTCCAATGTGTTAATTTCTTCTGTGGCTATGTCTTATATGCTGTTGAAACCATTTATTGAATTTCTAATTTCAATAGTGCATTTTTCACCTCCAGAAGTTCTGTTTTACTCTATTAAACATTTACTTATTGCTTAATCACATTATCCAGACTCTCCTCTATTTATTGAAATATATCAAACATAATTATTTCATATTGTGGATGTTATGATTCCAGTATCTGAAGTCACTGAGGATCTGATTCTGCTGTTTGTGGTTTCTTTTGGCTCTTGCTAATAGTTCCTTTTTGTGATTTGTTTTGTTTGGTTTTTTTTTTTTTTTTTTTTTTTTTGCCTGAGAGCTGCCCATTTTTCTATATTGGAATTCTCTGAGGCTCTTCCAATGTGAATTTGCATTTGTTTCTACCACATACTTGAGGGCACTGAGAGTCTGGTCTCTTGTCAACTAAATTCTTACTTTGAGGTTCTTCAGACCATTCAGTTGGTATAAATTTAGACTCAATTATACACAAGGCCTTGTTTATGGGGATAATTTCTCAAGGAGGATTTCTTTTTCCCCTGCCCCCCTACCTCTATTTCACACCAATGTTGGAAGGCAATTTTCTCTTCAGTGCTTTGACATGAGGCTTATTGTTTATATTTTGTCCTTACACTGAGAGAGCAGACCTTTGGAAATTTTCACTTTGTGAATAACATCTCCCATTATATGACCTGCCTTGGGAAGGCTCTAGGACTTATTTCCTGTATCCTAAGCTGTATGGGTTTTGACAATGAATGCTCAAGATCAGCTGATTTGGTAAATGTTTTCAAGGAAAAGATGTCTGTTGTGCTCTCCTTAACTTTGTTTCCCACTTCACTTTGTTTTGGTCTAAGTATGACTTACTTTCTTACTAATTCATGGGTACTTTTAAGAAGATGTTTCTGTTTTTGTGGCTTTTCCCCCAGTTTTTTTGAGTAACAGCAATGGAAGTTTGGGCAAGATGTTAACATTTCTACTGGTAATATTGTTTGAATGTGCTTGTAGAGGGACCCAGAAGATTAGATAATTTACCTCTAAACTTGGATTTAAGCTGTCCTATTCCTGAAAATTGTTGATTACACATAGGACATGCATGTCTTTTGGTTCAAGCATCTGCTCATGTAGAGGCCTGATTTTTTCATTAAAGTAAACTGATAGAAATGAAAAGATTTTAGTTGATCTTAGTATAGAGCTGACTAGATCATTTTGTTGGTGCTCTATACATAGTATATTAATCTGGGTTCTCTGAAAAACAGAACCAGTAGGATATGTACACACATATATATTATAGGAAATTGGCTCACACATTTATGGAGGCTAAGAAGTCTCATGATCTGTGTCTGCAAGCTGGAGACCTAGGAAGCCATTGTTATAATTCAGTCTGAGTCTGAAGGCTTAAAAACCAGGGTAGCCCATGGTGTAGATCTTAGTCTGTAATGAGATATCCCAACTCAATCAGCGAGGCTGGAAAAATGGAGCAAATGAGGCAAATTCCTCCTTCTTCCACATTTTGTTCTCTTCAGGCCCTCATGGGTTGGATAATGCCCACCCCTGGGGAGGGCAATCTGCCTTACTGAGTCTACTGATTCAAATGCCCATCTATTTCCAAAACACCCTCATAGACACACCCAGAAATATGTTTAGTTTGGGCACACTATGGCCAGCCAAGGCGACACATAAAATTAATCATCACACACACTGATGTTTAGAACAGGTAGCCCAGACTTCACAAACTGTACCATGGTCTGTTGTGAAAGTCCTTTCCTGGACATGAGAAAGAGATGATATCCTGGTGTTTTGGAGGCAATAATTTAGCTAAAAGGGATCATTGTTCCTGTTCATTCCTCTTGGAACAGAAGAGGAGGTGAATGTTTGATTTGAAGGGGGAAGATCTTCCCCAATTGTACCCCATTCTGATAAGGAAAGACAAGATTTAGTAGGCAGAAAGAGAGAGACTAGGGCTTGAAGGTCCCTGGGTGGGGGAAAAAAACACATATTTTAAAACATTTCTTCTGGGGATGTCTGACCTAGAGCAAACTCTCTCAGGTGTAAAGTTCCTCTTGAGAATGTGACGGATACCACCTGCCCTCCCCCCAACTCCTGCAGGTTTCCCTCAGGAAGCTGACAAACAAAAGACCTGACTAAAAATAAGTAGGCCATTAAATGTATGACCCACAAGGAATGGTATGGCCCTATGCCACCCCTCATACAATGGAAACAAGCCAATCAAAATGGAATGACTAGGCATTCAGAGTTACCTAGCCAGAGTAGAACCTGAGAAGGAACAAGGGGACCCAAACCCTACAAAACCCTATAGTCATGGGCATTCACTTTTGAATGCCTGCTCTCTGTAGAGAGAGCTTTTATACTTTTCTTACTTTCTGATCTTGCCCTCTAAGAAACTTTTGCCTGCTGCTCATTTTATTTTGTGTTCATTCTTCAAAGTGATGAGATAACGAATCCTGGGTTTTGAGGTAAAAACAAAAATCCTGCAATACCATCGGTATTCAGAAGGAGTGGGAATGAGAATAATTGGAGCTTAAACACAGAGAAAAGTAGTAACAGATTTTTAATGCTCAGGGTTTTTGTATTTGCTTTTCTTTTTAATGTGGATAGCAATAGCCATAATTATTTATACTCTGTTTAATGCTCAATTTATTTAACTTACATGTCTAATAAAAATGTAAAAACATATACAATAATTTTTAAAAATTTATAAATAAACTTAAATCTACTGCAAAATATCAACAACATAGTTTTAATTAGTTTTTTGTTGCTGTCATACTGTTATTTCATCTCTTTTAGGATTATTGTTATATGTGTTTTTATATCTTTCTCAGACTTCAGTAATATTATTTTGGGGCCATTCTGGAATCTCAGTTATTTTAGCAGAGCCTGAAAGTTAAGCTGTGGGTACCCTGTGTGCTTTAGAAGGGTTTGTGAATTTGAGTTAGAAAGCACTGCACATTTATGTTTATTAACCTCTAAATATTACACATGATCTAACTTAAATTTAGCATTTCTTTAAATTATGAATATAGTGTATCAGTCAGCTATTGCTGTATAACAATCACAAAAAAATCTCAATGGCATACATCAACAAACATTTATTTTTCATGCATTAATAGGTCATCTGGAATAGCTCTTCTGAACATAGATCCTACCCATGTATTAGTGGTTGTCTAATCTAGAGTGATCTTAGCTGGTTGATTCAGCCTTTTGTTGCAGTTTTGTAGGTTGACTAGGCAGTTCTATGGCAAGTGTCCTTTTTTTAATGTTTATTTATTTTAAGAGATAAAAAGAATATGAGCAGGGGAGGGGCAGAGAGAAAGAGAGAGAGAGAATCCCAAGCAAGCTCTGTGCTGTCAGAGGCCCACACAGGGCTCCATCCCATGAACCATGAGATCATGACCTGAGCTGATATCAAGAGTCAGACGCTTAAGTGACTGAGCCACTCAGGCACCCCATGCCAAGTGTCTTTTATTCTCCTTAGATACTGGGTTAGTCTGGGCCTTCCCATGGTTTCAGAGAGTGCACTAAGGGCAATGAAAACACATGAGGTTTCTTAAGACATAGGCTCAGAATTGGTATACAATCACTTCTGCCTATATTACTTTGGCCAAAGTAAGTCACATGGCTGAGTCCAAAGCCTAGAGTGAGAAAGTACATTCTGCATTTTGCGAGAGTAATTGCAGAGTCACAAAACAAAAATGGGAATACAGAAGGGATGCAATGTTTAGGTCTACTAATTCACCACCACAGCAACAAACCTCAGAAGTTTGGCCTCTATCATTGGCTTTTTCAGCAGTAAAAATCAGGTATTTTAATATCACATTATTGTTTCAGACATCTCTATATATTTTTAAAAAATTTTTAATGTTTTTATCTATTTCTGAGAGAGAGACAGAGCGTGAGCAGGGGAGGGGCAGAGAGAGGGAGACACAGAACCTGAAGCAGGATCCAGGCTCCAAGCCATCAGCACAGAACGTGACATAGGGCCCAAATCCACAAACTGAGAGATCATGACCCAAGCTGAAGTCAGACACTCAACCGACTGAGCCACCCAGGAGCCGCTCTAAATATTTTTTATGCTCATCACTACTTTGAAGTTGTGATTGTTATTAAACTTGCTGGTAGATTGCACAGGTTCAAAGTCTTCCTATCTGTAGATGTTCAGTTGATGTAGATGGCCAACAACTGGGCAGCTTTCTGCCTAGTGGTCCTTCACCCACCAAATGCTGTGGGTTGTGTACTCATGCTGGTGATCCAGACATCTATGTTGCTTTCTCATATTTCTTCAGAATATGTATGAGGAGGTAAGATAAGGGCCATCTCAAAGTTTAATGTTCCAAGCCAATTAAGACCAATAGCTTTCACGCTGCAATGCCATTAAAAAATAAAATTTAATTTTTTTAGTTAAAAAATTTTAATTAAATTAAAATGTTTAATGTTAATGGTTAATTTTTTTATTTTTGAGAGAGAGACAGAGTGCAAGCAGGGAAAGGGCAAAGAGAGAGAGAGAGACGCACACACACACAGAATCTGAATCAGGGTCTAGCCTCTGAGCTGTTAGCACAGAGCCTGGTGGGAGTGGGGATGGGGTGGGGTGGGGCTCAAACTCAGGAGCTATGAGATCATAACTTGAGCCGAAGTCAGATGCTCAACTGACTGAGCCACCCAGGCACCTCAAAATTTAATTATAACTTGCCTATACTTTAAATGTATTGTCTTATTATTTAATAAAGTAATAAAGAAGCCCATATATTACTAGATCACATTTTTATGTTAATATTTTGCTGCCTATATTTCAATATTACAGGTTTCCTTTTAATCCTTCATTTTACCCATTTGAAAACATTATTCTGAACCAACATGGATAAACCTAGTGGGTATGATGCTACGTGAAATAAGTCAGACTGAGAAAGACACGTACCATATGATTTTACTCATACGTGGAATCTAAAACACAAGACAAATGAATAAACAAATAAATAAAAAGCAGAATCAGACCTATAAATATGAAGACCAAACTGATGGTTGCCAGAGGGAAGGGGGTTGGGGGTTGGGTGAAATGGATGAAGGAGTATAGGAGATACAGTCTTCCAGTCATGGAATGAATAAGTCACGGGAATAAAAGGTACAGCATAGGGAATATAATAATGGTATGGTAATAGCATTCTATGCTGACAGATGGTAGCTACATTTGTGGTGAGCATAGCATAATGCATAGAGATGTACAATCACTATGTTGTACGTGTAACATTAGAGTAACATCGTATGTCAACTGTACTGAAAAAATCAATTAATCTAAAACCACCCCCAAACCAGAAAACACTCTTCAGACAAGGAGTTCCACATTCTTCACCAAAGCGCCAGAGTGTTCCATGACATAAAAAGGTTTAAGAAGTCTCTGCTCTATAGACTTATTTTCATCCAGCTCTTCTCAGAGATGCCTTCTTTGAATAAACCAACTATTTCAGCCATGCTATGGGCCGTTGAGGGAAGGGTCACATGTCTACAAATGAGCCAGAGTATTTGTTAAGTGAACGGGAGCATGGCCTGACTTCTCATTGGCCACCATGGTATGAGATCTCTCTAATGTGAAAGTGAATCTGGAAGGAGTGAATAGTAGAGGCTTTCTGGTCTTCTGTCCCCCTCTGCCACCCACCCTCCCTCCCCCCGCCCCCTGCCCCACCACTAAGAGATTCTCTTATAGAGGTAAACTTGGAAGATTTGGGGTTTTAGTGAGAGATGGGACAGTTTTCACTTTATACCTCTACTTCTCTCAGTGGCTTAGCAAGGCAGGTTTTCTTAGCAGGATGCTGTGTCTCTTCACTCCTCACTATCAAGCCTCCAGCAAGGTAGATATCACTAAGCAATTGCAATTCTTTTTCCTACAGAGCTTAGACTCTTTGCTTCCAGGCTCCTTCTCAAAACAGAGCTCTGGGAGGCAGCCAACATTAATTGTGGAGGGCTGGCATACTAGATAAAACCTACTCACCCTCCCATTCCAGGCTTCTCCTAAGTTCCTTCCAAAAGGAAATATACTCGTGCCCTGCTCATTCTCTGAAATGCTGCCTTTGCTAATGTGTGATGCTTGTTAATGTTGACGTGTTTTCCTTCCAGGTAATAATATATTTCTATTTGAAGTGTAGAGGATATTTTAATATGGAAGAATGACTGTAAAGCTAGAAGTTTAAGTAAATCAAGGGAACAGGAAGGCAGCATAAGATAACAAAAAGAGCATGAGTTTGTGGTGTACAACCGATTTAAATTTTAGAAAGAAGAGGACAGCCAGCCATCTACGGTGTTGTCTACACAACCTCACACCAGCAGCTGAGTTTTTTCACTGAACTCTTTTAGGTCCTGGAAGGCAGAGTAAATACTTTGCTTGCTGCGCAGCAACTTGAAGATGGAAAACACATCTTCTGATTAATTAAAAGCAAAAGGTTGGAACTACTTACCTTTCCATTCTTTAATTAACGAAGCCCACAGGCCACATGAGGAAGTAATAACACTCATTATGTTGTGATGAAGGACTGTGATGATGAGTTAAGTCAGACGGGACTCCAGGCACGATCCCCTTGAAGGCTTCCCTAAGATGTTGCCCCGAATGTAGACAGATCCTTACTTGTTGAAGAATCCTCTCTCACCAGTTCTGGCATATGCTTCTTCAGAGAGTGCATTTCCTTTCGCAAGGGAAAGAAGAGCCCTTGAAACAAAGGGTTATATTTTAATTAAGCCTAGGCATCCTCTCTGGAATTTCCTTTATTGAAAGAACACCTCCTTTGATTTGTATCTGTTTGTGTTAGTCTTTGGAACAAAAAAAGATGGATCCCTTCCAGGCAGAACTGTCCCATCTGAATGATCAAAAAGCCATGTCAGCTGATTTAGAAACCAGCAAATTATTTTCTTACTGTCCCTTACATCTCCCAGGAAGCACTTTTTGAAGACAGTCTCCATTCCTCAGGCTTTGTTCACCATCCTTCATGCCTGTGGGTGGTCTCAAGAAATTCGAGGAAATGACAAACACCTATTCTACCTGCTGGTGGAGGCCCCCACCCCACCCTCCAACTTCCTCCAGAGACCTCGCTCCGGTTCTCAGTCTGTTTTCCTTGTCGTCAAGGCACGACTGAAACTTGTAATCAAATGGCTTGCCATCCATGGGGAAAGTGAGCTTTAAAATATAGTTGCTGCACATTCAGCTATAGCAATATCAGTTAAGACATTGCCTCTACATGAACATGAAAGAATGAGATAGACTCTCTTTTTTTAAGTCCACTCACTGATCGGAATAAGAAATAACTCAATGACATTAGCATGGGACATTGGGTATCAAGATTTTTGCCTTCATTTCCCTTTTTTGTTTTTGTTTTTTTCTTTGTTTTGGAGATTCAGTTCAGCATTGCCATAATCTTTAAGAATTAGAGATGGTGATGGCTTTTTCAAAGCCTTTTTCCCCAGAAAGAAAATAAAGGTCTGTATAAAAGTCTCCTTCTCCTGGGGCGCCTGGGTGGCTCAGTCGGTTGAGCGGCCGACTTCGGCTCAGGTCATGATCTCGCGGTCCGTGAGTTCGAGCCCCGCGTCAGGCTCTGTGCTGATGGCTCAGAGCCTGGAGCCTGTTTCAGATTCTGTGTCTCCCTCTCTCTGACCCTCCCCCGTTCATGCTCTGTCTCACTCTGTCTCAAAAATAAATAAAAATGTTTAAAAAAAAAAAGTCTCCTTCTCCTAATGATCTCAATGAAACCCTCGAATTGAGCAGCAATTGGGTCATCTAGAAGTGCAACAAATGTACATTTTTAGTGACTCTCTGATGGAATACCTATAGAAAACCCTTGCTTCTCCACATGAAGATTTTCATTCACCAAGCTTGATTGTATAAGTCACTGTTAAAAATTAAGTGAATTCTTTTAAAATATATATATATATTTTTAATGTTTATTGTTGAGACAGAGAGACAGAGACAGAGTGTGAGTGGGGGAAGGGTGGAGAGAGAGGGAGACACAGAATCCCAAGCAGGCTCCAGGCTCCCAGCTGTCAGCACAATCTGACACAGGGCTCAAATTTATGAGATTATGAGAACCGTGAGATTATGACCTGAGCCAAAGTCGGCTGCTTAACCAACTGAGCCGCCCAGGCGCCCCTATATTAAGTGAATTCTAAACTAACTTTTACTTATATTTCTATTCTTGCTTTTTAAGAATGGAGTGATGGAGTCTTTGTGGGAAATGTAGAAAATTTTTGTAGCTAATTACGTGTGCCATGTTTCAGCAAGTTGTAAATTTTATGGCTCTGGAAACATAGTGTTAGCAATGGAAATTCTGACCCCTTTCTGATCATAGTGGCACAAATATCAATGATATTATCCCTATCATTGAAAAATCTCATAAAGCTTGAAACTTGAATATGACCTGAATCATAGAATAGTCTATAAAACTAGTTGAGGGAAACCATCCCAGATTCCATGGGGTCAGTGCCTGTTTTTACCAAACTGGTTTAGCTGTGGGTACAGAAGCCCTCCAAATACACTTTCTCCTTCTTTTAGATACAGCCTGAGATACTCTGGTAGTATATGAGGAGCCCTATCTCCAGAAATAGACTGGTAGGAGATGAAACTTGAAATCCCTCATAAAATCTGGTATCTGTTGTGCTTAATGCGAACCTGAGCTGACATGACCCTGGTAAAAGCCACCACTAACTCTTGCCTGGCTTATTGATATTACCTCTTATCTGGTCTTTCAATATCCTCTGACACTCCTCCAGTCCATTCTCCCAGAGCCTCCAGAGTGATATTTCCAAGATAGCAATCTATTTTATCTTTGCGTTAGGTAGTTTGCATCCTCTGAGAAGCATATGCCAAAGCATGGATGAGATATAAAAGGAATTTCCTGTGAGAAAAGGGGAGGAGGTTGAAAGAGATGGGAGAAAGAGATGGGAGGTGGAAAGAGATGGGAGAGATACTGGCCTGATCCATCTAAAGGAGAGGGATGGAAGGAAGGTTGGATAGGAAGAATCTCAGTCTGCAGTTCTAAGAAAGTTTCTACCTGGCTGATGAGGAGTCTGAGTCAAAACTGCCATCATGTCCCAGGTCTTGCAGGAATGGGTCTGCATTAGTATCCTTGCTATACTCTGTCATTGTCTGGGAGCAACCATGGGAAGCATGGCCTTAGCGTAAACAGAGCACGGCACTCAGTGTGAACAGAGCACGGCACTTGGGGCTATGTGTCAATTACTCTCCCATAGCAAACAGTTTGGGAGTGCATTTTCATAACAATCACCATGGATATATTCTGGAGACCTCTAGCTCCTTCTAAATATCATCCCCAGAGCTGTATCACACACAAAAATCTTAATAAGCAGAGTGCTTGCTCTGCAGATTGAGCTCAAAGACTGGTCTTCCTCTTGAATCAGGTTGTCACCACTAGCTACTTCCAAAGAGAAATTCTGAAACCATCTTTGGTTGTCTCCCTCATTGTGATGGTTCATTTTATGTGCCAACTTGACAGGGCCACAGGGCGCCCATATATTTGGTTAAATATTATATTCTGGGTACATCTGTGTGGATGTGTTGGATGAGATCAAATTTGAATTAGACTAAGTGGAGGCCCTCCCCAGTGTGGGTGAGCCTCATCCAGTACAAAGAGGGTCTGAATAGAACAAAAAGTCTGAGTAAGAGACAATTTGCTCTCTTTGCCTGAGTGTGAACTGGGATATCAGTCTTCTCCTACCCTTGGACTAGGACTCAGAACATTGGTGCTCCTGGTTCTTAGGCCTTCAGATTCAGATTGGACCTACACACAAGCTTCTTGGGTCTCTAGTTTACAGATGGCAGATTGTCAGATGTTGGGACTTCTTAGCTTCCTTCATTGCATGAGCCAGTTCCTTATAATAACTTCTCTATCTATCTATCTATCTATCTATCTATCTATCTATCTATCTTTCATTTATCTATCTCCTATTGGTTCTCTGGAGAACCCTGACTAATACAGTCATGCTTAAAACTATTTAGTGGTTTTATGGTTTTCTTCAGCTAAAGCTTAGCATTCTTTTTAATACCCATAAAGTCTTCATATTTCTGCCTCTAGTTTATCATCTTGGGTCTCCCCCTCACTCCTGTAAGGCATGGAGAGACCTCAACACTTTTTGAATTGCTGAAGATTTGTCAGTTAAGATTTTTTATCATAAGTAACAGAACCAATTGTTGTTAACCTAAAAAGGTAGGGGGAAGATTGAAAGGATGTGGGGTGACCCCCACCATCAATAAGAAAGGAGAAAAACCAGGTGTCAAAGGACTAAAATGAATCAGAGAAGAATGAATCAGGCAGAATCAGAAAGAGCTACTGGACAGAAATCACTAAGTAGTCTTATCAGGCTATTACCACTGAGATAAGCTGGCTTTCAGATTTTTCAGTAAACTGAGTCTTTGTAAACCAGGAGCTAAAATTGAAAAAGTAACCTACCAGCTATGTGTCCTTGGTCAAGTTACTTAACTACTGTGTTTCATAAATGACTAAATGCTTTAATCTTATGTTGACTCTCAAACTTAGATCTTCATTCTCCCTCTCTTTCACACAAAACTCTCATTTCAAAGGAATATATAAGCATTTCCCTTCCAAGGAGTCATCTTCCAAGGGTACTAGATCAAAAGATGCTTATAACCAGAGTCTTGGTCCGTTTTGTTCACTGCTATAGCCCCAGCACCTAGAAGAGTGACTTTCTAATATAAGGTGTGACCAATAAATATTTATTGAATAACTGAGTGAATGAACAGCCCATGTCCTGGATGGAAACACTTTCTGTCTTGATTCTGTGATAAATTATTTGACTAAATGTGATGATTGGCAATAATAGCCAACATATGTTGGTTGTTTACTCTACCAGGCACTGTTCTATGCTCTGAACTGGTATCACCTCATTGAATCCTCACATCAACCCTCTAAAGTGAGGAAATTAATTGCGACACAAAGTAGTTAGGTAGCTTGCTCATCATCATAGCTGATGGGGTGCAGAGCCAAGGTTTGAGCCAAGACACCTGACTTCTGAGTTTAGCTCTGCCTCCTGACGATGAAGGTCAATGCATTACAATGTCAGCCACATAGGAGGTGTTCACAAATGCTTTCTTTTTTTTTTCTTCTGTTCCTTCCCTCTCCATTTTTATCTTCCTTCTGTTATCAGTGTCTTCCTAAGGAGGTCTCCACTCTGCACCTTTCAGGATTAAGTGTTCAGGAAACCCCATTTCCTGTATCTCTGTTGGGAAAAGTTTGTGAGATCTGATCCTCTTCCTACCAT